>NC_140781.1:118821152-119391217 GCF_044657685.1 Stegodyphus dumicola
AAAGCATCCCTACTCGTCACGGAAAAATATCTAACATAGTTTCGGCCACCGGTGGGAAGAAACTATAGAGCCTTGAGTATAGCAGTACTGCTAGGCCAGTGAGAACTCAAAGTCAGAATGAATTGTGAAATTAAATTATGAAAATAATTGCAGCTTGCATTTTTCTTTTTCCAAAAACGTGAATTGTTTCAGAGCATGAAAATATTTTATAAAAGAAGCAAATAAATGCAATGCAAGATTCATCAGGATCTAGACTCGCAATAAAACTGGTTAATTATATAAATATATAGATCACATTTTACTGGCTTCAGAAATCTGCATCGCTAGGCAATCGTAGTATAATAAAAACCTCACTTATGTGCCTCTTCTAAATTCATCAGTGTGAAATTTTGTATGCTTTTTTTACTGCTGTGATTTTTTAATGTTTATATTCCCGTCCGCAATACAACGAATTTCCGCTTAACCTCAAAAGAAGTCCAAACTCGGAATATAAAATTTAAGAAAGCTTAAAGAATCAAACTGCTCAGTGTACACATGAGGTTGTGAAAGCATGATATTACTGCAATTTCCATCTTAACCAAAATATAGTTAGGACTCAAAGATAATTGTATATTTACAAAACTGAAATATCTCTGGCGTTTCAGAAGTAATTAAGATGCGAGAATTATTTTTTAATTAAGCTAATTTAATTCAAACTACGAGAAGTCGCAAAAATTAATCATCAAAGAAAATTGTCACAATTCTTTCAGTTGTTGTTGTTCAGTTGTTATTTAGGTTTACCTCCGCATTATAAAAAAGTTAATAGTGAGCAATATTCAGGGAAAAAATACATTAAGGAAAAATATAAGAGAAAGTCAACATAACTTGAGAAAATTTAGGGAGAAAAGAAAAATTTTAAGCATATCAAAATTTTGGAAAAGTTAATAACAGTTAGGCAGATCCGAACTCACGAGTTGACGATAACTGTTCTACCGCGTTAACCACTATACTCGGTAGGAAGTAGAGTTTTTTTTGGTTAATTTTACAGGAAACCCAAAGAGGTGACTTGATAAAGCTTTATATCTGGAGGGGTAAAATGCTGCTGAAGCAGTGCCAGTGTCTCAGCGAAATTATAAGACGAGGCCCACCTTCCGTAAACTATACGTAATTTGGTAAAAAAGAATTTGTAGGAAACTGGATGATCATATGATAGACCGCGATCCGGACGACCATGCATTCCTGTTGAAGTTGTTGCGGAAGTGCATAATACGATTACTGTAAGTGCAATGCATACTGCCAGAAGTGTTGTCCGCAGTTTGGAAGTACCGATGTATATTTGGTCTTGTGTTTTATATTGTCAATTGTCCTTTACAACTATCAACTTTGTAAATGATCATATGTCATTTGCAAAGATGTTGTGAAAATGCAATTTTCGTGGTACATGTATCGTGTCAGCGCCATTTGTGGTTTTTCATTGCGCTGATCAATTTGCGCAGAAAAGAAAAAGGTGGGTGCTGCCATTCGAAAATTTCGAAATTTTGTGACTGTAAACGTAACCGTGAGAGCTCTATTGTTTTAAATCATCATAATCTCGAGCGCATACCTTCAAATAACAATATCTGAAATTTCATTTGGATTGGTTGTGCGGATAGGCCTCTAAGAGGCTCATATATCGTTTAATTGTTTTTAATGACCACCTTGCACAGAAATATGTAATGAAAAAAACTTTGCAATATTGATGGCGTAGAACGTTGAATCCGTAATGAACTGCAAACTTAGCAGTCGAGGCATTTTAAATATTCATCGTTTCATAATATATATATATATATATATATATATATATATATATATTGCTTCCTTTGCTTTATGTATATATATATATATAGAGAGAGAGAGAGAGAGAGAGAGAGAGCAAAGGAATTTACCCTGCAAAGAGCTAGTTGCAAAATACAAAGACATTACACGTTACAAAGAAATTTGCCTTGTTCCTGCTAAAGGTGATGCCAGATATCAAATTTATGAAACCTGCATTTTAAATTATGTGAAAATGGTATTCTTACCATTTAACGGCTAAGACGTTAAAAGTGGGGAATAATTTTTGAAAATCAGTTGCTATCTGAGTTATCAAATAGTTGAAATACGTTCATGAAAACGGACTACCTGAAAAACACTGAATGTAGCAAGAAGCTGTAAATTGATGTTCCGAGTAAATTAAGCAACAGATTCTAGTAACGATTAAATGATGAGTAGTACTTTACATGCTACGGTCGAAATCAAAGACTTACTTGCTAAGGCTTAGATGTAGCATCGTACTTGCTTAGGTCAAAAGCAATACAGCTTTTGATAAGCTCTTTTCATATTCTCATCGCTATTTGGTCTTCATCTTGCATTTACTCATTATAAGTAACTTATAGTATTTGTAAATATACTCATTATAAGCAACTTGTAAATATACTCATAAGACGTAAACTTATAAATTTATTCATCATAAGTAATTTACACAATATTACAAGTTATAAATTTACTCATACTTCATTTAAATTTATTCATCGTATTTGCTCATTAAATTTACTTATATTACTTATTATTATTACTCATTCCGTTAATGCTATGCAAAAATTGCGGTTTTTATCCTCAAGTAAAATATCTTATTGAGAAATAATTTTTTAAAATTTCTATTGTTATCAACTGACCACAAATTGAAATTTTGGCCAAGAGCCGTGCCATTTATCTTCTGTAATTAATTCTTCATTTTGATGGAACTGAAAGAACACCATATCCTGTGTGCTTGTTAATATTTTTTTCAAATTCGTTTCATACTAATTATAAAAATTTTACAATTTTGTGGGAGCAGGAAAAAGTTATTTGTTTAAAAGTGCTGCAATAAAAAACAAAACAGCCTAACAAGCAAAAGTCTAAAACTCAAACATGGAATCATCGGTAGACTGACAGTTACTTTTGCGACGAAGCAAAAATACTTAGCAAACTAATAGAATTACTGAACTTAAGGCGGAAGAGAAATATACTAAGAAAACAACAACAACAACAAAAAAAAAAAAAAAAAAAAAAAAAATGCTTCCCTGACGAGTTTTATTTACTAAAAAAAAAAAATTTATTTCCTCCCTCCACTGAAGCATAGCGAACAATGCGCTTCAGAAACAAACAAATCCGTAGTGAAAAAATAATATAAAAAGGTAAAGACGTATTGAAGTGCTAAACAGATTTTCCATTGTAGTCAGCATATTGTTAGTAGAGAGTAAAAATCAAATTAGGGATAAATCAGACTTTCCACCTCGAATTCCGAGAATTTCCACCAGCCGAAGAATTATTTATTGCTCTTACGTTGTTGACATAAGTGAGAGTTCTGCCGCACTCGAATGAGCACCATTCAAGCGGTAATTCTAAAGGTCGATAATTTAAAGGCAGTTAATTTAACGAGTACTACCGGCTACAGGTGTGAGAAAAGAATATGTTAACATTTTCTTGGCGTTTTGTTTTAGAATTAACAGAGAGCCCCCACCTCTTGTTTGTTTTTCTTTAATATAGCTGCCACTCCTTGTTTCCTTTTCTTTACAGTGCTTTGCTATACTTCCGTCATGGTTGATTTGTTTGCTGTAGAATCTTTGTTAAGGAGATTTAGCATTATGTTATCTGATTTAAATCAAGTATTTCAAAACGTAAAAATAATTCAGTTAAATGTTATTTCAGCCGCCGTCAAATAGAATGATATAGATGCCGTTTAGAATTAAGCTTTACCTAAAGTCGTTTTTACTTATACGAGAAATATCGTGTATATTTCGATAATTTATTATTTCCAGTGGAAATATTGATTATAATTTAACTTGAAGTTCTTAATAATCTTATGTATAACTGATTATATAGTTTTACTTACATAGGTATGAAGTTATCCAGCCCCAAGACTACAGTAGCCCTATTACCGGCTGTAATACTCACGCCTAACCTGTCCTGATAAGACGACTCCATTACGAGCATCGCCGAGCCAGGACAGAGTACTCACTACCGAGTACTGCTTAGTGAGTGTGATATTTAGCTGTAACATCAAGATCTGCTCAAGCCCCCATGATGAGAAATACAATTTTACTTACACGTTGATAAGACCCAACCGTACAGTCATATTCGCATTCCACACCCTAAGGTTAAAGTTAACAAAATACTAAAACAGATCAATAACTTAGGTTTTGCATTATATTGCAAGGCTAACTGTGAAATTTTCTGTTGGATCGCAAATAAGAAAACTGAGCTGTGATATATGAAAAGTTCTGTTGAAAGATTCTCTTTTAATCTTATACTAAGCTTAAACATGGTTTGGTAATTTTATAAACTTTAACAAATAAATTTAGACAGCTGAGGATTGAATACGAATTTTTCATTTTATAGAGGTTAAAAATGCGGCAGAAACTTCAACTACATTTTTGGGATATTGTTTTAGACTGGACGTAACTTAACCCAAAACAAACTCTAACAGCACTTGCTATAGCGGAACGTTTAAATAATTAAACAACTAAAATGCTTGCTTCTTTTTATATTCATAAGGGCTTAGAAAAAGCTCACTGTCACTCTTCAGTACTAAGGACACATTTATCAGATCTTACCAAAAGAGTATCTTTAAATAAGCTTAGATTTAGTAATATTAACTAGTACTATATTTATAAGGTAACATATTTATAAGGGCTTAGAAGAAACTCACTGTCACTCTTCAGTACTAAGAACACATTTATCAGATCTTACCAAAAGAGTATCTTTAAATAAGCTTAGATTTAGTAATATTAACTAGTATTAATTGGTTAATAAAATTAATTAGTATTACTAAATCTTTATTAGATTTTTCTAAAAGAAAAATGCTAAGATAACAGAGATATAGATAAACAGAGATCAAATAATTGTTGAAATTGAAATTAATTGCACTTTAATTATTATATTATTTACTAGGTAATATTTTATTAGATTGCTTATTTGAAATACATTACAGTATTTTTCAAACTATGTGTTGTTTAAGTGAAGGAGGTGCGAAAGATTTCTTCCGCTAAAAAGATGTCACAAGTTAAAAAACTACAGAAACCTTACTGCTCATAACAATTTACTATACCGCCAAAATTACTGAATCTATAAATATTCTGGAGGTTGTTCTTTTGTCTGTATAAGATCATCAGTGCAATCTGAACATTTTACTAAATTATTAAGCATTGAACTCCTGGCAGAAATCACTTATTGCAACAATTGAACACCGCAGAAATTGAAAAAAAAGGGGAGAGTGTGTATGAAAGGAACAACAATATACGATTATATGTTGGTCGGTATAACAAAACTGTACAGAAAACTCCTCAGAATTTCACGATATCTGTGTTCATTGAGTTACTATTCATTGCAAATTCCTTTAAATACAGATATTTAATGTTAATAGATACTTGGACATAGACGTATTCTGTGACATCGTTGTAGAGTGCCAGGTTACATCAATTATGCAGCAAAAATGAAATGATAAAAAAAAAATTCAGTTTAACTTCCGTAGCAAAATGAATAGTTTAAAAAAACTCTCATATACCCAAGAACAGTAATTAGCAAATCAGAAATAATAACTCGGTTGTGCCTTAAAATAAACTGAAATTTAAATTACACATAGTATTTTCAAAATTCTTACCTGATCTATAGAGCAAATTGTATTTGTAAGCCCGGTTTGTTGTAGAACCAACTGGTGAAGAACCACTAAGTGCAATTGCAGAATCTGAGTCGCTGTGATAACCAGATATGTCTGTGCTGCTGTCGTCGTGATCATCATCCCCGAACTCTTTAATCAGTTCCAAAATTTGCTGACATCCTTGAGAAAATCTCATGAGTGCTGAAGCCACAACTGCATTTGGACTCATATCTTTAACTTCTTTCCGAAGTTGCGTGAATTGAAATAAGGCGTCCTTGTCTGTTTCAATTCTACGTTGCAGAATGTTAAGCAACGTATTCATTGATTGGTTATTCAATGTGGGTTCGATCACATTGAGAAGTGTTTTATTCTTAATAAGTCTTTCCTGGATTTCTTCCTGTCGGAGACTCAACTGCCGTTGATGGCTGGCTTTGATAGGGGCAGGTCCATGGGAGATTGATCTTGTGACTGGTTGTTTCGGTGCCAAACTTAACTCGTCTAACTTTTGCACTGCATTTTTGTACCGGTGGATGACTCTTTCGAATTCTAATTTCAAAGCCTCATGAAGATTCATCAGGGTATTATCAGATGTTCCAACCATTCCGTGTTGGCCCAAGCCTTTTATTGATTTATCCAAAGCTCTCTTCCTTGAGCTTATCAATTTCTTCATTCTCGGCTCCGACAGCACTATAACCTGAAAGTATCAAAAATATTCAATTTTAATTCTTTCATTCTGGAATTTAAACATTTGTAGCTTTGATTTTAGAACTATAGATTTTACAACATTATGACATATAAATCTATTTTATACTGAATTTGCCAGTTCTAACATTCAACTTTACTTTTAACATATGTTAACTGTTTTGAACACTTGAAACGCAGGACAATTCATCGCGGCGTCTATTTGTTGTTACCATAATTTATTGCGAGGTCAGTTTTTCGCAGCGCAACTCATCGCATCATAATTTGCAGTACGTTTATTAGAGAGAATATCCACTTCGGTGGATATTATTAAGTCCAAAACTATTTCGAGGAACAGCCGACCGGCTCTAAGTTTGGTGGAGAGAAACTGGGTGGAATTAAAAATTTTCTTTTCTTCGTTTTAATGAGTTGTCACGAGCTCATGTTCTACGATGAAAGTTATATTTTCTGTTATAACAAAACTAGCATTAAAAGCTGCCTTTCATTATAAACACTACTATGCATACAGGGTCTCAAAAAAGTGATGGGACACTTGTGCTTTACAAAAGAAAACTGCAATAAAATTAATTTAAAAAACATATAAATTTTTTTTGGGTGTGTTTCATACTTAAATTTAGTAACAATTATTACATAATATACACTTTCTCAAAATATTAAAATATTAATCTAATAAAAATACAATTGTTTAGAACGGAGCAGAAAATGGCTCACTTAAGTGATGGGACACTTACTTTTCCATCAAATATTTATCCAAAAATTTTACTTTTTAAAAGGTTTTAATATTTTGTTAGATTTCCTTTTACTTTTAAAACATGATTTAATCTTCTTGGGATGGATTCGACTAATTTTTTTGTGATTTCTGGAGTGATTTTACCCCATTCTTCTTGAAGCACCGATTTTAATTGTTGTTTTGAAGAAATGGTGTGTTTGCGAATTCTTGATTCCAATTTTCGCCAATTATTCTCCATGGGATTTAAGTCTGGAGATTGTGGTGGTGTTTTTATTATTTCAGGATAGTTATACATCAGCCAGAGTCTAACGTTCAAAGCACTGTGCTTGGGGTCATTGTCCTGGTAGAATTTAAATCGTTATGAAGGTTCAATTTTCGTGCTGAAGATTTCAAATTTTGATTTAAAATGTCAATATACTTGTACTGATCCATTATACTGTCAATAAAAACAAGATTACCAACTCCAGCGGACGACATACACCCCCATACCATAACTCCTCCTCCACCATGTTTTACTGTTGGCACCAAGTTCTGTTTGCGAAATTCTTCCCTGGGTTTTCTCCACACCAAGATTCTACCGTCAGAACCAAATATATTAAATTTACTCTCATCAGCAAATATAACCTCATTCCAGTAATCAGAATTCTTATTTATGTTGGATTTTGCGAAAGCCAGTCTGAGTTTTCTATTCTTTTCACTTACGAAGAATTTTTTCCTGGCTGCTCTACCGTGATATCCAGTAGATCGAATTACTCTTCTAATAATTTCAGAATTAACAATTACTCCATATAATGCTTGTAAACCAGCAGCAACTTTAGGAGCACTCATTCTTGGATTTTTTTTTAAATATTTCGAACAATAATTCGCTTTATTCCATTGGATAGCTTTGATGGTCGGCCAGGTCTTCTTTTATCCTGAATCATATGATTCTTTTTATATCGTTTAATGATATTGAAAACAGTTGAATGACTGAAGTGAACTGTTTCAGTAGTTTCTCTAATAGAATTTCCACGTTCAATATGCAAATTAATAACTAATTTTCGAATTCCAGGCAAAGTTTCTTTTCGTTTAACATTCATGGCTGCACAGAGCTAAAAAGCACAAAAATTCCAAAACAAACTGGAGAGAAATACTGCAGACGATTTTATAAATTATTGACAATTGCTTTTGAGTAAAAATAAATACCCCAAAAGATATTTTTATTGCTTACTTCAGACGACTTTTGTTGCATAGTACGTAGTGTCCCATCACTTAAGTGAGCCATTTTCTGCTCCGTTCTAAACAATTGTATTTTTATTAAATTAATATTTTAATATTTTGAGAAAATGTATGTTATGTAATAATTGTTACTAAATTTAAGTATGAAACACACCCACAAAAAATTTTACATGTTTTTTAAATTTATTTTATTGCAGTTTCCTTTTGTAAAGCACAAGTGTCTCATCACTTTTTTGAGACACTGTATATTATTCCCCATCATCGTAAAAAATAAAAATAAATAAAAGAACTTTATTCCTTAAAATGAATGTTAGACTGATTTGAGATGTTAGACTGATTCCGGAATGGAATCAGTCTAACATCTCAAACAAGCGTTTGTTACTTAGAATTAAGAAAATAAATAAATAAAAAGTTTTTAAAATGCAAAAATTATTACAAATGCTTTGTACAAACTATGTAAAAAAAAAGTTAGAAACATAGTTTATTAACTATTAAAAAGCTTCAAAAGTTCGGAATATTGCTATTATACATTACAAACGAAATGTGTTTTAATATACATCAATTAGTTATTTTATTATAAAGTAATATAAAGTTTTAGTTTCGATGTATGTGATTACGGCAAAGCTTCTACGGCTATCTGCCTAAGGAGAGAGATGCCTTCGTGGAGGATGTTTTAAGGGAAACTGGCTCGTATACACGTTACACATGGGTAACGCCACGAAAACGCCCATGCAGCCAGCCCCTTCTCGATATTCGAACCTCGGACTGAACTACCAGTGTTCAGTGATTTTACCGCTCTGCCGCTGGTGGGCCTAATGTAATATAAAGATTTAAATAATTATGAAATCGTTTATTGTTTTAAAAGCATTCGGCTTGGTAACTAATACTAAATTGATTAAATTTGAAAATTAAATTAGAGATAGTAACGATATAACGTAAGATACTAACGTATATTAAATATATATAACATAAAGGACGTTTTTTCAAACTGCAATACCGAGAAACATCTAAGCGCGAGAGCGCTTGATAGACTTGATGGATTTTATTTGGTCAGGACGGGAATTTACTTGCTAAATAAAAAATTATACATCTCATTAGAAAGGTAAAAATTTAAAAACATGAAAAAATCATGCTAGTATTTCATTTTTCTTCTGAAATAAAAATATCATCTACTGCTGTTAATTCATGAAATTAAATCTTTAATGTTGAATAAAATTAAAACTCAACTCAAAAAGAATTTTAAAAGCTGTGTTCCTGAATTACATTTTTGAACGTATATTCCTATAAACAAAAACATTCAAAATATTAAAAGGTGTTATCGTTTAAAAAATTAAAACTTACATATGGAGAGAGCTTTGCAATCTATATATTGCTACTAAATTTTAATGTAATGATTAGATCTTATTCTGGATACTGATGATAGCCTATATAAGAATTATATAGTTAAAAATTTTACACTCTAACAGTTATGGGGTATTAGAAATGTAATTTTTATGCAATTCAATAGCGTAAAATACACTAATTAGAAAACATCTTTTAAGATGTTTATGCAAGTGACTTTTTAAATTGTTAATTTACGCGGTGTTGAGCCATGTACTTTTATGATATTAAAGATAAATGATTATAAGATTTTGCATTGTCTGTTGCCAGTAACATGATGATAGCAAACATGATTTCACCGCAAACAAAAAATAATGAACATATCGATGATGACTTTCTTAAAAGTGCTTAATGAAACAAGTGACTACAAGTAGCTTTTCAAAGGCGTATAAATTACAAGAAAGAGGTATGCAGGTCATCGTATAGGTGAGTTATGATTTTTTCTGTTTTTACACTTTTAACCTTTTCTTTCCCCCCCCCCTTAGGCTGCTTGACAGCTCTCAGTTTGTAACATGTAATTATGAGAGGTGAGCAGTGTAATTTTTACAAGTCTGAAGGAATTTTTATAATTATATGCTTTATTTACCTATTCTCCTCTTCTCAGTCCTCAGTAAAAAGAAAAAAAAAATTCATAGACATTTCTAATTATGTAGTGCGGATGATATAGTGAAGCTGATAACAATTACTTAATTAAACATTTTGGTTTTTTCGCTGTATTTTTAGAACCAAGGCTTCATATGGGATTATGCTTAAGGCACACTAATTGCAAAACTGATCAACGATACGATAAATATATAGGAAATAATGACGTTATGAATTGCTGTTGCGATGAACTGTGGTGGCGATGAAGACGCAGGGATGAATTGCGGTGGCAATGAAGATACGTTGCAATGAATTGTGATGAAGATGAATTCTGTGTTCTGAATTGACGCGACAGACATTTTTTTATCTTCAACACGTTTTACTTCCTAACCACCCTCTTAAAATTATTACATGCGCTTCAAAATATACATCAAGTTTTACAAGTTAAACCATAGCCAACACAGATGTACAGATTTTATCTTTGAAATTACATATTAGAACTACCATATTTAATAACTTAGCATGACTTTTTATCTTGCGTATTTATAGTATTTCGAAGTGATTCTGGAAATTATAATATGAGCATAAAATTAATTACATGCACGTCATTTTCGGTCACATGATACATAAAGCTGTGCGAAATATAAATTCTTATTTTTTTATTACAAAAGTTTCAATTATATTAATGCTTCTAAAGGGCTTTCTAAAGAGAAAAATATTTGTAATGCAAAAGTCTAGTCCTGAAAACAATTGTCAATATTATATGACTTGAATCATTTTCACATGAGAGAAAGAAACAAAAAGCACGACGACTTAAAGATTATTAAAAAACTGAACATAGTTAAATACAAAATTTCGTTTTCTAGCATTGCTGCAAATAATAATTTGAAAGCAATGCCTCTAAATTAATATTTCTGTTACGGTAAAAAAATCCTTTAAAGACCTGCAACCGAAAATATAAATGCAGAATTCTCTTTAGTAAATATTTATGGAGGATTTCAAAAAAATTTAATTAATAATATTTTGGTTAATTTTGATCACGAAGAGGATGAATTCTTTTATTTTACTAAACTGAGCGTAAAAGGTTTTTTTTTTCCTTTGACGAATATTTTATGAGGTGTAAAAATTTTAAGTTTCTCTTACTTTTAATGAAACGTATTATTAACTACCGTAGTCTGAAAGTCTAAATTATTTTACCGTATTCCGAGTACTTTTCCCTCCTGCGTTTTATTGCCGAGTTTTGCAAATTAAAAAAAAATATTCGCTTAAATTCCTCCTTCCTCAATGCGTTCAAAGAGCGAGCTTTTCTAAATTTTAAAATGGATTCGGTCACGTTTCCGAGCCTTTTCCTTCTAACTATTGAACTTTATGCTAGTCTAATGCAAGAACCGGTAGATCATAGTAAACATGAATTGACATTCAATCTACTTATTGGATGATTTGAGGCTTAAGGAGCAGCAGAGACAATAATAAGAACGAGGAAGATTCAAGTTACAGGAAAGTAGAAGTGAAGATATCTAATTAGATATTATAATTTTAATATCACTATGTATTCCTACTGGAGTGTAAGTTTCTTTTAAAGAAATAACACTTTCATAGTTACCTACAATTTATCCATGACTATTTTTTATTTGTTATGTTCTTATTATAATCGCGTCCTTCGGAATTTAAATTATTCGCGTAATTTTGCACTCTCGATTTGCGTGGAATAAAATTATTCAGAAAAAAGGGGGAAATATGCGAAAGAATACGGTCTTTGTCTCTTAAACTGAAGATGTGTATGATGATCAGCAATTCAAGAGTATTTTAGTTGTATTATCCCTTTTTTTCTTTTAATGCATGCAGTATATTATGAAATTCCAGTTTCTGTTTGATGTACGGTACTTTTATGCATATTTTTACTAAAACGTTTACTGAATTTGAGATTTCGAGACACCTACCATCTTAAAATTACATTTGCATGTTCAAACAGCAATACTGTCAACAGTTTCCAGCCTTAAAATAAACTGAAAAATTTGATCAGAAGCCTATAAAATAGAGGTGGATAACCATTATCCAAGAGCAGCATTCGGGCTTTCGGCGTGGCAGTCAAAGTCACTGACAACTTCCCGTCAGGGTAGCAGAATAGTATTCGGATTGGCAAATTTATGACAACGTACAAGGAGTATCCTAGATTAGTTTTAAAGGAACAGAATTTGCGAACTTAAATTTTGTTAAATTCGTATATATTTTAAGTAAATTTATCAATTCAAGGTTCTATTTACAGACCGCAATTTCTTGAAATATTCATACTTACTATCTACCAACTTCTCCATTTAATTACATAAAAATATTAATATTACGCTTGGTACTTCATATCCAAGACTACTTATCCATAAACTAGAATTATTTTATACTCAGTAAGGGTAAGTAAGGATCTGAACTAGAATCGGTAAATTTTATTTGGTACTGCAAATTCCGGGCGGGGGGGGCAAAAAAGAAATTAATGACAGAGAAAGAGTTTGGAAAGATTATATCGAAACACTGCAAAAATACATTTAGAAAGGCCTTGTTCTTAATAAAAGATATTTATCTTCCACCAATACATTTTAGAGCATTTTTTGCTTCTGATGTAATCTTAAAATTTCGTCACCTTTTGCATTTATAACTGAACAGAATTCTGCATTATTAGTCTGAACTTCTTTTGAAATTTGATCACATAATTCTCATTCGCAGACGCGAAAAAGACTTCAGGAAAATATTACAAATGAATCCAATTCAAGGAGGCTCTTTAAATACAGAACAGACTTTTTTTTTTAGGGATGAGATTTGGAAAAGTTACTTTTCATAAGGTTTCAATAACAGCATTACTTTTAATAAAGTTTCATAGCATTTCTCAAAAGGGATAAATGATGTTTCATTAACTATAATTTTACAGTGACGCTTTAGATTTAACTGATTTCAATATCTTTACCATTTGTAAGTGTTTAGGGCTGACATTATTAAACTTAATTCAATAAGTTTCAACATTCATTCAATAAGATATAAAAGATCTGAAAACCAGATGTCGTCTTCTAATAATTCTAAACAAGGTTATTTGTCGAATGCTTTAAAACCCCTTCGAGCCGGGTAGCGAAAACGCGCGCTTATCGCTGAGGCCGGGAGTGTCTTACGCGAGCGTCTCTCCAGGGTTGGGGGCTTTTTTGCTACTAAGCCTAAATCCATGTAATTTCCGAAGTATCAACGCATTGTTTAATAATGCTCTATAGAGTATTTAAACGGCTTATGCTTTATAAATATTTTTATCTATATACTTTAATTACCTTATTTCTTGTTTAAATGCATATTTTACACATTTTATTTTAATTACTCACCATTTTATGAATTTTAACATTATACATCTGAAAACTAAATATATTACTTAAAATTCTCTTTTCGTATGAAAAATTTGAAAACAGGGATCACACAGTCCTACGTTACATTCCTTGCACTCGTAATAACTCATTTGCCGTTTTGGAGGATTTTTCCGGGAATGTGAACAAACGAAGCATCGTCGTCTTATTTTCTTATCAGTCTCTTCTGAACAAAGTTTTGGAAAATGTCTTTCAGTTAATCTTTCAGAATCAATATCAGAATATCAGAATTTCAGAATCAATATCTGAAATATTTTGCATCATTTCTGCTATTTCATGCTCTGTTAAACATTTTCGACGCTTCGACATTGCAACGGTAAAAACAAAGAATTCACGTCTAACAAGATCTAATTATTTTCTAAAAACTGAACTGCAAACCGAAATACCCAACGCTTTAGAGCAAATAAAACTTCTCTACTTACAGTAAACAACTACCACGTGCGAATAAAGTGCGATTTAAAGAGACGTCATAAATCACGCCATTCGGAAACATTTATTTCCCCGTTTGTTTGTATAATCAAAAACACGTGTATGTGAGTCATGCTTCTCTCATTTCGAGTAGAAGGTCTAATTTACATGTATCTGAAACCATATGGACATACAGTGCCATCTTGTGGCAGAAATTATAGTTTGAAAAACGTTCCAAAGTACTGGCACAAATACGTGACAGTCGGTAGAGAATGGAACAATCCTCTGGCACTCCTGCGTGTCGGCCGGTAGGTAAGTGCGTTCGTTGCTGGCACGTATACGTGACAGTCGGCGCGAAGGGGTTAAAAGAAACTCCTTAAACTGAGATAACAAATTTAAAGACCGCTCAACTATTATTCCTACGCTAATTTGTAGTTCTTTAATGTGAGTAGGAAGATCAGCTAATAATATCTTCTTTCTAGTAAACGAAATTATAAATGTTCGGTCTTTCGTTGCTGCAGCTTTTATACAGAGTGTATCGTTTTCGCCACTGCTTGCATTATGCACTGAAAAGGTGTTGCTTTACGTAGTAGGTGATGGCACTAATTTGATGACTCTAATTTTAAGAAACGTTGTTCATAGATATTTTACATAACGTCATAAATCTATGTTTTCTTAATGCCATTGCAGGCGCGTCATTAATTTTAATCTCATCCGCTTTCCTAAATTTCATCCACTTTTATAAATTTTAATGTTATCTTCTGGAAATTCTTTGTTTTGAAGAAATACTCAAAAATCTTTGCAGCAATAGTCAACTGAGAAGTATCACAAGTATGAGAAGTATCGGGGGGCACAACTTTAAGAATTTAGAGAGGTAACGGACAGTAGAATTCAGGACTCGTACAAATCACAGCAAAATGTCTACCGCCAGTCATGGGTGACTCATTTAACTAAAAAGACATCTTGCGAGGACCCTTTTCCAACTATGATTCAATATCAGCAGCAATTTTTTCATTTCTTCTTTTTCTTTTCTTTATTTTTAATTTTAATTTATTTATTTTGTTCTTGATGAAAACCGGTTTATATTTATCGATCCTACATCTTTTTTATTTCATAATCATCAAACACGGTTCAAATGCTAATAATGTGGTTGTTTTCATTCAACATTTCCATCATTAGCTAAAAATAATTTCTTTTTTTTAACTAATGACTATTCATATTTAAAAGAGAGCACCCTTACTTCTTGTAATTATTAAATCCAGGTGTAATTTTCTCCTTAGTTATGCATAAATTCAACTTACAAGCTCTTTTTCGTCTTTAAATTTCGAAATTTACATTCAAGTTCTTAATTTGCCAGGTTTCTGTACTTTTATTGGAAACAGCAATTCATTAATAAAATAGAATATATCTTCCTTTAATTTTTACGAAAGAAATAAACCACGGATAAAACAAAATTATTCTTTTCATTCTTGTCGTATGCTATACACCTAGCCATATGAAAGACACAAACCCAATACTATAAGATATAAAACTATGCAATCTCAGATCAGTAAAAAATTTTATATAAAATTACATCGATTTCGAAAGGTGACCGATATAGGTTCCTTTACATTAAGAAACCGAAAATAAAAACTGAATAATAACTAAATTTCGTCAATACAGTGAAAGTTAGAATTATTCATATGTTGCAAGAGTTTTATTCATTCTACCGCTTTATCATTCATGTGTTTTATTCATCCTACCGATTTACACAAATGCTGTTCAAAAGCTCAAAAACAGATGGAAAATAATTCACTGTCCTTAGAAACGAAATTAAAGCTTCGCATTAAAGATTCAATTTATTTTCCCTTTACAGATGAGGAAATACAAAATCTTAAAGCAGAACTGTTGAGTATTTGAAGTTCGTAAGATTATTTTCGATTAGAACATTTTCCGTCATACACTTCAGCTTCAGCTTCCTAAAAAAAGGAACTGGCCGCAACATTTCAGCCTTTTGAAAGCCGCGGACATTTGCTAGAGGCCTTTTATTGAAGGTGTCGAGATCACTATTGGTGTGGTTTTATATGATCATGGCAAAGCCTCTACGGCTATCTGTCTAAAGCGAGGGATGCCTTCGTGGAAGACCTTTCTAAGGAAAACTGGCTCGTATAGACGTTACACATGGGGAAAACCACGAAAACGCGTATGCAGCCGGCCCGTTCGCAGTATTTGAACCTCAAACCGAACTACCAGTGTTCAGCGACTTCACTGGTGGGCGCAGGTGGGCCAAGATCACTATGATACTTGAGGGGATGGAAAACATCATTCGTACAATTCATCGTTTCTTTCCAACTGCAGTAGACAATACCAAGTGGGATTACTTTTAAAATGTTTAGAATACTCAAAATACACGTTTTAAACTTCTAA
This sequence comes from Stegodyphus dumicola, assembly GCF_044657685.1. Classification (NCBI taxonomy): domain Eukaryota; kingdom Metazoa; phylum Arthropoda; class Arachnida; order Araneae; family Eresidae; genus Stegodyphus; species Stegodyphus dumicola. Next base: position 118,837,606 of record NC_140781.1, read on the forward strand.
CTACAGAGGTTAAAAATCTGAAATGTTGTACAACGAAATTTATGACAAGGAACAGATTTTTAGTGCTATGTTATAAAATTTGTTATACATAATTAAGATGAAAAATTTATTTCTTTTTAGTTAACACCTCAGAAACATTTAAAACTTATTTTTTGCAATTTTGCGTAAATAGTAACTGATGCGTATTTACATCTCGAGTTCAGTATGAAGAACTGAAACTAAATAACATGATTTCCGAATAAAACGGTTTGAATTAAAAAAATTGCACCTAAGAAAGGCTTATTTAGTAGTCAGTCAGTATTCCTGACAAAATTAGAGAGCGAATATGAAATTAACCTTGCCCTGTATGACACTAAGTGAAATATATAACTGGTGTTTCTTAACATGAAAAGAAATCATGATTTTCGTAAAATTAGACAAAAAAAAAAAAAAAAAAAAAAAATCAATTTTATTTCGGCATAGACTTTGTCTACGCTAAAATAAAAATAAGGTTGCTTTTTTCTAATTTTACACTGATCAGATATTGGATTGATATTCTATTAATTCAATATCTGATCAGTGTCTTTCTGTTCCACATTCATTATGAGTCAATCGCTATTACGTGTTTAAAATAATTGTCTTACTTAGTTCGGAATATGATAATCTTCACGTCATCGTTTTACAACGAACTCATTAGTAAAGGAATTTAGTCGATCGTCAACTGACCTTGAATTATGTCATTGACTGAAATTCCTCTGAAGTTCTCCATCATAACTTTCCTTTATTTTCAGCGCTGTTTCTAGTTCGTATGATTCATATCTTGTTTCATAACGAGAAATATTCCACATCATATTTTCTGAGTCATATGAGCTAGAAAAAATTTGCTCATAAGCTGCTAATTATCAATTAAATTTTAGGCAACTATTAATTAATACTGAAATATATGAATGTAACTAATTTAAAATGCGGTAAGATATTTTTAAGACCGCTGTTATTTCAATTTTTACACCCTTTTAATGCATTTCTTGCAGCAAATAAGCTATACATTGCATTAATACAACTTTTCTTTTCACAATTTGATAAACATTCGAGAAATGAAGGAAGAAAATTGTGGTTGTTTATTTTTCTCCTTTTCGCTCTTGAATGAAGGCTCATTTGCATTAACTTTTTAATTAATATTCTATTAATTCAATATCTGATTATTTGTGACTCCTGTCTAGAAGTGCGGAGCATCTTCCTCGAATAATTTAAATTAATGTAAAATTTGATAAATAAGTAAATATAGTTCTGAGTCCGAAAACCAATCACATATTATAACAACATACTGCAGAATATAATAACTTTTTATATATTTTTTAACTTGACAAAACTTAACTTATTCATTCTTTGTGATGGCAAACATATTGTGGTTTTGTTGAACATTATAGCATTTCATATCGATCTTGTGATTAGTTTATTAACTTTTACAGAACGCTTTACTAAATACTTTGTCATGATTATTAAGTTCAACTAGCTTTAATATTTATTAATCTTTTCAAACTCTTTTCCATTCAAAAATAAATTTTCACAGTTAAAAATGATCATTTATCTATGACGATAGCTGAGGAACTCATTATTAATTACTTTAATTAATTAACGAACAAAAATTTCGCAAGCAGCTTTGTTGAACTAATAGAAAACTCATCCCTTCTCTACCTCTCACATTATTTGCACTGTGTTTATTTATCAACATTTCCGATCATTACATATTCGAAAAAATTTCAGTCCTGACTTAACCATTTCGCAATGTGCTCAATAATTCTTCCTGAACTTTTCCAAACGAAATTCTGATTTCAATCATTAATTTCGCAAATAAAATAAAAATAAAACGCGGCGACAAAATGTAAAAATGAATCCAATTAAACTCAGTCGAAATCGTGATAAATCAAATATAAACAGCAAAAATCAAATATTATCAGTAGTTTGGCAATGAGACTCTTTTGTACAGGAGACAACTTATTCTGAGCCTTCTGTGATACAATGATAAAGTCCTAAATTTATTTAAAAGTATTTTTCTGTTTGTGTGCATCGCTGATTAACAAGAAAGATGATTTCTCACTATATTTACATATAAAGGGAAAAGCTGATTGTGCCGGTTTGTTTCACAATTTTTTTTAATAGCGCTATGATACAAAATGAAATACAGAAATCTGTAAATTCTCTGTCTTTGGTAAAATCCCATTGGGTGGAAATACTTACTCTTTTGTATTTTAACAAGTGCACTAAATAATTCCTTGGAAAGAAGGAAGTTATGGTAGGCATTAAAATAATTTTTAAGCAGGTGGATTAGAGGAAAGATTTAGAAAAGAAGGGGAGGAAACATTCCCTATTTGATTTGGAAGATCGAAGACGAACATAAAAGTACAAAACTGTGTGATTGCGATTCTTAAGGTCTGCTGGAAACTTTTTAATTACAACTAATGAAAGAATTTAAAGTTTGTATTTTGAGCGGTAGGGAGGGAACCAAATACATAGATTACAAAATTATTATAACAGCTTTCCGATATAGTCTTGTCTATGAAATAAATAATGATACTTGAAGTTAAACAACGTAGGACTGTCAACAAAAGAAAAGGTGCATTTTCTTAAAGAATCTTTCTAAGAGGATGTATAATTTTCTTTCTCACTACCTTAAGTTTAGTTAACAGTTTGAAATCGTTTATATATCAGATGTTACTTTATCAAAACCTACTTTTGAAGTCTCAGATTATTTATAAACGCAAAGTGATTATCATTTTGATGCCAATGCAATGAACGTATCTTAGCCTGAGGAAAATTATTCCACATTATTTAAAATTAATAACAATAATTTAGATATATTTTTAAAGGCATTGTAATCTAAATCTGCAACGAAGATAATATACTAGAACCTGAACAACATTTAAAGCTCACTTACCTTCAACAGTTTTTTGCAGGATGCAACGACTGGATGTTTAGGATCCAGTGCCAGACTATTTACTGGTGATTCTTCCTGCTGCATAGCAAAAATCTTAACCATTTGCATAACAACACTATCTGGTCGAAGAAGTTTCAAAGAAATTTCAAGACCATCAGCTAAAAATACTCGTGCATATAGAGCTTCCAGAATAGCGAGCGTATGTGGTATATTATCCACAAACAATTCCACAGGCAGTTCCCCAAGGATGGCTTTGAAGGTGTTGTAATTCAGCCTGTTGATGAAATTTGCGGCCTCTCTGTACTGCTGATTCTCATATAACAAAAGGACTCTTCTAATTGCTACACCAGGACTTACATCAGCAATTGTCATGCTGCCGACTCTACTTTCTGCATCCTCACCAAAACCCTTTACCCAATCTGTTGAGCGCCAAGTCATTTTTTGAATATTCTTGCGACTGTGCCTTTCTGGCCGAATTCGATTTCCTCTTTCAATGATAGAATGTCCAGCATGCTTATATGTCCACGTGGTGAACATGGCTGGCCGATCAACGCGAAGCATATAGTTTTTTTCTTTAAATAGATGTAGAAGAAATTGGCAAATGAATGTTTTACAGTTCCGTTAATGGCCTCTCAGTGCGATGTAAACATTGTGATAGTAGATGCTTGATAAATTCTTGCAAAAATATCACATGTGGGAATCTTAAATGAAGATGTGTTAATCCTCTTTCAGATAAGCTCAGTTTATAAGTTGCGTTACACGTTACGTAAGAGATGGTCAGTTTCAAGTGAGTCTCTCTCTCCTGAAGTCATCGAGTGAAAAAAGCTTTGAAAAAAAACAGCCGTCCCACATCAAATCTCCTCTTTACCTAGATGCGAAATCAACAATGTTTTGATTCTGAAATGTCTCGCTTAGATATTTAGAATCCTATGAAGGGCACGAGGTCTGCTAAAAGTGCGTCAGTGGGTCAGTAAGGCTACTCATTTTCGGGATGTGGAGGAGCAGTAGCTCGAGGTAGATCCAGATCTCTGGGAGAGCAGATGGACAGGGGGGAGGATGACTACGCCTCTACCGGTTATTCTGATTTCGGGAAGGGAGAAGTTTATCACATATCATTATACGACCTGTTTCTTCTTTGTCATTATTATTCTTACGCGTCGGCTACACTAAAGATGTATGAAAAGGGGAATATAGCTAATGCCTGAGTGACCTCGAAGCCTTAGGTCCGGGAAGCTATGATAGCCGAAGGGGTTCTGAGCAGACGCTGGTCGAAGACTGACAAGGGTCTGTCTGACAATATCTTCGCATCTTAAGAACCAGTTCTGGAGGAACTGACGTCATATCGAAGATGATATCTTCCGCTAAAACTTTTCATCATTTTTAAGCGGCTTTTATGGCATGCCACGCTTTTTGGATTTTTGTTTGCCAACAGTTGTGAAAAAAAAAAAGAAGTCTGCTTTTTAAGTTCCACTCTATAATATTTGTTAGTTATATCTTATAGGTATTCTGAGCTAACTCTACTTTCTGTAACTTCCCTTTTCAAAAGTCAAGTTTATAATATTCAGTTTTTATTCAGAAATCAAATGCTATTTGCACCATTAATATTTTTTCAATTTTTAAAACAATTGCCTAATTATGAATTTATATTTAGCAGTATATCTCTAGTGCTAATTCAGAAAACTCTTTAAGCATAATTAATGCAAGTAATGTTGGTTATTTTAACCTCTGATGAAAGGTAAATTTCATCCATTTTTGGGCAAAAATTTTGAGTAGAAGAATGGCTTGATATTTGAGAGCATGGCCTGTCATCATATGCAGTAAAACTCTTATAATAAAACTCTGCCCATGAAGAGAAGCTGTAGTTTCCTTCTAAAACTTCGCTCTTCTTTTTCTTTTTTTTTTCATAACAAATACTTTTTTAAAGGTTTAATTTGCAATTAATATAGTTTAATTTATTATTTACATATATTTCCGTTTTCTTCTCTCTTAACTGTTAAAAACAATTTAATAAATTATTATTGCATGCTGAAGATACAAAACCACTACAACGTAATATTTTTTATTAAGAACTTCCAAGAGTCTTAGGTATTATTACGATTCATCATAGCAGTCTAACTTCTGTCGTAGAATCATTGATGCCAACCCCTTTTAAATGTACAAAATATATATCTACTCCTCAAATATTATTTTTTCTTTATAGAACTCTAGATTATTTTGTTTATTTTGATCTGAAGCTGATGTGCAATGGAAAGTAAAAGTGAATTTTTTTATATTTTGGGAAAGGGAAATAAAATTAATTCTAACTGGACAATTTTTCCATACTATTTGGATTTCTGCATTTCTGCATTTCAAATATCTCACGTAAATGTTTCCAATTTTCTTTGACTGAATGGTAATGATATTGTTTTTTAATCAGTTGTATCTTGTTCTTCAAAATTTATAGGAGTAATGTATTACTTCCCTTAATTTTGATATGCGATTTTTAAGCAATGTCGATATACAAAATTCTCTTATGAATATGAGTAAATCATTGATTAAAATGTTGATTAAAAGTTGAATCCATTAAGTTTCAACTGTAGACTTTTAAAATTTTAATAATATAATCCTAGATACAGAATGGATTTTATTTAGTATAGTCCTCTTACTTAGCAGCATAGACCTCATACTTAGCAGTCCGAGGTCGGATAGAAGGCGAAGATTAGACACGTTTGTACAGTTGCATTACGGGAATGATTGTGGTAATTTTCATTTCGTAATTTTAAATCTCCTTATTTTTGCAATACTTATGTAATAAATGCTAGTTAATCGTGTTATTGATTAAAGTCGCAGTAAATTGCAACCAGACGTCATTTAATTAGTAATTCTTATCTCAAGCATCTTCATTATTATTAAATTTGCTCTAATGTGCTTTCAAAATCCTTGAAAATGTACTCAGAGAATTTCATAATAAAACACAGCCCTCAGCTTTGGAAGTATTTTTCTTTTCTTTTGTAAGAAACATCATACCTTTGCCAGCATTCTTATCTCTCCAAACAATAACGAAATCACAAAAGCAATTCAATAAACGCCTTAAATTTTCAATTTCTCGAAGGTTTAAGGATTTGAACCTTACTGTACAACTTCAAAGGTTTTTTCCTCATTGCTCTGTTAAACATATTTTAGCTAATTGTTCAAAGCATCATTATTCGTATTGTGACTCTGTTTTATTATTATATCTTGTTTCGGTTTCACATTTCGGTCTCTCAGTTGGAAAATCGAGGAATAAAATACAATAAAAAAGTAAAATCGCTTGGATCAAACACAAAATTACAAAAGCCATTTGCATTTTGTAAGTCTTGCAGTACTAAGATATTATGTTATGCTATACAGAAAGAAGAGAAAGTTCCGTTTGGGTATTATCTATTTCTCTCCGCTGTCTTATTTGGTCGGAGACGTAAAGTAATAGGATTTGAAACTGCAGTCTACGAAGACTGTTGAAAAAGAAATTGCTTTACTAATTTTGAAACATATAAGAAAGATTTTATTTTGATAGGGTTTTTTTTTTCGATACAGACATCATTTATTGCTATACACTTTTTCGCAACGCATCTACACTGTTTTTAGAACGCGTAATGGATCCATCTTTTGTCATCATTTTTAAAATTCCCTTTTTGAAAACGGGCGTTATTGAATCAAAACAGATATGTAGAAGGTTTGGTTTTAAATGAGGGAATAAGAAGTAGTTGCATGGAGCTAAGGACAGGATATATAGAGTGTACGGCCCAAAGTCGATCTTTCTTAAAATCAAATATTGAGCAACTATACTGTAAACGTGAGCTACTATACTGGAAACATTATCCTGATGTAAGTGCTTACCAGATACATGCAGCTCAAGTCGTTTCCATCGGATGTGTTCGGTCAGTTCTTCCGAACCTTCACGTAATACTAGGCAATAACAGTTGTAGAATCAATTATTCTCCTTATGGTTATCCATTCCCCTTATGGTCAGAAAAAGAAATAACCATTAGTTCCCCCCTTACTTTACGATTCTGAAATGATAAATCTTTTTGATTTTCAGGTTGTACTTGCGTAATTGTTTTCATGATCGTTATGATGTAGCCAATATTCATCAGCACCTAATAATGGTTTTTCAGTATGCCTCATCATACTCCGCTACCAGACTCCGAACCTCCTGAATATATCCAGCCGCATTTGTTTCTGTTCAGGAGTTAAAAATCTCGGAATTCATGTAGCTACAAACACTCTTAGAAGAGACGATCGCTCAGAATGGTTAATGTGCTACCATAAGAAATGTGTAACATCTCCGCTGGTTTATCCACTGTTTCTCAGCAAATATTCTCGAACAATGACAGCCTCTATGTTTATCATGATGTTGCTCACTGCTCTATAGAAGGAGCATCCGACCACTTTGCTTTGAAAATGAAATACAAGCGTCCTTAAATTGTTTGAGCGACAGAAATTTTGTTGTTTCTGATAAAATATATTCGCTATATGCGCGTAGCAGCATTTTATATACTCTGTAGTAAATTTCTGAAAACGAGCACTGATATTTAAAGCTACTCATCACGAATACACTGAATTTGCTTTCGTCAACGAAAAAGAACTCACTACAGTATATGTGTTTTACTTCAGCTAATCGCATTGCTAGAATTACCTTCAAATTTTTTTCAAGCGGGCTATATCCGAGTTGTTTGCGAAAATTTATTCTGTCTTTTTGTATGGCGTACGTTTAAAAAATAAACTCATAATCAGTCTTCTTTGGACTACTTTACGTAAAATGGATTCCAAACTGCTGGGAGCACTTATCTTTCAAACTACTGTGTACCCTTTATCTTCCAAACTACTGTGTACCCTTTATCTTCCAAACTTATGTGAGCATTTTTTTGTGAGCCTTAATATGACTCAGATCTGTAATCTGCTGAACATATGGTCAGCCCGCAAATAGTAGTACGAGTTAGATGGAAAGAGTTTGAAATTTCAGAGATATATAACAATGTGCATGAACATCTTATAGAGGAGGAGCTAAGTGACGTCATATTGGATGATCAGTCTGTAAATCTAAGCGTTGAGTAAGAATAATTTAAGGGTTAAATGACAGTAACGTTAATCATACGAATTATTTTGTACACATTCTTAACTCTCTTTGGAATCCTTACAAGAAATACTTCTTTTTGAAGAATGAGATGCTGTATATTTACACATTGACGTGCGTTTTATTCAGAATTCAGATGATTTTTCTACGGGTATGATTTAATTTTCTTTCGCATCTCTGTATGGATAACTGTTAAAGCTATATAAACGTACTGCATTGAAAAAAATTAAGTAACACCTTAATTCGTTTCGCTATAACTTCTGTTGATAAAAAATAAAATTAACATAAAGACGGTGAGAGAGGGAAGAAACAACAAGACCAAAGTATAATTAGAAAGACATTGATAAAAAGAGTTTCAGCAGCTCTAAGGTGCTTTGGCATTAGTTATATGTATAGTTAAATTTAAAGAATGAGAACTGATAAATTATATTTTAAGTGCGAGCAAGGTATCAAACATTTACCGCCGGCTAACTCTTATGATTATTTTGACGAGTATTATCTGAACATTTTGAAAAAGGGATTTACAATTTTCATCGAAATGAAATTATTTCTTACTTTCTTAAAGCATGTTTGAAAGTAAAATCTTTCTGAACTAATAACATCAAAACAAATTAAAATAATATTTTAGTAAAGAAACTCGAATTATTGTTGTGCAACATGTAATTTATATTCGTTTTATTTCACATAAAAAAGTGCAAAGAAAATAGAAAATGTAAAGACTCCACGTACATTTTTTAGGCTTTATATATTTGAGTAAAAGTGTTTATTTTATAAATGTTTCATCTGATGGCTTTTTCTTTGAGCTTTTTATGTACAACTTGATTTCCACAATAATTCGTCTTTTCCATCATTTTTTTTAAGAAAGTTGGCTTTAGACTGAAATGTATGACTGGTAGCTCTATGAGGATGTAGTATTGCTCTCTGACCGCTGCGTAGTTAACAGACGTAATTTTCTATTTATTTAAAAAGGTTGCAATATTGTTTTGATTATACAAAAAATTTTAATAGGTATAAAAAAATTAACTTTAATTTTCCGTTAAAGGACGAACCAGCAATAATTGTAAATACTTCGTTGACATTTCCTTCCAATAATTAAAATCAAGTTTGTACGGCTTTATCTTCATTTTTACATTAAAAAATTATCTTTTTTATAAACCATTTAAACTAATTATTACACGATCAAGAGTTACAACATATATCTATTTACCTGCTATTGAATAATTTGATGAATATTTAACATGTTTTTCATTCAGCTGCATACATGAGCAAATGGTCACATTTTAAATTTTTTGTAATTCCTTTCCACCAATCTTTTTAAATTTTTCCTGATTTAGACATTGTAATGTTATTTTTACAAATGAAATAAAGATAAAAAAGGACACTGAGGGTTTTTTTTTTTTTTTTTTTTTTTTTTTTTTTTTGAGTCCATATTTTTCTTCCAGGCAAGAGAGTTTACTTTTGAAACAATTGTAAAGTTAAGTACTTTTTTCGAATATTATTTATTTAGAATATTATCTCATGCAAAAAACATTTGGTATTTTTTGTCTTTCATGTGAGTTATAGTACAAATTTTGTTTTCAAAAATGATAATTATTGGATGCTCACACTTTTATAACGTAAGAATGTCTTTTTCCTGAGAAAGGGAATATAATCTTCTTGATAAGAAAAATAGTTTTCAATTCAAAACTTAGGTGCGCCATTTTCTTAACAGAAGCTGTTTGATTATACATAAAGCAATATTAAAAACTGAAAATCTCACATTGCCATTAAATAATTCTTTTAGAACTTATTGTATTTCTTAAGCTTTTCATCAAAGCCATTCAAAAAATGTTTTAACAATCTCTACATTAAAACACATTCCATTAAAACTTAAAACTCAAATAAATCCTATCCAATTTGCTTTGGAAAATTTTACGAACATCTTCCCTGTTCATCGTCAAATTCGATAGAGCATACTTTACACCACATTATTATTATCAAATTTAGCTGCCTCGTGCATATTTTAATAAATGCGAAAGATGAGTGCATTTAAGATTTGTCTCTGGAAAATCCAATTTCGTAGCTCTCGTTAAATTTCGCTGCCATTTACTCCCTTTAAAGAAACAATCCTCATTTAGCAAGCACACTTAGGTAAAACTTAAACTTCATTTAACTTAAACTGACAAAATATTTATTAATGTTTTGCACAATGAGGCTCTTTTTAGGGTGTGCGATGAGTACCCGGTTATCCTATAACATGAATGTAAAACTGAGCTTTAGTAGCCAAGTAATTAAAGCAAATATGCACTGGTAGCTTCTTTCCAGATTCAGCTCCGGTGACGGATTAAAGTGGATTTGCATATCATCATAACAGCACCAGGGAAGTCATCATAAATATTATGTATGTCGTCACAGCGTAGTCCATGGAGTGCAAAAGGTATCCCCCCCCCCCGAATAAAAGCAAAACCCAAATAAAATAACGCAAAAAAAAAAAAAAAAAAAAAAAAAAACAGCTCATTTTAAATATGATACACTTTATTATGTTTGCTTTCTTTACTGTTAATACATTGTAAACAAATAGTTGTACACCATATAATGTACATAACTGATAACGCTTACAAAGGAATTTCTTAAAAATAATATTTTCTTAATGTCATTTGTGTATATAATGTACGATATATGTTTTTTTTTTTTTTTCAAAGCTGTTACAAGCAGCCTATCATTCTACTTTCGTCAAGTTGTAGTTATTTAAGTAGAAGCAAACTTTCATTTTAAACCTTCGAATAAGAATACTAGTAGTTAACATCTATTGGTCTTATAATAAGACGTAGTTAAACAAGGGTTATTCTGAGTTTTGAAACGCTTTATTTTCAGTTTAAACTAATTTATTTGATAGTATTTTTATGGATTTAAATGCAAGCTCAACAGTGCTGATGTAAAAATAATTATTGCCAGTATGCACCCTTTGCAGAGGTTTACAGATCGCTTCAACTTTTTGCGGAAGCTTATAAAATTTTAAATTTATTTATTTAATATATCCACTAACATATTAGATGGAAATAAAGGAAATCATGAATAGGAAATGTAAGGATTCAGTTAAGTTTCTTTATTAGCTGATAATTTTATACATTTACTCTGTCCTATTTATTTGGACAACATTAAATTCTGATATATTTATTTGTATCCTAAAGCCTCCAGCTGATACATTTAGATAAATTACAACAAGCGTTCTATTATGCATAAGATCGACATGATTTTTAAAACTGCAGGGCCTGAATTGTACAAACAAGCTAAAACAGTAGCTTCTTTTTTATTCATTTGGGGAGCTAAACTACTTAACCTGAAAGTAGGCTGTCCGGAAAATCCCCAACACTAATATTCATAGGGTTTAAAGCTGAGATCTTTAGTGGTTCACCATTATGAACATTGTGAAACTGAAACCAACTTCGCAATAGAAGAAACCAAGCGTGGACAGACACGTTGTTAAACATATCCAGTGTTGGTTCAAATATTTGGTTCCTTCCTTTACATCATTTAGCTTAGAGCATGGCCTAGCCTTTTGAAGTACTCAGTTAAACATTTGGTGGTATGCCATGAAAGCTCAAAAAACTTCTGATCTAGAAACAAAGTCGCTAAATCGGCAATATTGCAAACAATTAATAAGATAATTATAAGCTAGAAGAAGATGATTCGTGAGCTGTGACTCATCAAATGACGATATGAAAGCAGTTTGAGGAACAACTGATTACCCAGTAAAGTCTGCTGTTGTTACCGGTCTCACTTGGTTAACAATGGTCAGCACAAGATTATGATATTCATCGCGGAAAGGAATGCGCCTGTCATTGGCAAGATCTTTGCGCAGCATATAAGTGACAGCCCGACTTTAGCTGAGTTCTAACTGATATACATGATGACTTTTTATGACTGCTACCTTCGCGCAGAATTGTGGATGCTGAGAAATAAGGCTTTCTTCAGCCTGATTTTTCTTGTTAAGGCATTTTCTATCATTGTTGTGTAAAAAAAATGACAACCCGTAGATCTCAGTTATCTAACTCAAAAAATTGTCTAATTGATTTTCCAGATGTTGTCGAAGTTTATGTAAATTTATAAATGATCAATCACGATTTCAAAGAAATGCATAACTTTCAGCCATCTTAAAAAAAATATTGCAAAAAAGTATGTAGTTTTACAAACGATGTCGACTACGAAATTTGACTCATAGGATTATTTTGTTCAAATTAAAAGAAAAAATATTATCTCAGGCACATCGTGAGGTTTCATGTTTCAATAGTCAAAAGTAAAACCTTAATTGTTTACCTAAGGATTTCGTGCAATATTAATATTACGTGTGGGTTTTCCCTGTCTATAAAAGTGAGTGGACATTTGTCTGGCATGAAATTTACAAGATTGTAGAGTCCTTCTTTTATTTTGAAGCAGAAGATGTGAAAAATGTGCAATGTCCTCGCCGGGACTAGCTCTTGGACCTCCCGAATACGCGCCGATTGTGCTACCGTTACACCGCGAAAGCATGATGGAAGGAGGGAAAAATACCTTTTAATATGATTTCAACAAATTTTGAGGAAAGCTTTTTTGCTGCTTTATAGACAAATCTCTAGCTCTCAAGGGGTTAGAGACGGCCTTCTTCAAGCAACAGCACATTTCCCTTCCATGCATGCAGCATTAGATTCAGATTACGTAAGCATGCCAAGCACTATGTACGCTTGATTTCCTTCTTCAAAAACCAACCTTTTATAAGAAGATCTTTGTGACATCGAACATTATCGTCCAGAAAAAGAAAGACATCGCCGATGGCTTCAATATACAGCAAAACCAAATTTCCAAGGATCTCATTCCTGTACCTTCTACCTGTTAGATACCATGCTGGATAATATTCAGATCAGTACAGCTGTCTAATCTTATTTTTCTTCCATCTTGATTTTGAGATCTTTCGGGCACAAAATCAGGATTATTTCTTGTGTTACATTCTCGCCATATGAATATAACACAAATATCTGGCTCAAGCAGAATATGTGAAGAAAGCGTGACGCGATTTTGTACAGCTTCAATCTAGTTTCTCCCCACCCTATGTTGCCGAACAGTAAAGGGAACGGAAACTGCAGGGCCCATGTGAATACAAACCATCCTGATGACGTAGATCTCATGCGCTTTTGTCTACCATTTTGTTCATTAGTCCGGAAAATTGCCTTTGCTGGTAAGTGGTATTTCTGGCTTTGTTTCAAAGGTCTGTTAAAGACAGAAAACGATTGTTATGGTGATTATTATACTTACGTTGTTATACATGGACGTAACATCCCCCTGTAGTTTGGAATCAATTCCAAAGTCTAGAAATTGCATTTAAAATAAATTCGCTACTTGATTCACCTCTTTCCAGGTTACCAATTGGTTACCAAACGACTGATTTTGTGCAAATTATGACGCTGAGATACTGTTATAACTCTTTCTTAAAAAAAAAAAAAAAAACTGTTAAACCTACTGCGGAGCGCAAACAGCAAAATACAGGATTCCCAATCCCCCATTTATACCAGAATTTTGACAATACGTTCTTTAATGTCAGAATTTTTGTTTTTCATTAGGAATCTTCTTCTTCTGATGTCTTTGAAGCTCTAGACGAATATTGAGCGGAATTTAATTAGATTTTATACGTTAGGTGAGTATAATATTGCAAAAACAGACATTCTTTAGCATTATTATATTTATTTACGTTTTTAATGTTGTATATACAGTTTTTTCACCCTAAATCGATTGCAAGTTTAAGAAATTAGCTGAAAACGTGAAAATCCCAAATTTCTGCTTAAACCCATGGATATATCTTGTTCGAAAATCAGTTTTAGAAGTTCCTAATTTATAATACAGAAAAATGCTTTGTACAAATAAATATGAAATGCTCTTAAACTACTTCATAAAGCAAATAACTGTTTTAGAAACCGAATCACAGTTTTTGAATCTCTTAAATTTTTATTGAAATATTTATTCTGTGTTTAATTTGCATAAATGCCCAAGCGATTTAGACTTACATTTTTGAAAATTTTCAAGCTCCCGCAAAAATATGTAACTGTACTTGAAGTGAAGATAATTGGTGAAGTTGTAGAAAGAAATTACCTTTGAAAGAAGAGTTTAGACGTTTAAGACGGAGGCAATCAGTTTCATTTGTCAAAATCTCTAAACAAAATTTATTACGTTCGTCCAAGTTGAAAATCTTTTATTGCTGTAATATTTCAAAGTTGTAACTCCTTTTTTCATATTATATTAGAAAATAAATTACGTGTGATTACATTTTTAAATTGCAAAAACGTTCATAATAGGGAATTTTACTTAAAATTTTAAAATTTTAAATCTTAGTATATTTGAAGCTTTTTTAGAATTTAAAAATCAAAAGAAATTTTAAGAATTATTACGGAGAACTTAAGGCATTTTATGTCATTGCAGTGTTAATAATTGTACGCTTAGGTTTTTATAAAAACTGAAGCTAATTTATGCTCAAGATGCTTAAAAATTAAGAAATTTTGCTATTATTTATTATAATCTTTGCTTCATTTAATAATGTTAGTTTTTTTATTTTGCTTTATGAAAGTTACATGAATAGAATATTTGCATATAGAAATTTAGTTTCCGCAAAAATTGCTAAAAACGAAACTCTCTCAAGTTAAAAGTGAATTTTGCATGAAATTTTATTTTCTAATGGGAGAATACTTTATATTTCACTATTTTAGTTTATACTACAGCTAGTTATTTATTATACAAAACAAAATATAACATAAGAAAGATTTACACAAGAGGGGGAAATTTTTATCACTTACATATTTAAAAAATGTTTCATTTGTCGGCTATGCAGTTAGCAAACATTTACAGTATTAAGTAGAAAATTACACATGACGTTAAAGCGACATTAAAGTAGAACAAAGTAACACAAAATGTTTTCATTAACAAAGGCAACAGCTTTTATGAAATATAAACTTAAACCTTTTATACTTTAAATTAACTAAAAAAGGGATTGCTAAATTGTTTTTTTATATTGTTTGCTGTAGCACACACACACATACACACAAAATATTCGTGTAAAGACAGAACACTACAGCCGTTTGGAGAAATATAAATTGCAAGACACTTTTTTCATCATCACACATCTCCTCTAGCATGAGTTGGAACTGCGCATATCTTTGACTAGAAAAGATCTTTAGTCAAAGAGGCGAAACTGTTTTAACAAAAATAAATTCAGGGAACATAAAAGTACTATAAAAGGCATGCTGTTCAGTCTGGCATAGGGAAGGGGCGATGCGTTACAACCATCATCGAAACAGTTCTGCACACAGCCTCGAACATAACGATTTTCGTAATAAAATCCACCGCAGTGACTCATCCGCACAAGCTCTGTATCTATTGTTAGAGTACCACTATCCACTGCACAGCCTCGAACAACAAGACTTTCTCCAGTGTCATCTAAAGGGAAAGAAGAAAAAATGTACATTTTTAATTCTCAGAAAAGCATCACAGAATTACCAACTCTATTCAGATTGTACAGTAATATACTTTTGTATATTTTGGGAATTTAACGAATTATAACTTTAGAATTCCAAAGTTATCGAGAAACGTATGTCTAGTGTCTTTTCAAGCCACTAGATGCCACTAGACTTCTTAGATGATTTTTTTTAAGCCAAAACAGAAGACATATATTCACACGGAAAATTTTAAATCCTATAAGTATTCTGAAAAAGATTCTTAGTGAAAGAAATATACTTTAAAAATAAAAGCAAAATGACTAATATACATAAACGTTTTACAAACAGTTGTAGAGACATTAGGTTATTTTCGAATCAAGAAAGATGAAAATTGAGCAATGCCCTCGCAGAGACTCGAACCACGGACCTCTCGGATATGCGTCGAGTGTGCTGACCACTACACCACGAAGGCATGCTAAGAAGACGGGAGAAATACAGTTAGATTGGATTTTGCTTATGATCTTTCTTACAGATTCTTAAAAATTTATTCTAATACTTCATTACTTCATGATTCAATAAGCCATCTGATTTTGAGATACGAAATGCTGCAATAGTCTTTGCTAAAGTTGAGAGTAGCGCCCAGTTGTTACTAAACTTTATTGTAAAAAACAATAGTATTAGGAAAACAGATGCATTTATATTTCATATATTTAAGATAGTTTCGGATTCATATTTGCTTTTCATAACTGCTAAACAGGAAAACGTTTTAACTGAGAAAAATTCAAGAAAAGTGAAAAACCCTTCATTTTAGCCAAAATTACTATTGCACTATTTTTACGATAGAGAATTTGTTATTGAACTGAGGACATGGGATTATTTATTACTTTCTGACTACTACTTTCTGAGTAAGAAATCTTAGTCTTTTACTATGTTACCGCCATGAAAACCACACCTTACCATGAGAACCACACCATAAGTCCTTACCTTTTTAAGAATTTATGTATTTTAAACGCCTAATCATAAGTTTTACTAAATTGGATTCTTCGGCTTTATGAGGGTCTTATCAAGAATAGCAGGTAATAAATATCTACTTTAAATTTGGAGCACCTTCATCGCATGAAATTAAAACTGTAAGCCGACAACTCAGAAAGAAAACTGGTTAACTGGATTTATTCGCACTTCAGAATTACATGTTTTGCATAGGAGTTACAGTTGGAAAAACTTTGCCTTACTTTCTAAGCAATGATTTGCCATTTTTATATTTTTAGGCGTTTTTAAAAATAAAGTTATACGTTGTAAAATGTAAACCTGTGCTAGTGTTATAAGGAATTAAAGGCGTTTCATTCCTGTGCCATTGTAGTGTAACTGTTAGCACACCGATCCCGTTATTCGAAAATTTCGTCTTCAGTTCCAAGCAAGAATATAGCTCATTTTTCACCTATTCCATGCTTCCAAATCGCCAGCGTTCTTCATATCTGACGCCGAATTCTACATGTTTTTACGGCGCAGAGCAGATCACTTGTTAGGTTCTGGACGAGGCACAGTTCTTTTTTTCTTCAAAGGTTTCTCTTTCCTACACTTACAGTACTTTTCACAATGTTATATATCAAATATTCGTTTTATTCATATCTCTTTATGATCAATCATTTTCGCGATTTCCCTCTTATTTCTCAGCTAGGTCAAAGTTTTACAAAACGAACAGAAGGCAATTAGCTGACTAAAAGAAAAATGCTATATTAAGTTACAAAATTCTAATGTAATGACGATTTGTTGCTAGTATTGAAAAGCAGTTATTTTGCGTTAAAACATTATTGTTTCTCTTGTAATTTTTTCCACCATTTATGATGGTTCCTTTTGCATATTATTTCTGCGTAATATTTACAGTTGAGATAAAAATTTGATGAAGATTCATATCTGAAATTTGAAAAGACAAATATTAATGTCTGTTTTTAATCATTAAAATAAAGAGAAGACTATCTGTTTAAATTATTTAAAAAGATTACACCTTTAGAGTGCAAAACTGGTTACAGACACAATATACAGTGAAGCACGTTTAACGCGAAAACGTTTAAGACGAAATATTGGTTAACACGAAATAATACAACGGTTCCGAAAAACTAATATATATTTTCCTGCATTTTGTTTTTCTTAACACGGAACAAAAATCGCTTAATACGAAAAGATACCCTCTCTAGATATGAACGAAATACGAAAAACACCGGCTCCGCAAGCGAGATTTAAGAGGGGTGTGAAATGAAAGAGATGGTTTCACATATTTTCGTAGGAGGCTAACTTGGCTTTGAAATATCTTCGGAATAGCCTACGACACGAGCCAGTTTTGTTTATCTAAGCTACTTTCACCTTCCACACCTACAAACGCCACACAAAAAATTCTCATCTCTCATTAGTTGAATCCGAATCAGAAGAGCAAAGGAATATGAAACTTTATTTAACTTTCATACGTTCCCAGAATTAATGCTCACAGTTTAAAACTCCATCATATGTTATTTATATCAAATGAAATTATTTGAAACAATATCTAACGCTCAGCTTCATATTACTGTTATGGAAATTGATTAATTATTCGAGATTAATTTCCGAGATAATTATCCCCAGCTTAATCTATCTAAAACGTTAAATTATGAATAATTAAAACGCAGTTTTTCATAAAATATTATGAAAATATTTTTGATTGTTTATAAAATATTTTCTCCCTTCTTTCCGCATACCTTTTGTGGTTAACTAGAAGGACGCTCGACGCGTATTCGGGAGGTATGGAGTTCAAATCCCGGCGATAACATTGCACATTTTTCACTTTTCTGCACTGATTACATATTTCTGAATTCTTAATTAAAAAAAATTTTTTTGAAAAATTCAATTTATCTTAATTTGCTTAATTGAATTGCTATTCTGTTTGCTAAATAAAAATATTTAGGTTACAATAGTCCTTTACAGTTATATACAGGTTACAATAGTCCTTTACACAAACATATTACACTTTCTCGGATAGTGTAATCATTGATTTTTGAAAAATTAAATTTAACCATTCATACTGAAAATCCTAAATTTTACTCACCTTTATTTTGTTTTGTTATGTATAATACTTCGTAATTTTTTTTTCAAGTTTCTCTTTCCTCATATTAATTTTCATTTAAAGATTCCGTTTTTAAAAGTTTCATTAATTTACGTTTACTCAGTTTGGAAATTTTTTACCCGGAGGAGAAAGGCTAGCTCTTTATATAAAAGGAACAAAATTTTATTCAATTTCGTTTCGACATTTACTTTTTGATATAATATATATATATATATAATAATAATAATTGTTGTTAATATGTATATTACCAACAATGTATATTTTTTAATTTCATTCCTGGCATTGTTCTTAAAATATATAAATTACTACTTTTTATTAAACTTTAATTAAAAATATTTTGTAAATTTTGATCTTCTTTTGATTTTAAACTTTTATATTAAAAAATGTAATACTTTTTTTTTTACTTCTGAATTTGAGTTTAAATATGAGAGTGTCGGGGGATAATTTTTCGTAAGGATCTCGTTTAATGCAATTACGAATGCTAAACGAATAACTTAAATTGAAAAGAATATTTAACTAATTTTTATTTAATTTATGGCAGGTCCTTTGGCTTAAATGGGCTAATTTCTTTCTGTTAATTGAGTTTCGTTCATAACTAATAATATAGCTCTAACAAAATTATAATTTAGTCCTTACTTAAAAAAAAAAAAAAAGAAAAAAAAGAAAAAATGAAACACTCTCACTTAATTTTGTTATTGTTAATTGATAATAGATTGTCTATTCCCCTTGACAAATCAATTAATCTGCAAACAATGACATTAACTACTTTTTCTGTATTTAAAATTATTACGTTTGAATTTGCTATTTTTGCAATTCAGAATTTTTGTTTTCAGATTTTAAAGGGTTTTTACTGCAATAGAGGACTAGGTTATACTGATTTAAGATACTAACACTAGAACACGAATTAATTATTTTTCTTTTAATAATTCATGTCTTTAATTGAATTTTTGTTCCTTGGAGATAATATAAAAATAGTTTTTCTAATAATAATAATAATATATATATACTGTATATACGTATTTGGCATTGCCGCTGCAATATTGCAGTCATCGTGGCTGGGAGTGTAAGGCGGTATCCAACCTTGCCAAAGGTAGTTGTCTGAGTCTGTGAGTTGTTTGGCGGGATGGGTTACAGCAGAAATGATGACACAGAAGAATTTAAATTTATAGCTCCCTATCTTTGTTCAATTCAAATGGGAGATCATTATTCTTTTAGATTCTCCAAAATTACACATCCAATATGGATTTAAATTGAAATAAGGTTAAATTTAGGCTTTCGACGTCATAACTATAGTCAAAAGTCGTTAATTCGGACACCCATAATCCGGACCTCAAAGCTTCAAACTTTCTGTGCATGCGTCGCGTTGACGCATGCGCGTAAGGCCTTTACGGCTGACAATATGCTTGTGCGTGTGCGCAAAATACGTTTACGAGTGCGCGGTTAATGTATAACGGACGGTATAAGCTAAGCTAAAATTATTTAAGTATCTATTTCAGTTAATTTTGCAGATTGCGTTGTTTCTTATCATCGTGGATAAGAATCAAATTGGATCCGGCTTATTATTTTTTGCAGACTGTTAGAGTAATTTTATAAAAGTAAGCTTGAACTTTCGATTATGTCAAATAGAATTTCTGATATATATTTATTAATATGTAAATGATCTACAAAGCGAAAGTATGTTTCGAAGTTCATTAAACAAAAAGTGGAATTGCTACAAAAAATGGATAAAGGCATATCCTTTGTTTATCTAAACTTTAACGTTTGTTTATCTAAACTTTGTTTATCTTTAACGCCGCGCAATGAATTGGAAGTTGACCTGTCAGCACTATCCTTATCTTCAGGGCAGATGTTTTTATTTTTATTTGGCTTATAATTCCTTATTAAATGTAGTATTTCATCTCGATGTACTCCATCTTTGATATGGCGGCCGAGCGGTAAAGTTGCTGAACACTGGTAGTTCGGTCCGAGGTTCGAATCCCGCGAACGGGCTGGCTGCATGGGCGTTTTCGTGGTTTTCCCCATGTGTAACGTGTATACGAGTCAGTTTCCCTTAGAAAGTCCTTCACGAAGGCATCCCTCCCCTTAGGCAGATAGCCCTCGAGGCTTTGCCATAATCACACACACACACACACACACACACCATCTTTGATATGATTTAAATCAAATTCCTCGTCATTATAATTCGCTTCCGATAGCGAAGAAAGTGACAGAGGTTATTGAAAACGAAAAAATTTCAATTGACAAATTAGTCGGTATTCTCGACACAGGAATTATAGGACTTGAACAGCGGAACTTTGTTACTGAACAAGAAATTATGTCTGTTTAAAGAATTAAAGAGAATGTATTATCACATAAAAAACGAAGCAACTTAAACAACTTACATTGAAAGAAATGTTTAATAAAGTAAACAAATAAATATTAAGCTTTTTTTTTGTAAATTTTGATACCCTTTAGATCATAATTGTTCTTTATTTCATAAATTACGGTTTCAAATTTTTAATTTTATAATTTCTGCATGCCATCTTACCAGATTTAAACTGATGATCTATAATCCGGAAAAATCGATAATCCGGAATCGCCGGAGTCCCGACGAGTCCGGATTAACGCGTTTTCACTGTATTCTAACAAAGGGAAGAAGAATGGACACAGCAGCACAGGGTCTTATCGCAGCGATGGCAGGAAGCAGTCTGACTAAAAATGGCTGGAATTCTACATTTATAGTAGCGTTTACATAACATGCCAGAATGTTCTCGAAAGTACTGGTCTAGGGTGAGATCCTGAAATTGCGGAAAGTTAATTATAGGTTGCCTGTTCGCGTAGAGCAAAGCCATTGTATGTGTGTGTATGTGTATATTGCGCTGCATATACTACAAATGCATAGATATCATTCCTTTATAACCTGATGTAACAGGTATGTGTATGTTGCATGCACCTTTATAGTATATTTGGAAATTATATTTTTAAAACTTAACTTAATTTTTTTTTCTCTCCCTGGCTAAAATTATCAGATTTTTTTTTTTTCTTTCGGTTAAACTCATCTCTTTAGGTGCCTAATCCCCTACAGATATTTATCAAAAATAATAAAAAGCAACAATAGTGATAATAATAACGCAAAGGGAAAAATTCAAATTAATATTTATTTACTGTCTAAAATCTTAATGCTTTTACTTGCAAGAAGCGTCTCTTGGTTATGCTTCGCAATTCAAATACATTGGTAACTAAATATTAAATTTACAGAGTCACATTTATTTCAAATAATTTTAATACATTGAATTAAACACTAAATAATTTACCTAAATTAAAAATAAACACATTTTATGAAAACTTTTCAAATTACCAAAGAAAACTTTTAAAGTGAGACAAAACTTAAGAATAAATAATGATTTTTTTCTTTTATTCATTGAATTTTTCTTTGACACATGCAAATATATATATATATATATTTGTAGATAAAGAATTACAAATTAATTTATTTCTTATCACAGTTTGGCACTTGATGGCATTCCGATGCAGATAAAGATTTTTCACACTGAAAAGAAAGGAAACCTTAAAGAAATATTACTAGAAATCATCTTCTTGGACATCGGATTGTAGATGCTTATTGGTCAATCTGATTTTTTACTTAAGCTTATTAATGTTCAACTGCAGAAAACATTGTTCACATACAAATGTGCTCCCAAACAAAGCGATTATTCTCGTTTCTAAAATTCATAACTGAGGGTATTTATCCTTCGACACGTCTGAAGAAAAGTGAATATAACCTGTACCTTCAAATACATAAATAAGATTTGTATCACACTGGTAAATTAATAAGCTTTTCATCTGTAGATTTTCTGGTGCATTATTCACGTGTGTTTTAACGATAATAAAAATAATGCGAAGTTGAATTATAAACTATCAAAATCTTGCTCAAGGAGTTGAAATAAACAATTTTTTTTTTGTCTTCAAATCCTTGAATAACTCTTAAAGTAAATTTGAGATCGCTAATTTAGGATAATATTCAGCATTTCGAAGCATTTATTTCCCCCACATCAGACAATCATTTATTCGCTTGATAGTCACATTATCTATTGATGTCCATCAGATGGACTGATGAACATTCATTGCTAGTTAACAGCGAAGAGCCATTTGTTGTTAACTAGCTGTTAATGTCAACTTTTGAGAAGTAACCCTTAACGTCTAAAACTGCGAGCTCGAATAGTTGGCGTTCATACATTCAAATGGTTAATTTTATGGAATGCCAGTCTATCAGAAATCAGCTATATTCCTAAGTTGTTTTCGGAAAGGAAATCGAATAGTTTTTAGAGAAACTAGCTACAGACGAGAATATTGAGGATTTAAAGAAATCATGAAGTAGATTATATTAAATTTGGATTCTTCAAGTAAAGAATTATTAATGGGAATAATGGGACGATCTCGTGATGACTAAACACGAAAGGTCATTTATCAAACATAGAGTCATGTTTGATAAATCACTTTTGGCATATGTATCCGAAAGTGATTCTCGGTTTTTCTTTTTTTGATTAAGAAGCCAAACTTAAGGGATCGCATACTTTGTAGAACAAGTTCTGTATTCATAATATCTATATTTACTGCAGATTGTGATATTCATTTACTAAATAAACTTCAGCTCTTGAAAATGCTTTGCATATTGTTCTGTCACATATTAATTATTCATTTCACCGTTTACTAGGTTTAAAAGCGTTAAAAATTATTCATTACCATACACTCCTGCTAACTTGACGCAAGTGGTAGCAGGAAATACTCCATTTCTTTGTTTTCTACCAGCCCAACAAGGAGTTTCTAGAATATCTTGAGTATAATTGTTATGGAATGGATCATCACAGGGTGGATATTCACCGCCTATTGATATGCATTTGAAGCAGTCCAGTGCCCAGCTACCTAATAAAGAGCAAAGAAAACTTTTCATATGAGATCTCAGGAAACAGAAATTTCCACGTTTCGTCTCAAACTATGCATTATGTAATTACTATGCATTATTTTTAACAACTATGCATTATGTAATTACTAGAGTTTAATCATATAAGAAAGATTTCATTTGAAAGTTATGGCAAGTAGCAATGAAAAGTTGAAGCTTCATATATAAAAATAAGTGTTCAACGGGAAAAGTGATCATTTTGTAATTGTTATTATTATTATTGCAAAGCTGTGAAACAATTCAGACCCCGGGCAAAGCTTTAAATGCAAGATTGTTCTGCATTAAAACGGTTCACATATGAAGGTATACATAGAGTAGAAAAATGTGTTAATTTTATTTTGAGACTGTGACATAAATGAGATTCTGAACAAATCCTTAAAGACAATTTATATATATGAAAGAGAGATGAGTAAATAGGGATGGATCATAAATATTCAGTAAAATGCCTTATAGAATAAAACACGGGCGAAAAGCTTTTCCATTTATAAACTTATTTTTAAAGTTCCAAAATAAAACTCGTGCATACAAACATTTCCTCTTAATTAAATTTTTCCCTCTAAGAGGTCTAATTCTTTGATGTTATAAATTTGTATTTTTTGATTAACGTATACAAAATTTTCATTTCGAAAGCATTTTTTTTCCCGAAGCTCTGATTATCCGATCTTTTGCTGTCTAATTACCGAGCCATTGATATGATGCAAACAATTCTTATTTCAACAGAAGACGAAAGTTTCGGAAGATTTCTCGTAGTTTTCATTTGATGTAACCGATTTAGCTTCAACCGTAATGTGCTGGCTAGTTCGTTAGCCGATAAAATCAGCTACCGAAAGCAGAGACATATTTAATAAAGTTATAACAGGTCATTGTAAAAACATTTAAGTTCTTTCTTTTGAAATCATCGGTGTTTTTAAATCGTGCATTAATGATGCTGTTGCTTTTAATAAGGTTTCCTTTTTAATAATTCTCGAATTTTAAAATGTCGAATAATTCTAATTTTTCGCATAAATATAATAATACTAACTGAAAAAAAAACTCTTACTTAATATAAAGTATTTTTATATAAAGCAAAATTTGAAGGTTACTGAGATCGAGTAGATCGCTCACCCACTCGACCTATCTTAAACACCGACCAAGGAGTCTAATGTGTGTGCGAGTCTTGAACAGGCCCAGAGGTGCAATGGAAGCAAAAGGCGGCACATCGCGATCTGAGTTGGGATCCTGGGGCTTACCGCATCCAAGGAGCACCAACGACCCGGCCTACCCGATTTATCTCGGTTGGGAAGAGTATGAGCGTACACAATGGGACCCGAAAGATGAACTATGCCCGGCCAGGGAAAACTCTGGGGGGAGGCCTATAGCAGTTCTGACGTGCAAGACAAAAAGGAAAATTAATAAAATCAAAACTCTAGAATATTAAGGCTCAATGGAAAAAGTATCTGTAGGAGCAGTTCGAATTTTTTACATTTTCCATACCCTAAACGTCAATATGAAACGTCAATTGAAGTCCTCTCCAGAAAATTACATGCTTGGCAGTGAGAGCAGCCGCGAGTTATTATTGGAAATCTTGCTCCACTGAAACTGCAAGAGTTTCGTTCTTTTTTTAATGAACCCTTCTGCTGTACAGCAATAAAACTAATGTTTCCAAAGCTCTGATGTTTTTTTCACTTAACATTTTTTCTCACATTATGATTCGAAAGATCTGAATGATGAAATATTTAAGAATGTCTGAGTTTTGGAATTTCGAATCATTTTTAAGATTAGTGGGTTTCGAGGTTTTGAAGATTCAAATGTGTGGTCTTTAGTTTCTTTCCCTGTAAATATAGAAAATAACACTGTAAATTGTAAAATTAATGAAAAGAATGCAACCATTACAATTAATGTAACGAAAAAATATGAAATTTGAAAATATGCTATATTTATAAACTTTGAAATATGATACCTGTTATAAAAATAGATAAAATTGTAGACTGACTGATGAAGGTTGATTCATGTTTTCTTGGATCTGCAGTTTTGAAGACAATCATTCTTGAAAAATCGTGCATATATATTCCTAGAAAAATTCAACGCAATACTTAAAAATGAATTTCCAAACGTTCAGTAAGAATAAATAACTTTACATACATTCAAATTATTTTATTAATAAAGTAGTCAAAAGAAAACATGATTGGTATAAAAAACTAAGAGCTTTAGAATTTTTTCAAATTACAAACATAAAGGGGAAATTTAGCAATTTTTTAAATAAATAAGCAATGTATGTGCAACATATAATGCGTAGTTTTATTTCTTAAATTTCTTCAGCACTAGGAAATTTCATGATTTTGCATTCTGAAATACAGAATGGAGCCGCAATCGTTTTTAATTAGAAGCAACAGTTTTTTAAAATAATTTTGATTTAAAGCAAGCATTTATTGATAGTGGTAAAAAATTCAGACTGAGACATAAGTAATAAAAGTTTAAAGTAAGTAAATCTGGCTATTAGCTTTCTAATATAGAATCTTGGAGGGGGGAGCGGAACTCAAAGTTTCTCATAATTCAGATTAATTTAAGAGATCGCTAGCTGCCTTTCCTTTAGTTACAAATATAAAAAAATTCAATAATTCTGTGCTTTTAATTTTTAGTTTGGTCATGTATTCCTCCTCGATTTTTAATAAATAAAGCATGGAGAAGGTATAGTTTCTCATTCGTTTCATTACAGACATTGCTTTTTTTTTAAACAACTAAAAAACTTGAAAAAAGTGTATACGAATAACACAAGTTTTTATTTAGTTCAAAATTTTAGATTCAGAAAGTTTTAACCAAAAGTTGGAATTTCACATGGCTTGCATATCTGCCATTAACAAAGATAACTCGTTTACTTGAATTTGTTTTACGTGTATCAGATCTATAACATGTAAGATGACGTGGCCAATGTTTGCTTATTTCTTGCAGATATAAATAAAATTAGTAGAGATGTGAGAAAATTAGTGTATAAGCACAATTATTCATAATAATCCATTAGTCCCAAAGTAAGAAAAATCAGAATGCGGTACATTCATTCCTGGAATATAATTAGGCGCATCTGATTAATCGTTCAAGAATGCCTTTATGTCATCTACTTCGCAACTTTTAGATGTGTTATAGAAAATTACGTTTCAGTTTTTTCTAAGTGAGTTTTTGAGCATTTGAGTAACTTTATCTGAATGTGTTCGTAAGCTTTTCTTAAGAATGGGTCATGATGATTATTATTTTTTGAACCTATTTAATTTTTCGAGGAGCTTTAAAGGAATGAAAGGTTGAATTTGATTTCAATTAACTCTACGAACTTCTGAAGCAAACGCGTTTGCTCATAAAATATGCTACGTAGATTTCTTACTTACAGTTTTAGTTATGCGTAGGATTGGCTCTGAACAGTTAGTTATTCAACATGCGTTTAGATAAACATCATCGCTGAGTTGGATTTATAATATTTTTTTGAGCGATGAATCGACAGATGGAAATAAAAGTACCATTGGCCTAATTACAGCTTAAGAACCGATGCATTTTTTATGTGTATTCCAATATTAATGATTGCTTCATCATTGGTTTAGAAATATATTTTATTCGCTTGATAAATGACCTAATTTATCTGTTCAGAGACGTAATATAAAGACACGTCTTCCCTCGAGTTGATCAATGACTTTACTCAGCAATAGTCATCCTGTGCTGATGATAATATGTCGGTCGTTAATGGCTAGACAACCTCTATTAAACAGTGATAGATATCCTTTACCAGTTTATTATGCCAGAATTTTGATTCGCGTCTGGAATAATGGCGCTATCTGAAGATGTAATATAACAAGCTAATAACGTATGCAGCTGGAACCTGAGCATTCCGATGGGGGGGTATATGCTTCTTTTCCGAGAATTTGCTGTAACGCGAACCAACACTATTAATCCTCATTTACTTCGCAGTTTGAGAGATGTCTAATTCTGATTTTTTGAAGTTGTTTATTCTCGGCTTTGGAGGTAACGATGGAATCCCGCTGGTCTTATTTCATTTTATAGAAGTGGAGTCTGAGAAGAAGAAGTGGGTACTAATATATAAAGCATTTGCTAAAAGCAGAATAAAATTTTAGTTATGTTTTAATTATGATTTATAGTTTTCGATGAGGATGTGCTTTTCGAAACTGATATTGTTTATTGTGAAATTATTGTGTCGTTAGCGCTTGAATTGAGTATAAAGACCGGCTTAGCTTTAGCCACAGCCTGAATAATTTTAGGCATAAAGTGAGAAAACAGATATTGTTTCTCCTAAGTACTATCTACGGTACCTTACTAATCCATTCAATCTATTTTTTTCTTCTTACAACATTGAACCAATGTAAAGTAAAAAATCTAAAATACTTTCTTTGTTGTACTCTAGAATTCGTTGTGTTTATGAAAATAATAATATTACATAATGTATTTTAGTGCTTTAGAGATAATAAAAGTTTGCAAAACTGTAATAAAATTACTTGGAAGCAAATTAGAAAAATCTTATAAATAATGGGAGATCAGCAATGTCTTAAGAACAAACTACTTTATTGAACATTTATTCAATGCATAGAACATTCGCAAACATTTTATACAAGCATCATGTTTACTTTTATCAACTATATTACATTTTCTCTTCGCATTAAATGTTCTGCAATTATCTGATATAGAACAGCTTCTAAGTAACATATGTGCTCATTAGCAAATTAAATGGAATAGAGTTTTCACAGATTAATATATAACAGTGAAAAAAACTGAGTAAAATACCTATCACTAAAAAAAAAAAAAAAAAACCTTCAGCCCCCCCCTCCCCTCCCCAGACAGCCGAGATAGTGAGGCTGTCATATTTCGCCTCCCATTGACTGAATGGGATGACTCACATTTTTGTGACTTTCGTTTTAAACACTAACCGTTTTCCTTAGATATGAAAATGTCTTTCCATAAAGAATTATTACTTGAATTTTTTGCCATAATTAAGTAAACAACAAACATTCAATAAATAAATAACGAAAAATTAAGTACATTTTCAACTACGAATAATGTTTAGACCTTTAGATATTTGATGAATCATCTTAATTTTTCTCCTTATTTTTATTTTATATTAATCTAATTATTCTTCTTTCTTGTAATCTCATTTCTACGTTGAAATCCGCTTTCAGAACTTTGTAATCAGGAAATGTGAAATCTCATTTTCACTTTCTAATCTAATCCTCTCTAATGCTAATCTACATTTTTTTCCTAAAGAAATCGCTTCATGCTTCGGTGCGCTGGGTAGAAAAATCATTCAACAGGGTTTATCATTTAATTTAGGCATACAAAACTTTCTTTTTCCTTCCTACAACTTTCCGATACATTACTTGTAGATTATACAGTGCTGAATTCAAATATGGCATTTATTTTCCACAACCATGCGCTAATCTTAAGACAACTAAGATTCAAAAAGTTAAAACATTACTTTGAAATCAATGCTTATTCGATTTTGATTGGAGAAGATACTTCAGATATAATAGTTAATTTATCATAACAATCGACATTTTACACAAACTGAACTACAAAAAAACGACAGCTTTATTTTAGCCTTTTTTACCTGTCACCAACTTATATCCATAGGTAAGGGACGTAATGTTTTTGGTCCAAAAATTCAATAGTAAGTAAGTATGAATTAATGTCTCCACAACACGTTTTGACTATTTTACAATTACGTCTGTAAGTGTGTGGCGGTTTTTTTCGTCCACGATAACTCTCATGAAAAACTTTCAAAACTTTCTACATCCATATAAAAAGTTGATTAAATTTTGAGCTAAATTGGGCAGTCGGAAGAGGTACGTTACATGCAGCCCATAACAGTCTTTAGTGGACAATTGAAAGTGGTATTTTACTTAAAGCAGTTTTTAATAAAAAAACCTGTATTAAAATATAATCCGAAACGGATACCAGATGCAGTATTTTCAGATAGAGCCACTACAGTATTTGTTCCTTGTTTCACTACTCCATCCATACAAAAAGCCTCTGTATTGAAAAAGGCCTGTTTGCAGCCTGTTACAACGTGCCACAACGTTTAGAAATCATCTTTATAACACGCATTTTAAATGTATATTTCAGATTTAACAAATTCCGATTTAACGCTTTTGTCAATGTAACGAAGTTTTACTCTTTTTTTTTCGAAACTTCAGCAAAGAATATTCAGTTTAATGGGCATTTAAATGAGGATTTAACATATTATCACCATCTTCCATATTTTTTCTTTTTTTTTTACTTATTACGTGCTCCGCCCTTAGGCACTACATGGAAAGGAAGGGATGTTCCGTGAAGGTCTTTTTAAGGGAAACTGGCTCGTACCCACGTTATGCATGAGGGAAACCACGAAAACGTCCATGCAAGCCAGCCCGTTCGTCGGGACCTAAACCCCGGACCGAACTACCAGTGTTCAACGGCTTTTACTGCTAGGTCACTGGTGGGCCTATTTTCCATATTTGAAATTTTTATAGATTCCTGATATTGAGCCAACACAATTATTTAACTTTAAACTAACTTTGAGTCTTATTCGCAAGCAGTTCTGAATTATCCAAGTTACAAGTTCTGAGGCAGTAAATCCACTGTCGAGACTTTTTTTCCCTTTGGGATTAATATTTAAGCGAGAGCATCATGAAGTTTAAGTACCACTGCCTCTTAATATCTGTCACTATTTTCAAACGTTTCTTGACATAGCAGAAGTGCGAAGAACAAATTAAACGATAAATAATCTAGTAGATTGAGATCTAAGATCAAATCAAGTTATAAACAATTTAAGTAATAAATAAATATTATCAAAACTTTAGTTCTAATGATTGTCTTTTCGTGCCATTGTGGTGCTTACAGTGATGAAAATTACAATAATTTATGTTCTTACGAAGGTACGCAGCTTGTCCAAGGTAACTGTTTGTAGCCTTTTATAGACATTTGTAATACCGTGATAAAATTTTTTCCTGAAGTTGTCAACTCTATGGCGACACCATCAGTAAAATTTTAAAAAATATACATTCATTGTTCAACGCCACACAAAAGGAACTACGGGGAAGAAACATGAATCTTATCGAAGCTAGTACGATTCATTCCAAAACTGACTTACTCATATCGACGGTAAATCTAAACACTCCAATACTCTGATAATTTAATGCGACTGTCCGTTATTGAAAATGGTTATGTATGCCCAGAAGATATATTGGTATTTACAAGCCACTTGCAAAATTTAAAAGACTATTTTAATTTTCGCTTCCAAGACACAGAAAATTTGAATGTGTCATCATGGCTCAGAGAATTGCTGAACAGCGATATATCTGATCTTGATATTAGGTTACAAGAAGAGTTGACTGCATTGAATTGGGATGTTCAAGTACAAGCCTTATTCAAAATGAGTATGATAAGTTTGAGAATTTAAAAGTCATCCAAGAGAAATATCTCAAAGTTAAAGTTATTACCAAAACAACATCATTGACTTTTTCCACTTCAGACCTAATGGGCTTCAGTCAAGTCAATAACTTACAACGAAAAACAAGGCAACAAATTACAAGGCTGGTTATTTTTAAACCAGGTGATTTAAGAATCAAGTTAAGCAATTTTATGACAAATATTTAAAAGATTGCTTCAATACATTACGTGCAGCCATCACATTAATTAAAATCAAACTTTTGAACTTTCGTGCAATTAGTATATGGGATTTATTTCTGAAAACTTGTTTATATTTGTAAAATTTAAACTAACAATAATAAACGTAAATTTAATAAATCATTTTTTTCAAAGCTTTCATTCATATTCTTGATTTAATTGTTATCTTTTAAGTTATTTATATGCAACTATTTGTATTATGACAATAATGTGTGCTCTGTATTGCAGAAAAAATGTGAGATCGTCGATGAAGGAAACCATTCTTTTGAAAGGGGTTGATGCAAGAAAACGTATGGGAATCGCTGGTCTAGACCATCCCACACCGGTAAGTATTGCGTAAGAATGATGCCCATGTACCGTAACTGTTTATATGGTTATACTTATATTAGTCTACGTCTATACTAAATTTTATTAAAATCTGTCTATCAGTTCTAAAAATTCTCTTACTTTTGAACACCATTGCATAATCCAAAAATGTTTGCTTCAAACTGCACTTCTTCTACAGAAGGAAAGTTTTCTTCTAACCTTATTCGTGTAGGTATAATTTAGCTTGGGGATTTAGGGTCCATAAGTTCATCGCCGTTCAACACTGCGAGTTTCGTTTCTCTCCCTGTTTCAGAGTGTCATGTATATTTTTACTCATTCTTAGTTCGTGCAAATTTTTTTTCTGTTTACCGAGATACAGACAATATTCTTGACTTCGGAAGGTAAACGTTAGGTTTACTTTACACTACTGAGGTTGTCCTCGTGTAACATTAACACAGTTTTCCAAAGGCGGAAAATTTGCAGTGCTCAACTCAAGCAGAATTACCGTAACAGTTCAAGCCAGGTTGCTTGACTCAACGTACTAAAAAGAATTCAACTTATAGCAAACATTTTCTACGTGAAGACTTTTTTAGAGGATTAGAAATTTTAAACATTTCAGCTTTCAAAGCCGAAAGAATTTTCATAATGACGCTTGCATCTAACACATCAGGCATAGAAAATGGATCAAACATAGGAACTTTTTATCTCATCATTTTCATCATTAAAAATCTTTGTCATAATCATCTCATTAGATAATATGTCCCATATATGGAAATTTCATATTTTAAATTTTCATACTTTCTGCCAATTATAAAATATTAATATTTTGCTTAATCATCTTCAGCTGTCTTTCAGTTACGAATTTTAACTATAAACTATATCTCTTAATCCTGTGACTACTATGGCAAGCCTCTCACTGCATCGGAAGAGTTTTTTGCATTACAGATTTTAAAACTGAAATTTGAACAAATAAAATTCAAATAGGTAATAGTACTTAAAATATCTATTAGTAACTGACAGTTCATTTACTTACTCATTTGGAAACGTAAAATATTTATGCTACTTGGGGTTTACAAAGTACTATTTTCAATCTAATAATTATCAGTATCTATTTCACTTTACCATGAATTACCCTAAATTGAAGTATTTATTTTTATCTGCTTGATTTTAATTGAGGTTTAAATTTTGAGGTTGCTTATTTATTCCAAGGGATTATAAGGTATTTCTTCCACCTTCATAGTGTAGTGGGCAGAACGCTGGGCGCGTATTCCAGAGGTCTGTGGTTCGATTCCCGGCGAAGGCGTTGCTCATTTTTCATGACTTCTGCTTCCAAAATAACCTAATGTCTCTACAGTGGCGCCCGAACTAAAAGGGTGTTGGATGATGATTCTCCACACCCAGGATTTGGCGATTGGTTCCCGTAAACCCCAGTCGCCCTTTAAAAGGGGGAGTATATAAGGTATTTCTCCCACCTTCTTAGCATGCCTTTGTAGTGTAGTGGTCAGCACGCTGGACCCGTATTTTCAGAGGTCCGTGGTTCCATATCCGGCGAAATGTTTGATTACTTCGATTAAATTGCAACTCCTAGCCTGTCAGAAGGCCCTGAGCAGTCTCGAAAGAAGGCTTGAAGCATTCACAGTCTCAGGATAATCTAACACCTGCCACAAATTTAATGATTCTCTATTTCCTTTTACAGTGGATTAATTTGCATACTTCTGGAGGGAGTGATGTCGTAAAAAGGAAACTAGAACGACAGAAGAAGTATCTTAAAAGCTAAGTGGTTAGTTTGAACTAAATGTAAAACTTTATAATTTTTCCATATGATTTCTACTTTTATTTGTTCAACAACCCCCTCAGTTTCTAAACAAATGAAAACAATATTTATGACAAACGAGTTATACTTTTGTATGTATCAAACTATATTTTAAAAAAACTTAATATATTATGAACTGGCTTCTAAAATTCTGTCGCTATGTAGTTTTACGCTTTAGAAATATTTATTTTTTAGTTCAACTTCCCCTTTTTATGTATTCTTATTTCTCTCTAAGAAGTTTTACTCGTTTAAATTTTTTTCTTGCAGATTCTGTTGCAATACTTGAAACCTTTTTTACTGTATATTGATCGGAGAAGTAATGCTTGTTATGTCATTTAAGATTTCACAGAAAAAGCAAGTAAAAGTTTACTCAATAAAATATTGAAAGAGCTGCAATAATATTTAAATTGCCTTTTATCAATGATTTACGTTACGAGTTAATTTGTGCTGAAGTATGAAATTTCTTTGCATTTGATTTAGTTCCGAATGGCTTGTATTTGAATAAAATCGCTTCGATATAAAATGTCTACAGAATATATGATGTTTATTTCATTATGATTCGGAGGAAGTTAATATTCGAAATTCTAGTTAAATATTATTTTATATCCGAACTCTAATCGAGGTTAATCCTAAATGAGTAATACATAAAGGGCTCAATATTTTATCCAAAGCGAGGAAATTGTTACAAAATACTGTGGCGCATTAGCTCAAGCTCAATCATAATTACAGCCGGAGTACCTGTTAACTTTCTTTAGAGGCACTAATTTGTCTTTGTGTAATCTACTTCATCCAGAAAATTTGTGCTTGCTTAGCTGAATCCCCCTGTATTTACCTTTTCTCTGTGAGTGATAGCGTAAAAAGGAAATAATTATGTTGTACAACTTCAACAATGTATAGTATGCAGTACATAAGCTTTATTAGCAGAAAGCAATCCGAACATAATTCTGTATTTATCCGAACATAATTCTTAATGCTATTGAGCATTTCTTAAACATGATCAGACTTCTGTTCGCACCGCTTATAGATAATTTAAATACTTAACATATAACAGCATTAATAGCATCAGACAGTAATCATTCATAAAAATTGTTACCCCGCCTTTCTTTTGAAAGCGTTGTTCGTAGGCATCCAATTAGAGAAATGCTTTAAACAACGCAAATATTCATCTTTTGACATTTTTAAAGAAAAAGAAATAATATTATAAATATTTCAAAATCTAGGCAGTCCCTGTACTTATATTTAGAAAAGTTTTATGCACATTATAAAACACCCACAAGAAAAATAAGTTTGGCAAAAATTGACAGACTAATTTAATTTAAAAAAACTGGTGTTCCGTACGACAAAAAATGATAGAGCTATTTACTTTAAAAAATTTATGCGTTTGATGTTATTTTCAACTTGTCTCGAGAGGTCGATAAAAAAATAAATTAGAATAATTCGAGATACATTTTTTCTCTTTAAACATCATTTAACGACATCCTTTTGTGATTTACTACATTCCTTAATTTATAATTTTGTTATAAGTGATATGATAAAAGAATTTTCAGACAGTAATTTATAAGTTTTCGAACACTAACATACATTATTAATGTTCTTATAAAATTCTATTACTTCAGAATCATAATCTAATAGTCATAGAACAAATTCATAAAACCAGAAACAATTTTCATTTCTAATTTTTGCAAATAATGATATAAGTTAGCAAGATCCCAATATTTAAACCTACCAGTAATTTTTCGTGCACAAATTCTATAAGATTCTATGAATAATATCTTCTGAAAAAAAATTATATTGATCAATACTTTTCAGGACAATCTGCATAGAAATACTCGTCACTAAATCTGTTGACATCAGTAACAGTTTTCTAAACTGTTGTTTTATTTTTAGCCAAGTACAATTGCAAATATTTCTCTCTACAATTCGCTTACAATCCTTGAATATGATCTCTAGTGCTCTACAGTTTGCGTATGGTCTTTGAATGTGATCTCCAATTTTAAAATGAAGTACCCCTGTCAATTTTTATTGGAAAGTCATAGGATTTTGTGTCTTATTTTTTACCATGAATAAAACACTTTACTAAATACTATGTACAAGAACTGGGAAAACGTATGAAAAGCTAGATTACGCAGTTTTTATAAGTTTTAAAATGTCGAAACATAAGTATTTGTGTTATTTAAAACATTTTTGTAACTGGAATGATATATCTGCGAACACTGAATGTGAAAATAAAGGCCAGGTAAAAGACTTTTGTGGACATGGTGTATAAAGGTTTAAGACTGGTTAGGCAAACTGATACATACGACAAAGATATGTAAGCTAATATATATGTTATATTTGTATATGATGCATGATGCGTAAAATTATATTTTAACTCTGACTCAGTTATATATTATATTCATTATAATGTATGCGGAAGTTAGTGTCTAGAGTATAATTTACCAATTAAAGTATCTTAGCAGTTTTCAAAACAGCATGAGCAGTTACTACAATATGTAGCAATTATTGGCGCATCAAATAATGGTAATATGAAACACAAGCGACAAACTAAGGTACAATAGTCGTGCTCGCGTTCATTACTGTTACCCGGCTCCTAGACGCCTTAATCAAGTCTGGTTTGATAAACACCGGTATTCTGATTCGAGAACCCGACAAAGCGGCGTCTTGCATAATATTTCTATAGACATGCTGCAACGCGAAATGTTAATCTTCGCATATTTGCATGCTTCATAATAATAAGAACTTGTGAGAATAATTAGGCAAATGTAATTGCAATGAGGGCATTAACCTTTATCGAAAGTTTAGAGCCAAGCTGATGAAACGTAATGTATAAAATGGTATATGTATTGTGCATTAATAGAACTGTAGAGAAACGCCTATTCATCTAATCTTATAAAGTTAATCATTTTCACGATGAAAGGATTGATGAAAATACTTTCAGCATGCAAAGTACCAGAAAATAAGTGAACTTAAGTTTTCTACAATTCGCAATTTTGTAAAAGTAACAAAGCTCTAGTTGCTGAAACAATGTTCTGAGTTTTAAGGTTATAAATCTGAAAACTGAAATTATAAAATCCATGTTAAAGTGTCTCCGTGCATGTATTCTTAGGGTTAGGTTATTCGAATATGGCAAAGCACACGACGGCTACCTGCCCAGGACGAGGGATAACCTTCAGGAAGGACTTTCTGAGCAAAACTGTCTCGTATTTATGGAATGTCATGACTGTCATGGGAAAAGTCACAAAAACCAACCGTACAGCTAGCTCGTTTACCTGGGATAGAGCCCAGTTCGAACTCCCAGCATCTTGCAGTCTTAACCACTGGGCAACTGTTGGGACCATATGCTTAAGAAAAGGCTACAATATTAAAACAACTATGGACTCCAAAACGAATATGCCCACCTGTATGTGGCGAAGAGTAAAACCGTTTAATACTGGTATTCAACCCAGGCTAAAATCCCGGCAAACGGGCTCGATACAAGGAAGTTTTCTTGGTATTCCCCGCGTGTAACGTAAATATCAGCCGGGTTTCCTTAGAAAATTACTTCACGAAGGCAGCCCTTTTTTTAGGTAGATAACCCCGAAGTGCTTTTCGATAATTTAAATAATACTAATTCAAAAAGAAATTTTGGCTAGAGCTTAAGAAATAAAATTGTAAAAAATACGAAAAGGAAGTGTAAAAGTCTTTAGATTTGGTTTGGTTTGGTTTATGTGATTACGGCAAAGCCTCCAGACCTATCCGCCTAAGGGGGGATGTTTTCGTGGAGGACTTTCTAAGGAAAACTGGCTCGTTACACATGGGGAAAAGCACGAAAACGCCCATACACTCAGCCCGTTCGCGGATTCGAATCTCGAACCGAACTACCAGTGTTCAGCGACTTTACTACTCGGCCGTTGGCGAGCCAAAAATCTTTAGAATAGAGAGGATCGTTTAATTTATGCGATTATGGCAAAGCATTTGAGAGCTATTTGCCTAAATGAAGGGATGCCTTCGTGAAGGACTTTCTGAGGAAGACTGACTCATATACCTGTTAACTATGGGTAAAGCTAAAGCGGGGAGAGCGCCCACGCAGCTCCTCCCGTTCTCCTGAAATCGAACGCAGGTTGAATTATCATTGCTTAGCGGTTTTACCGCTCAGCTGCTGGTTGGTCTTTTCAGAATATATATATATATTTAAAAGACATTTTCTAAAATTCTGAAAAATGATGATCAATAGTGGAAAAAAAATAATAGCTTGAGAGAGTTATGTGAATTAATGTATTAAATTCAACTATTTGTTATTTTCATGTATGGAGATTTCAACATCAAATAACAGATTACTTTTCAGTATAAATCCTGATACTAAATATTTTTTGTATGTATGATTTCTGTTGAGACTATATGTATCTAATTTCCTTTATACGTTAACCAATTAAGCAATAGCATAAAAATGTATTATGAATTACCAAAGTAAATTTCAAAAGTAAAATTTAAAATTTTAAACAAAAAGTTAAAACTTCAAGCTTCTCTACTTAAGAACTTCACAGCATAGAAGTTCTTGCATCGCATATATCCATATCTTTATACAAAGTTATAAAGTTTATTCGCTACACAGATAAGAAGAAATAGAGAGGAGGATGGAATCAAAAACCTATCTTTTCTCTGAATTCTTATGAGCCATTTCGGGAAAAATTGGTGATCTTTCCACTGTCATGAACCATTTTACAGCGCAGATGAAAAGGTGGAGGAGCGAATGTAACAAGATTGAATTTTAAGGCAGATAAAACGGGGTTTGATCGCTAGTTCCTGCATTTTTCCTTTTTTATATTTTGTTCCATTCCCTACTCTCAAATTTATTCTTTTTATTCCTTGGAGTCTTCTACAGTTTGAAGGCGCTCAGATTCGAAATCATTCAAGCGGTGGAATGCAGTTTCAGAAAATTCCCCTTTGGTGTCGTAAATTTACTCAGGGATGCTCTGAAGGGGAAATGTAAATGAGAAGACGAACAAGGAATACATTTTTGATTTCAATCACGTGTTTCAATTTAGCTGTGAAAGAAGATATTTTCAGTATTTGTTTTAGTATTGAGATTTATAAAATACAGATTTAAAGTTCATCCGCACTGAAATGAATGGCGCTGGCGCATATTTTAAACACTGGGCTAGCAAAATACTAAAGCTAAAAATTACTTTTAATCAGAGCTGGCGAGAATACAAACAGCAAGACGCGGTTGCCATAAGCTTTAACGTAAAGAGTCAAAACCCTCAACTTGAATGCACACAAACTTAATTTGCATTCTGACAAGAATGCGGAAAGAAGGAATTATAGTAAAGCCTTTAATCATAATAACTGGTTAATTTATAACGTCGTGTATGCTTATCTAACATAAAATATTCGCGAGTTTGAAGACTGTTGGTGAATTATCACCAAAGTCTTTTAAAGTACTGCAATACAGGAGAAGGGTGTAAAGAACCCTTTATCAACTCAAATAAAGTATAACAGTCGGCACCAACTCGTACTTGCAAAAGCGTATACTTTTGGCCTAATTCAAAATGTAATGAATAACTTAAAAATTAATGAAATTAAGTACAGCCTAATGGCTTCACAGTTTAACTATCGCTCAAGCTGGCTCTGACTTGAAAGTTTTCGTAAACAAGTCTAATGGCAAGAATAACTAAACGCTACAGAATCAAAGTTAGCAACATGGCCCTCAAGCAGGCAGTGCTTTGATTTCACCCTACAAAATCTTCCTCTAACTACTTCTTTCCTTCTACCTAATTTGAGTATCGCGCGGGCTGGAAATGAAATGAGAATTGAAAAAAAAAATTGTACTTTATTTTTAAATGACGGGTTAGAAAATTAAGCCATATTCTTCAAGTCTTATTATGAAAAACGTACCATTCAAGTTAATGGTTAAAGGTGTGACTAAATCCACACCATATGAAAGATTTTGAATGCCGGACATATCCCAGCAATATTCGAGAAATCTGGAACTCTAAATGACTCAGAAATAATATTACCTTGAACTTATATCACGCATGTAAAAGTATAACAGGTAAGCAATAAGAAGGTCAAAAAATTAATTAACAAGCTCCTGTCTTAATAAAATACTATGCCTTTTCATTTTTATCTCTGTTCAAAAAAATAAAGAAGTCATAAATTCCAAAAAAGAATCTTCCACACGAGACTTCCTCCCTTGGATGGGAGTTCATAACTCTTCTAATTATGCAGATTTCTTTAAAATATTTTATGCACTTTTCCTTAAAGTTCTAACTAATAGCTACTTTCTTTCTTTCCGAGATGTCAAGAGCCAGGTACACGTAATTTAATGGTTTTTCGCTGGATGTTAAGTACTTTTTATATCTCAGCATAAAATAAAATGCCTTTCAGAGTTCGAAGTTTCATGAAATTATGTGATATAACATGAGTTTCCTGAATGCAAATGGAAATTTATGAATATTCTTAAAAAAATTAAAATAATTAAAGAACAAAAAATAATCGAACTAGCAACTTGGAATAAAATATTAAAATGTAGATTTAATAGCTGTACTATAAAAAGCATTCCCAAAAAGTACAGGAACAAGGAAATCTAATAAGAGAACTCCAAAGTGATATCTCAGAGAACCGCAATTTGTGGCATAGAAGAGGAATAAGTAGACCAAAAATTGTCAAATTTTAAATTTATTAGATCTCATGTTCAACACGCGTTATATCGTGAAGAAGCAGTAACCTCTATTCTCCGTTCAGGCATGACTTGGCACCTTTAGCGCAGTCACAAGAGTCTTTCATTTCACAAATCTACGAGCCAGTTCCCCTTAGAAAGTCCTCCACGAAGGCATCCCTCCCCTTAGGCAGATAGCCCTTGAGACTTTGCCATAATCACACACACACACATTTCACAAATCATCATTAGTGCCCCATCACAAGAGTGCCGACATCCTGCAGATCACCAGAGCTCGCAAGCTCAGATACCTTCACAATGATTAAGAAAATATGGCGGCACTTTTATGAAGAATTGTTTCTAACTTGAAAAAAAAAAAAAAAAAGGCTTCGTAAGCATTTTTATAGCGAATTATGGCATTGCTCGTGATGTCAAGTGTAATATAATATTTAACATATCCAATATGCAACTAGAGCATCAGTGGTGATCCGGAGAAGTTATAAGTTGATTTCCTCTTTTACGAATCCTAAATACCTAGAAGTTTTTATAGTGGTGTCAGTACAGAGATGTGATAGGGTATAGCTTCTCATCATTTGGATTTGGCTGACTGGGCATTCTACACTCTTCTCAGTAGTTCTTCAACCTGGAGGAATGTAACGAATTATGCCATTTCTCCCGTGCTCTCCTTTAAGATGTAATGATTAGCATATCCAGCAATTTGAAGATCCGTAATCTGATTCCCGAGATAGCATATCTGATATTCCTGTTACCCATTACAGAAACTTAATAAACTTTCTAAACCTATAAAAATTGGTTTAGTTTGTTGCTTTTATTAACAAGTCGAAGAAAAATCTTACTTGCAAAAAGCTTGCTGCTTTTACAAAGGTTGCCTTTTTCAAGTTGTTAAAAATTGTATTCAAAAAGGTGTTCGCATTTTTATGCCGAAGTACCGCTGTGAAGGTTTGTGTTTTGGAAAACACTGGTTGGCCTGCTGAGCACTCTTATGAGGTGGTCCCGTAATGTGGCGTAAATCCGATAGCATTTAGTTGACTTTATCTCTAAATTTGCCCCTAAATACTCTTATTTCAATCTTCGAGGGGCCATGACTTGTTATGAAAAACTTTTCATATATAAAAGGTAGCATTGCTGAAAAGATACTGGGATAGTTAGGAGGGATGATCGTGGTAGCCACTGACTTTTTAAAACTATGTTTTAGTTGAAAAATGCTCTTTTCTGAACATCTTTCCTTGAGATATCAAGTATATAACTCACTCCACTTGGAAGTATTACCAGATCCATGCTAGTTAGTTAATACGCGGCTTACCTTTTCAAAATATGTAATGCTACATCAGCGTGTTCCTATCGGAGGACAGTCATTTATAGAAATTACTTGCAATATGAGACAAAGTTAGTTTCTAGAAGTTCACGAGAATTTGGATCAATTTGTTCCTGTAGTCTGCATAACATGTTCCATTTTTGTATGAACTGTTCCGCAGAGCTGATTCATGTTAAAAAGAAAATCGTTATATTATCATGTATGGCCAAACTGTTTGAGAAAAAAAAAGCAGAACGACAATATTAAAATTACCTCTCCAATTATTTTCATTATTCAGACAGAATTTAACCTTTTAATGGCATTAGATTCTACCGTATGTCGGGAAACATTCAACCCAATTTTGTAACTTAGTAAATTTTCGCAAAATTTTCTCCTAGCAAATCATAAACATTAATTTACACTTAAATTTCATTAAAGTAGTTATGTATTTATTTGCTTATCAACTCTTAGAATTTTACGTATTTCCACAAAATGCTTTGCTCTAGAATGCTATTATAATCTCTGATCTGTGATTACCTGATTGTCAATAAAAGTCTAATTACCGACTTTTTTTTAAAGTTTTCTTTTTCATTTTATTTTTAAGCGTTATATTTATTTCGTTAGGAATATTATAATAACAAACTTTTTTATAAAAATAAATAATTATACATTCTTTCATAAAGGGTTAAGTCTATAAATTTTAGAAACATATCATCTGCTTCTTGAGTTAAAATAATATTATTTTTTCTTTTAATTTTATTAAAGAAAAATATTCTACTATTATATCTGTTCGAAAAACATGTTTGTATAAAAATCGTAATAAAATTCTTCTTCTGAACTATCACAAATTTTTAGTTTTTTTTCCTATTTATTTTATTTAATATTTTTATATCTTCTTCACTGTCTTAGACAGGAGAATATTGTACATATTCAACGTCTTTGAAAAAATATGTATTCATTTAGTAGATGAAATCTACGACCTCATAATTAAATATTAATTATGTTTGCTATAAATCTCTGTAATAGATTTAAATACTTTCTTAGGTGATACCACTATTTGTTTCAGATAGTGGTATCACCACTATCTGAAGTGATACCACTATTTGTTTCAGATAGTGGTATCACTAATAGTGAATTACCACTATTTGTTTCAGAAATATATTTCGTGCAATAAAAAGCACATTTTACAGAAGCAGAATGCTGTAAAAAAGCATCATTATATGCAATATAATTTTTTTTATATAAATCTAAATTATTTTGTTATGATCACTCTAATCATGAAAGTTATACGTCAGTCTGTGATATTGAAATAACTTTTAATTGAATGTTAAGAAATAACCCTCAGAAAGAATATAGATTGTATTTTATTTTACTAGGGAAAAAAGAAATGCATTTTTAATACATCAGTAGAAGAAATTACTGTGATAGAAACTGTAAAATTATTTTTATAATCTGAAAAAAAAAAAAAAACAGAATTATGGAGGTAGAGAATTTTATTAATGAATCTTAAGAATTAATTAAAGAATTAGAGAATATAAATCATAAATATGTTCCCGCCAGAACTGGCGAGATCATTTTCATCATTTTTGTTTGATTTTTGTTTTTTGATGTGTGCTTAAAATTATGCTATGCTAAGCTTTTTCAGTTTTAATTTCTGCTTTTATTTATTTTTAATTTTAGGGGTGTTCAAATTACACTGTTTACGAATACAAAAAATAATTTTAAGTCCAGTGTCTGCAGTTTTAAATATAATTGCATTTTTATTTTGATTTTACTATGGGATGGTATAGAAATGAAATTTAACGATATATAAATAGATAAAAGATATTATGAAAAAATACGAAAACATTCCGAATTTAAGTGATGATATTAAAAAATAACTGAAGAATTTAAACACCCTGTTTAAGGGGAGGTTGTGTAACATCTAAAGATTGAAATTAAATTTAAAAACATGTTGGACTGTTCTGATTTTATTTACTTACTGATTTATTGTTTCTTTAGGTTATGCTTAAAATTATACTATTTTAAGTTTTTTTAGAATGAATTTCTAATTTTTTTAATCTTTTTCAGTGTCGGTATTATGTTAAGAGTACCTGAAAATGCTATGTAAAAATAAGCGTGAAATTAGGCTGTATTTTATAAACATTTTAACATTTTGATCTTTTCTCATTTTATATTGTTTTCATATAGAACTAACATAAACTTTAGTACCGTAAATTACTGAGTTTTGAGAGTGTCTTAAAATGTCATAAGAAAAGTGAACTATTTATAAGTAAGCAGCATATGTAGTCTTTTCTGGGAAACAGGCTTTTTTTAAACAGTTTTTTGTTCATAACAAAAGTCTGTGTCCCAGAGTAGATTACATATGCTGGTTATAATTACAATTTAATTGCAGTTCCATTGTAATTGCATTTGAAAAAGACCTTGTAACTGATATTGTAATTGCAGTTACAAATTAATTGCATAATCTAATTACAATTACATTTTGGCCATCTCTGCCTTCTAGCAAACGCAACAAATTTACGACAGCATGTCTGAAAACTTTCATTCTCGAAAATATTAGCGGGTGATCACCCTTGCCATCCTTGTTTCCGCTGAGTCGGTATAGGCAGTTTCAGTTACCCACAATTTGTAACAGTGTAAATATGTTTACATTCCTACTAAATGACCTCCAAATTACAGTGGGTCTCATAAAGTGAAATATTAAAATAAACGACTCAAATACGCCCAAAACTAATACTTCCCTTTGAAAGAGCACTAATTAAATAAAAGTAAATAAATAAAACAATTAAATAACTAGTAAAAATGTAAATAAAAAAATTAATGAATTAATTTAAATTAATGACAAATAGTTAACTAATAATATTAAGTACCGGACTTTGTCTTATTCGGGGATCCGAATAGATGTAACCAAATATGGGGGGATGGAAATGGTCACGTATACAGAATTTTATGCTTGTTCCGATCTTATCAGGACAACTTCGGATTCGGAGGCATATTTTTCCCCAGTCACAAAATCTGCCTGATAGCTAGAATTATATCGGCAGTGGATCGTGATTAAAAAATGATTGACTTTTCTTTGTTTTCGTACCTAATTTTTTCATTAGAATTTTCTTCCATACTCTCATATTTCTAGATTTCTTTCTTAGTCATTTTTATTTTTTTTCA
The DNA here is from genome assembly GCF_044657685.1 of Stegodyphus dumicola. Taxonomy (NCBI): domain Eukaryota; kingdom Metazoa; phylum Arthropoda; class Arachnida; order Araneae; family Eresidae; genus Stegodyphus; species Stegodyphus dumicola. The sequence goes on from NC_140781.1 coordinate 118,881,955, forward strand.
TTCGTGTGCTGATAAAAGAATTACCTTTTTTTCCTGCTATCCTTTTAAATTGTACACTATACTATACATTGAGGACTGAGATTCAGCCCGAACCCCGAGTAAGAAGAGGTCCGGTATTTTATTTTATTATTTAATTATTTGTCGCTAATTTAATTTAATTTATGAAATTTTTGCTTACACTTTAATAGTTATTTTATTATTTAAATTTTGAACAATTTTATTTATTTTTGATAATTTTTCCTGGCTTCCTTCTAATTTTAGAAGTAAATCCTCGGCACTTCTAATTTCATCATTTCTAATTTTAGAAATAAAGCCCTGGTTTTTGCAAAGTTTTTCTTCACGCCTCATTGATTGCTCTTTTTTCTTTCCAATGCAGAGTATGGTATGAGAAAATATAACTGTTTCCTCTCCCAGAAAACTCTATAAACCAATCTAAATTTTTATAAAAGTAACTCTCATCGCTTTACAAGACGAAAATTACAAAAAAATTCCTTTTGTTGGTAATTTATGTTTAATTTGACAGTTGCAACTATAAAATTTCAACCATTACTATTATTAAATTTGTTTAATAGTGAACAGTTAGAGCGCAGTAAAAATATGAAATTCCTTCATTCTTAGAGAACTTTGCAAACTTACCGAAATTATATCTCAGTGTATTATTATTATTTAAAATTATATATCATTTAAAACAAAAAGCAAATAGTGTGCAAAATATTATATGTAAAGCAGTTAATATATATTTATTTATGATATTCAGTTTCAAATGTATAAAATAGTTGAAAATGCACACAAGTTAGAATAAATTTGTAAATTTTCAAAATATCTCTTTTTCGTAAGCTATTACAAAATTCAAGAATACTAACTACAAAAAAAACTCAACATCACAAAAATCTGTTAAACTTAACGTAAGCATTGGTTATATATATAATAACGTACACTAGTAAGAAGTGCATTACTTTTCACTCAAACAAATAAAAAATTAATTTAAAGCAAGTGTATAAAACCAAATACTTTTTCTCGCGACAGATAAACATATTAATATCAAAGAGATATCAGAAGCATGTAATTTACACAGAACCCGGTAATCTTATAATTATGATAATAATTATCCATAAAATATTTTATGAATCCCATTGATAAAATATTTACTTTAAAACACGTAATTTCATATATTCTATGCAACTACAAATAAAAAAATGGCATAAATGTTAAAACATAATTTACAAAAATGGCAGTTTAATTTATTCTAGGATAAAAAATGAAAGGATTTATTGGTATAAAAACATCTGTAAATTATGCAATGTATAATCAGTGTTTTCCAAATCAAGAACAGCTACACGTTAACATCAGCTTCGGAACAGCTGATGTTAACGTGTAGCTGTTCTTGACTGGAGTAACATCAGCTTCGGAATAGCTGTGATGTTACTCCAAACGTAAGAAGCATAAGATATTTAACTACTAAAATAATGTACAAAATATGCCTGAAACTGCATCCAAATATATATAATTTTACTCTTTTTTAGAAGGAAACAAATGTATAATTTTTTTAATTTGAATATAAAATAAAATTTGAATTTTATGTAAAAAATTACATAAGGAAAATAATATAAATATCTATATCCGTATGAGAAAAATACGGTTGTAATAGTTTACTTTCAAAAACAGTAATACGGCATTATGCTGTAATAATTTACTTTCAAAAACAGGAATCTGAAATACTGCTTGTAAGAAGGCTTGCATTAGTGTAATTACAGTGTAGCATCACAGGAATCGTATGTGTAAGAAATATTAAAGACCTGAATTATTCTTTTTTTAGCAAAACTCTTAAAATTACTGAACAGAAATAAAGAAATGCTAAAAACACACCTTGTATAATTAATATCATTTAATATATTAGAACCTCTCGAAACATTTAAAATATAGTTTGCATAAAAAGATGATTTTTCTTGTATAAAATGGTTTCTTAATTCACGTGGATTTTCTTTAGAAGAATTAAATATTAATACTAGTTATGAGATAGTACATTGATTTATAGGTATTTGTTAATCAGAAAAAAAATTCCTTAACCACAAATACGTAATCCTAAGATTAAAATTATAAAAATACAAAGAAATTTAAAAAAAAAAAAATACGTAGTATGAAGTCGCACAATTACTTCGCTTCCGCGCTAAACTTCCTCTTGTTTCACACAGGCCTCCTGTTTATTTACTTACGTTTGGTCAGTTAACTTAAAGGTGGCCGAATAGTGATCTAAACCGAGCTGGTTATCGATTTTCGGATAAATCATTTTATAAGATATATCTCAAGGACACGCTGGGGCAGAAATTAGAAATAAGTGACAAGCTATGACTGTCGTAAATATAAATGTCCTGGCTAAATCAATAAAAAAACACTTGTCTTGGTAGTACATTTCATGTATTAAAGTGGTTCTTATTTTTTTTTTTTTTTTTTTTTTTTTTTTTTTTTTTTGCTGTCGTACAGCTTCATCGTGGCTTCAAACAACAGACATATATTTCCACGGATTTAAGTACGTTAGCACATTTAGTTTATAAAATAATTCAATACAACAGTTACATTTTACCTAGTAAAGCAAGAATATGTGCTTCAGTGAGTATTCTAACTTAACTACACAGATTCAGTTTCTAATTTAAAGGCAAAAAGTTTGCAGAAGATATCTTGGTTTTAAAAGTTGTTTAAATTTACACCTACTTAAGAAAAAGATTTAAAAAATGTATTCAAAAAGTAATGTAAAAGGCTACAATTTTGTGATCTTAGTGATCTTTTTTTAATACATTTGTGATCAGGCTAATTGTAATTAAACTTATCCTTGAAGTCAAAATAGAATTATAGATTAATTTGATAAATAAATACAAAAAGACTTGTTGAGACAGTCACATGTAAAAGAAATGATTCTATTAAAGAAGTTAACCCTTTGTTGCATACAAATAATCTAGAGAAGTTAAACGAAAATGTTTGTATTTTTTCTACTTAAAATAATATTAGTAATAATAAAAAAAATAATTTTATTCAAATTTCGTTTTAAATAATTGCTACAGTTTGTTCACTACAGTGGACAGCATGCATATACGTACATGCATATAAATCTCTTCCCAACGATTTACGGTCCTTGCATTTGAAATCATTTCCTGCCTTGTTTCCAGTGATAATTACCATCTTCTAATTGGTAAATCTACAACTGACATGTACATACAGATCCCCCAAAATACCTTCATTTCATCGATTATGATTGAATTCATTTTGCTACAATTTTGTAACCTGTACCTATTGGATTCAAATGTCAAATGTTCTAGAAATTCCTTGCCAAACATTAAAATTTCCAATGGTGTTTTGGCTTGATAAGCAGTACATTTGGGCTTCAGTTCACTCTTTTCGGTTTATCTACCCACTCCACAATTTTCTCAAACTGACATTTAAAATAAAATGTCTAAAATTACTAATTATGAATAAAATATGGCAGTATAAGAAAATGTAAGCAATATTATATAATGTTTACTATGAGAAATTGTACTAACTTGGAAACAGAAGTATCAGCCATTTTCCAAATAGCAATGCTTTACTTAGTGATGCTATACAGCCATCTATGATCGACAGTTGAAAGTTCTAATAATATAGAATAAATAAACACAGGAATGGAATCTGTTAAGGCATTTGCAGAAGAATAAACAAATTTAAACTTTTGTCTACTAGAGTGGACATGATGCAACAAAGGGTTAAATGAACAAATACTTAACTGAGCAGTGCATTTGCTTTCAGCTGGTAGGAATTTATTTAAATATTTCGCTTCAAGTATTTATACTCTCAATGCATTCAGTTTATTAGGTTACTGGTTATTTACTAATGCAACCATTCTCCTTTTAACACAGAGCCCACCAGCGGCCGAGCGGTAAAGTCGCTGAACACTGTTAGTTTGGTCCGAGGTTCGAATCCCGCGAACGGGCTGGCTGCATGGGCGTTTTCGTGGTTTTCCCCATGTGTAACGTGTATACGAGCCAGTTTCCCTTAGAAAGTCCTCCACGAAGCCATCCCTCCTCTTAGGCAGATAGCCCTCGAGGCTTTGCCATAATTACACACACAACTAATCCCCTTTTAACTCAGTTTTCAATAAGTTGCGTAGCATATTCAATACTTTATTATGAAACAGATTTTGTGCTAAAAGATTTTACCCCGCTGTAAGATAATATTAATTTTACGATAATGTTTATAAAGTGCACTGAATTAACTCACAATATTCGGTAGCGTTAAATGTATTGGATGAATTTTCTACTTGGATTGGATTGTATATTTAGATTATGGTAAAACACACAAGGGTTATCTGCGTCTGGGGGAGGATGCCTTCATGGAGAACTTTCAAGGAAAACTGGCTCATCTTGGTGTTCCACATGCACAAGAAAATACGGAAACGCCTATGCATTCAGCCCGTTCGTCCAAATTTGAACCCGGCTCAAACTATCGGTGTTAAGCGGTTTTAGCACTCGGCAGTTGGTGAGCTTATATTTGACTTAATGATATTTCCAACTTAACATTTTGATGGCTATCAATGCGCGCATTCCAGTTACACACTGCAGTGGACACAAACGAACACAGCTCGCATTACAAATTTACGACTGAAAGATATCGCTCACATTTAGGAGGAAAGAATTGCTTATTCTCGCAATCGCCCAAGGGTTAACGAAAGATTTATTCAATCATTTTTTTATTCAAGAGACACAATGCTGTTGTATATCGAGATATGCAGCATGGATAGAAATATATAAAGAAAGTTAAGTAATGCTCGCATATTTTATTACTATACCGAATAAAGAAGCACAAGGCCGAAACACCCGCAGTATACGCCTATTGCAATCGCAAATCCATCTCGGTTGAGAAAATAGTTAAGTCGAAAAAAAATGCAAGATCAGTATATTGCGAGGTTTCCTTTTGTGTGACGTCACTGATTCCTAGTTTGCTCAAAGCAACTACTCTCCTTATGGCTTCTTTTCCATAAGTAAATGATGTTAGCATTGAGTTAACCTTCTTTGTCTACTGACCTTAGAAAAATATATCAGATTTCTAATGTTTCTACTTCTGAACGGTGGTACCGTCTCTTCTACGTAAATTGTTCATGTTTCTCATATTTCTAAGGCATTGTACCTCCCTTACGTAGTCTTAAATGAAGTGCTGTAAACTCAGAAAGCAAGCCGTTTTGAATTTTCAAAGGCTTGCGTTACACAATTATGAGTTAATATGATGTACTTTAACTCCATTTAGTGGCAGTTGCAGAAATATTATTCATAACAAAGTAAAAATCAAAAACAAAAAGAATGACCAATAAAATTTGCCTTACTTTGTTTAGTAAGGATATAAATTTTTAAGGTGTCTGAAGCGTGTCTAAACATTTCAAGTAAGAAAAAAATTTGATATGCCAATTCTTCTTAATATGAATGCTTAAATACTTCGTACAATGAAAACACACTTTAAGAATGAGAGGAATTAAAATTATTCATATGTAAAAGGCCCAGGCCCATCGAGTCAGACTATGCATGGGTTTAAGGAGAAAAAAGTCTTTTATCCAGTATCATCGTTAAGCAGAGAATATATACAGCATATTCCGTAAGGTTATTTTCTCTGCCCTACTGCATGTCTTCGGGGTGTAATTGGAAGCACGTTCGACTGGTAACCGAGAGATCCGGAGTTCGAATGCCGCTGAGGGCGTTGCGCATTTTTCATGGCCCCTGCTTCGATAAGGCTAATGACTCTATAGTGGCACCTGAACTAAATATGGTAGATAATAGTTCTTCACTACCAGGGTTTGGCAATTGGATCCCTCCTATCCCAGTCGCCCTTTAAGTGGAGGAGGATGTAAGGTATTTTCGTCCTTCTTACCATCAGGCCTTCGAGGTGTAGTTATGAGCATGTCTAGCTGGCAATCGGGAGGCCCAAAATTAAAATTCTTGAGAGGGAACTTCACATTTTTCATGAAGAAAATGTTTTCCAAAACCTAACGACTCAGTAGTTTCAGCTTTTTTTTTTTTTTTTTTTTTAAATTTTGGAATTTTGTATGTAAATACAACCAAAGAACGGGCAAGGGAATTTCAGTGCTGACTGAGAATGTATTAAGTAATAGCTAAACTTTTCACATAATTACATCAAACGCTATTACGCTTCATTTCTGCTATATTTTGCCTTACAGAACCCAGACTGTTACAGTGCAATAGGCTAAGTAATAAAATTTTAATATTCTATCTAGTTCTGCTCATAACTCCTACTTAGGTTCACTTTAAATTTCGTTCGAGATGCATTCAATAAGCTGTGGCTTAAAGAGAAGTTTCCCCCGATGGGAAAGTAATCCCTACCAAAGCATTTTACTTGCTGTTAGACAAAAGTCCTTATGGTAACCAACCGAATATCTCATATGATGTATAACAATTTCATCTCTGAACAGCGAGTCCCGCGAACGGGCTGGCTGCATGGGCGTTTTCGTGGTTTTCCCCATGTGTAACGTGTATACGAGCCAGTTTCCCTTAGAAAGTCCTCCACGAAAGGCATCCCTCCCCTTAGGCAGATAGCCCTAGTGTGCTTTGCCATAATTAAATACACCACACCACACATCTCTGAACAGAGCTAGACATAAAAATTTTGTGTATAATTGATATATGGTATAAAAATATAATTATATATATATGATATAAAAATATGTGAAATGACTTTATTCCCCGGCCAAGTGGCACTTAACAAGTCTAGTTTTAAAAAGACAGAATGCAATGAATTGTATACTTTAAATATATGCAGCACGAATAAAATTTATTGGAGAAACCACAGTCGTGTCTAGATATTTGTTAAGACAAAAGCATAAGTGTACGCTCTGTATAAAAGTCATCAGTGGCCAAGCGGTAAAGTCACTGAACACTGGTAAGTCGGTCCTGGGTTCGAATCCCGGCAAACGGGCTGGCTGGATGGGCGTTCCGTGGTTTTCGCCATATTTAAGTGCATATGAGCCAGTTTCCCTTAGAGAGTCCTCCACGAAGACCTCCCTCCACTTAGAGAGCCCTTGAGTGCTTTGCTATAATAAAACAATTCAAAAACCTGTATGCGCGAAAAAATCGAACACATTAGTACGTCTTATTACATAAACTTTAAGATGACATTTTTAAATAATAGCACCGTAACTATTATAGAAATTTTAAAAGTTTATAAGATATTTCTCCCGCCTTCCTAGCGTGCCTTCGTGGTGTAGTGGTTCTGCACGCTGGGCCGGTATTTCTAAGGTCCGTGGTTCGATTCCCGGCGAAGCCGTTTGCTCATTTTACATCTTGCTTGCTTCCAAAAAAATACCTAATGTCTCTACAGTGGGGCCCGAACTAAAAGGGTGGTGGATGAGGATTCTCCACACCCAGGATTTGGCGATTGGGTCCCCTACCTTATATACTCGCCCCTTTAAAAGGGGGAGTATATAAAGTATTTCTCGTGCCTTCGTAGTGTAGTGGTTCTGCACGCTGGGCCGGTATTCTAGAGGTCCGTGGTTCGATTCCAGGCGAAGGCGTTTGCTCATTTTTCATCTTGCCTGCTTCCAAAAAAAATACCTAATGTCTCTACAAGTTCATTTATCATGTCTAAGAAAATAACGTATGTAAAAATTTATATTTTAAAAATAAAAAAGGTAGAACTTTCTAAGATAAAAAAGGTTCTTTGCAAATATTTCAATCAAAGCAAAAAATAACTTCATAGAAATGCCCTAATTCAAAACAAAATGTTCTAATTTTCCCGCATCTTTTCTTATAATTTTTTCAGCAGAGCCATAAATATTTTTTTTCATAATTTTTAATTGTTTAATTAGTCTGTTATAAAAAGAGTACGCATATTTGACAATTTTTCTTGACCAAGTGATGATCTTGAGTAAGACGTCTGTTGAAGCGTTTTTTACTATTAGCTACAGAAACTAATAAAGTTAAAAGCAGTCTTAGCTGGACGAACTACCAACTTTCAATGGTCTAATGCTATCTACTACTGGTGGCTCCTAATTATATTTGGCTGCAGAAATGAAAATTAATCTATTGCATATAATACTGTGCAATAAAGAGAACAGTTCCTTTGCGGGAAGACAAAATCTGATTGGAAAAATAGGAAACAAGCAAAAATAAAATAGTGTAATAGATCGCATTCATCCTCAGCAAACATAACAGCTGATGTAGAAAGCGGAATGTCGTAACATGTGCACAACATAAGAAGAGTTTAGAAAAGTTAGTAATATTACTTTTAGCAAATAATTTCCAGCATGTCTTTCCCTTTTCTTCACTTGCCGGTGATATCCACGTGGCTAAAGAACTTTGTTCCCTCCACCCCCCCCCGCCATATTTTTACGCGATAAACTTCAAACACCTTAAATAAACGTGAACTACGGCCATTAAAATATCGCAAATTTTCCAAAAATTACAACGTTGATTTAAGATATTTAACAGTTGTTTCCTCTGGGAAATAAATGCAGAAGCATTAAGTTTCGAGGATAATTGCTAAATCAAAGGAAAACCAAACATTAGCACTTTTTTTCTTTCTAAAGAACATTTCAGACATTGTAATTAAAGAGTGTACTTATTATTTTTCTGTTCAACGTTAAAGAGAGTAGTGTCTTAATCATTGTCACTGAAGTCCAGAACTATCTCCTTATTATCATTGCAACGATATACTTGTCTCTTTCAATTAAGCCCAAAAGGAAATTTTAATCAGTTAAGAAAAAAAAAAAAAAAAAAAAACTGTTTTCTTAATGAAAATGTTAGTTGATTTTTTCAATCAAACTTAGTGTTGTCAGCTAATCGGAGTATTTTGCGTTGGTTATTCGGATTTGTATCCGCATTAAGTTTTAGCGAAAGAGAACAAGAGTCTTTTCTCTTTTTTTTTTTTTTCTCTTTTTGATGGAGTCGGTAATGCTTTTAATATTTATTTGCAAAGATATCATACTAAAAAAGATGTTAATGTTTATTAATGTTACTAAGCTTGCGGATAATTATTTTCTGCCATACTCTAAATGTTACAAACTTATAGATTTATATACTTTAATGAGATCTTTGACCGTGATTTTAAGAAAGGAAAGAAAAAAAAAGGCACTCATTATTATGTCCAAAATAAGAGTTAATACACTGGACTTGAGTTCAAATGATTCGATCACGTTTTATTGTACATAAATCGCTTATTTCTTTAATTTTCCTAGCCTTTTTTCATGGCATGGTAGATCAGAGATGACTGAAACTGCGAATACTGAATCGGAATACGGCTAAGCACACGAAGGCTGTCTGCGGAAACGACTGCGTTCGTGGAAGACCTTTTTTTAAGGAAACTGGTTCATATTTACGTTACACATGGGTAAAACACCCAAGCAACCATTCCATTCGCCGGGATTTGAACCCAGCCTCAAATACCAGTGTTCAACGGATTAACCACTCTGCCACTGGTGAGCTGAATAGGGGTTATATTGTGTATAAATACGCATTATTTGCAAATGCGGGCTAAAGCTATAGTATGCAAAAGGGCTACGATTAGGGACTAAGGATCCTCACTTCTCTGCAGCTCATTGAGCGTTCTAGATTTTTTAGCAGAAAAATACTCGTTTTTTTGGGGGGGGGGCAAAGATTGTTCTACATATAGTCTATCACAATAAACTTAACGTTAAGGAACTATGTTAACTGCAGAACGTTAAGGAAGTATGCAATCACAATAAGTATGTAGAAAAAATTCATGAAGTCATTTTCTTAACTGTAAGGATACCTTTAAAAATAATAAATTTTGAATGAATAGTTCAACACTTTAATTTAGAAGTCAAACAACAACGGTTTAACACTTGATTACTAATATTTTTTATACGTTACAAGCATTGCATGAAACTCGGGAATTCACTGTTTACTACTTTATACAGTACTGAATCTGACATTGTATGGAATGACTAGATACCTTCCCTATATATTGACGAACTTTTCATTTAGCTGATAATATATATCACATTCATTAATTTTTAAGAATAATTTTCTTAATAATAATTCCTTAATATAGGCTCAGTTTTGTATATGATTTAAATATGAATTCAATTTATTACAGTTACTTAAAATAAATTGTTAATAGTGAAACACTCTTAGATAGTTACTGATTATTATCTAAATGTTGATAGTTAAGGTATTTTACTCAATAAATATTGTTTTAGAAATATGTTATAAATAAAACGAAGGGGAAAAGTGTACTGTAATATAGATGCACTCTATCGCCTTCCATCTCCATTCGGCTGAGCCCATTTGAAATTATTTTGTTTTACATTCAAAGAGTATATAAAACAAAAACAGTTGTCTGAGGGCTAATGCATTTTGGTACATTTCAATTGCACAGTCGAAGATTCTAACCCCCTCTCATTCTTCATTATTACGGTTTTGATTTCTAATAGTTAACTGAGAATTTATTTTCAGCATCTCGAACGTGGGCATCGTCCATACTTTTTGTGCAGAACAGGCATCAGAACAAATGCCATGAAGAACTCTGGAAGCTCTTTATGTTTTTACGATTCCGCATTTTGTTAAGAATACGGATTCTTAAGGCGCTCAAATCAGAATAAGCATTTAAAGCACTTGTAATAAATTTAACTATATCCAGAATAAGTCTAGAAAATGAGTGTTGTAATATTTTCTGAAGTTACGATTTTTATTTTATTTGCTCTTAATCTGAAAGTCAAAATCGGTAGTACATGGCTAACCCGTGACTTATTGAAAAGCTAGCTATACCAAAAAAGTCAAAAAGTCATTTTGCCTTTAAAGTTCCTTCAACGAATGATAAGGAATTCCACAACGATTTTACTTTTGTTATTTTAAAGTAACAGTAAATTTATACGTTACCGTTGTAAATCTTGATGTCGCTCTTTTAATTTTGTTTTTTCACATTGAATCCTTTTATCGTCTTGTAGTAAAGCAAGATAATTTTATGACAGAGTATACATTCGATTGCCACTGACAGATCCAACGGTTAGGGTTTAGAAGCCGCCATTTATTTGAAAGGAATCTTAAAGAATAAATCTCATTTCCATAAAATGACTAATGCCTTTTCTTCCATTTTATTTGGAATCGCATGCCGTTTAATTGGAACATCAATCAGTTCTAGGAAATATCTCACTGCGGAATTTTGGCGGTTTCAACTCCTGAATAAATTATTAAAGTTAGATGACAACTTTAGTTGCAAGATTGCACAGATTTAACAAAAAAAAAGGGGGGGATTTTTCAGAGTTTTATTTCTGCAAAGGCATTTCTGTACCAATTCATTAAGAAGCGAAGGGGAAGCATTTAAGTTTGAATGAATTATTGCAAACAGTGCTAGTGAGGTTATCTATCAGTTCATCAAGACAGAAAAAAGAAGACAATTCATTTATTTAGTTTTTCCGCTCAAAGATAAAAGCATTTGTAGAGCATTCTGTACAAATGTTTCGAGCAATAATTCTGTAAAAATATTGGCAAATGTCTGATTATACTAATTCTAATAAAAGTACATAAAATTTCTCCAAGATGTCACTTTTTTAAAGGTTTAGTGAATTATTTTCTGTAGCAGAACCAGTTAATTCTGATTAAATGAAAAACAGCACTGCGCTGCTAATTATTGCATAATTTAATAAAGAGCATTTTGTACTTATTTTGTTTTTCTGTACTGTATCTCTTCAGCAGAACAACAGGTATATAGGTTTTCTTTTACATAAATCCTATAAAAGGCTATTATTTGAAACTAATCAGTTATTTATAATTTCAGCCCTTAGTATAATTTCTCCTTTCCGTTTCCGCACCAAAATGCAAATCAGTTAGATAGTATTTAAGCTGATGCTTTTGGATTTCAAGACAGGACGTGTTTCTGCTTCTCGAGGCAACTTTACTTTACACCTATCATCTCTGATAAGTTTGTAATTATTCGGCTTTGCTTTATCTGCTGCCGATATTTAAATTGATATGCTGGTTAGTGTTTTCTGAGCTAGCTTAGATTTAAATACAATTGTGTAGTCTTTGACTACTAGTCTATGATTTTAATTTGAATTTGACTCTTATTTTAGTTACATCGCCACAATCTGTTAACACAAGACTTGCACTTAATGTTCAGTTTTAATAAAAAAAAATTTAAAAAAAAAAAGGTTGGTTTAAACCTTTTCAAGTTTGTGTTGTTATTTGCTTTACGTCTTCAAGAGTTTAGAACTAGTTTATGCTACCAAAGCAACTCAAGCTCTATACCTAAAATATCAAATATTTTCCCAGAACTTTTATTTTATTTTAAGAGAATCGGGTTAAAATTATAGAACTAAATTTGGCATCTAGTACACTGGTGTTCAAAACTAAAGGAAATTGTAAAAATGGCAATAACTGAGGAAATACTGAATTGAAATTCCAATGGGCTTAATTATTTATCGTAATATGCTACTGAATACAAACACTGTAACGCAGGTATTTGGTTCAGAATGTGTAAATAAGGCGAACGAGAGCAAATCATTAAAAGAAACATATTCATCCTGGAGCATATATCTTGACTAATCGTAAAACTGTAAATCTGAAAGTGGCGAGAAGTTAATTATGTCTGAAATTCTGTTTTCAGTTTGAAATCATATCTGAAATTGTGTCTTTCTCTACGTCTATAATTTCGATGGAGGTGAGAAGTGGTGAGCGACAGGTAACATAATTAAGTTTACCGATCAGTAAGAAGATCAAGCACAAATGACATCCTAAAGTGTGATCAAAAAAATCTGAAACCGCTTTTAAAGTATGGGAACAATTAGTCTGTTTGCTGATCAAGGTCATTGAAGGTAATTGTAGTAATCGAAGATTGTTATTTGTTACTGTTGGCACGAACTAATTGTTATTTAATAACTTGGTAATTTATTTGGATCTCTCTGCGCAGCCTGCTCGAATAAGCAGACCTACTACTTACCTTCACGAGCATTGTCTTTATGCAAAAATGCCTTTGCCTTGTGTCCTGCTTTCTGCATCTTCCGGAGAATGGCGTTTAAGATGGTGCATTCTTCATTGTCAAGAAGCAAAGATGACTGGGACGGATACTATTCACGAATACTACCAGTTTTAGTTTCTAAATTTTAATTTGGAGGGAGTACAGAAGATTTGTTCTTATATCCACGAAAGACACTATGATGGCGATTTATTTACTTGAGAAGGAGTCATGAGAAACGGCCGCGCCGCACTTTTTATTTATAATAAATGTTCTGTAACCACGCAGTGATATTTAGTTGATGCGCTGCTTCCCAAATTAAGGCTCTTAGGGACTGTTTGAGTAAACTGCTGCAGAAGTCTAACAACTGCAACGCTGTATTCCAGCGAACAATGATAAATAAAGATTTTCAGATGTTTCAGCTACCCTTGGACGATTTTGAACAGCCAGATTGTTAATGATTACTATGCTGAAGACTCGATTCATATTCTTGAGATTATGCTTCCGGAAATATTCATTTCGCTGGAGACATTCAACATTCATGATCCTCCAGTCTACCGACCGCTCGCCAGTTCTTGTCTTATCCAAACAATGCCTTTCAAATAATATTACGATATCTGACAACTTTCGGACTTACAAAACTGAATTTAACTAAGATATTGTACATTATCTTAGTTAACTGCGTTGAACTTGTTTCCTTTTAAGATTTGCTGGTTTTCACCTTATTTGCAACTTCTGTTTTTAAATACCTATCTTAAGGGTCTCGTAGTTGAGTAGCAGATATACATTAGGTAAGACAAAATAAATTGTAGTTACATGGAAATTTTGTAGGGAGGAGATATTTTAAAGCGCGTACTTGGCAACACTTCTTAAAAGTTAGCTGTTCCATTAAAAAGGCAGAGTAATTGCTGAACTGTGCCGGGTACAGAAAAGGCAGTGATTATTCAGTATGTTGCGTCATTTGGAACTGACGTCAAAATTAAAGGTTGATGCTTTGACTCATTTGATATGTGCGAGAAAGTATTTTCCAGTAAGATTCATGTCTAATTTCATGAAGCGCATGGTCATAAAGCAATTTTTCACCAGCTATTGCAAAATACTGAGTGCTATTTAAGATTGCGAAGGAGCTCCTGCAAAATTTCCACCCTTAGTTCAGACCTCACATTATGCGATTTCTGTACATGAAAGAAAAACTTGAAATGGGTTGTATCATTTCAATGAGAAGGTCAGATTTACAACACAAGAATAATACTAAAATGTTGGACTGGAATTTGGAAACGTGTTGAAATACTTTATAATTGCTACATTAGAATAAATTTTTGAATAAACTTTATGACAGTGCAGTGCACTTAGGGCTGGTTTAACCCTCCGAGCTTTACATGAAACGTTAAGTGAAGCTTCCTGTTCGGGCGCCTAAAATTTTGAAATTCCCCGAAATGTCAACAACAAATTGTATTTCCTTGATTGTAATTTCAAAATCACCCTCTCACTTTGACTCCTTTTCTTCCAATACATATTTAACTCGAAATCGGATATATCAGCCAGCAAAAAATTTCGTGTGTTGCAAAAAATTCTAAGCACTTAGATCGTATATTTTATGGAATATGTTACATGTATATATTAAATATATGCAATAATTCATATATATGAATATAAATTTAAGACAGTGAATTTAATAAGAGTGAGGAGTTCTAAATTGAAGGAGAGGGAAAATTGGAGCTCCTTTCTAGCCTGAAATAAAGCAGCAGTTATTCTTAATCAAATTTTGCTGTTTGGAGATGAATTTGTAGAGGCATTGTGTTTTTTTATAATTAAGGTAATACTGCAGCTGAGTAATGTGAGTGTTAAAATTAATGGCTAAAAATCAACATTGAAAAAAAAAACTCATTTATTAAAATTGCGTTTTTTTACTTGCATTTCTGCTCTGCAGAATTATTCTTTAATTACTGGACATCCAATTTTTTACAGGCATCTGAACTTTAGTGCCTAATACTGACAACAATGAATAAAATGAAATTTACAGAAAATTAAAATTCAGTATGCATCCAATTAAAAAAAAATTTTAAAAAGAGGCATATAATTTTGTGAAAACAACTTTAGCATCGTGAGGTGGGGTGGCTTGTGTAAGTAATAAAATATAATTTTCATATAACGCCCATCGAACCAAATTTTCAGATAAGGAAATATTCATCACATTTTTAATTAGTTCAGGTTTCATACCTTTAAGTGCAAAATTCGCGAAGTTATAATATTACGACTTACTCACTTAGTCGATCACTGAACTTAGAATACAAAATTCCTTGGTTCGAAGAGACTTCTTCACCTTTTTTAATCACATCTGGCAAAATAAAACACCCATGTGAAATTAGTTCCTTTTCATAATGGGTTCATAATCACCAGGGATGAGCTAGGGCACCTAAGGCACCCCTCTAAGATTTTGGGTTCCCATGCATCGGCATATTTTTCACACACATAATTTACGCCACTGCTAGTAACCCGAATTCTCTCTTACTCTGTCCAAGAAAGGCTTTGCAGTATTTCGAAAATATATTCAGTATTAAAGTATTCACCAGAAGATAGGACAAGCAGTTGCTACTCGACTTTTACCAGCATAGAACTGCCAAACAAGTTGCCGTTTCCTTGATGATTAACTCTTTTGATTTAGGAATTTTAAAGTACTGTTTCAGTGACAAATTATACTTATTTTTATTAATTTTTACTTATGATTCTTATACAGTGATCCTAGTCAATTGTCATTCAGCTCTTATTTCTCCCTTAACGTCGCAATGTAATTTGTGATAGGCATTGTGCAGATTTGCAATAAATGTACGAAAATTATGAAATGCGAAAACATCTTGAGGAACCTTTCTCAAGCTTGGGCGCCTAAACTGGCTGTGAATGTATTCCTTAAAATACTTCTACCACGTTAGGATAAATGCCTGAACAAACTTGATATCTATAGAGTATACTCTTTACGGGGTATCCCAATTAAAATTATACCCAAACCGAAACGAAATGTACACTAATTCAATTTGTGTAGAAACAGTTAGGGATACATTTTTTCTAATAGGATTACATATACTCAAATGCACCACCACCACCTTTTCATGTAACGTATACACTAACAAAGTAGTGTCGTACTGAAATTCGACTTGAATATACTTTTATATGAAATGCATTGTTGTTTTGGCAATACTTTCATCTAAATAATATAATTGTTATAAATGTAAGCTTTCCTTTAATGTGAATAAAATTCAATTTTTTACTGACACTTGTAAACCGTATAATCAGTGAATACACTCAATGGAGTTTTACTCAATCTTTGTATGGTTTGCATTATCAACTATTATTTAAATTTTAATATCAGTGTGCATTGGAACTGGAATGAAAAGAAAGAAAAACTCTTTTAAAATAATCGATAATTTCATTAAATTACATATCCCTGCTCTTCGCTGTAAAGTTCATTGGAATAAATAGTTTTTAGCTATGTGAAATGTTAGGCTGAATTTTATCAATATTTTTAAATTTAATAACCAAGCTTTAGATAGTAGTCGAGAAAATAATTGGGGAAAATTCTTGTCAACTCGATGCATTCCATTAAATAGAAATTGTATTTATTTTCATATTCCCAAAAAGCATATAACCTTTCAAAAATGTCATCTTTTACACAGCATTGATTTCTTGTATTTTTTGTATAGTAATACGACGCAAGTTTTCGATTACATTTCTCACCTGCGTAACAATTGAATCAGCATTTCGCGTAAATATTTCACCTCCATTAATACTGCGGACTGAAAAATCTTTAGCATCCTGTTTTTCACTCGATAACTCCGATAGAGTTTTGGAGGATGCGGAGACATTAGCGATTTTAATTATACCGATACTACTACAGCTGACAATGCCATTTAGTGATTAAAAGCCCTTTTATTTCCAGCTATCATCAAAAGTATCGGTAATATAGTCGTTAGAATCCGCAGTTTCCTCTGTTGCTTTAATTATGGATGATTAATCATTGCATTTAGTGGCGTCTAATTATGTATGAGGGGAAAGCAAGTTCGGAAAATTTAAACTGACGCATAAAACATTTAATGCTGTTTCGTCGTCACGTCCAAGGTCACGCAAAGCTTTGTGTTAATCGTGTGAAATGCATAATTATAGCTTCAAGAAATACGAATAAGTCAATGCGATGTAAATTTAAAATGGTTCAGCATCAGTAACTTTGATGTATAATTTAAAGCTGACTTTATGTATATAATAGGACGATAAATTAGTTTGGAAGATTTTGAGATTTTTGTTTGGAATTTAAAGCAAATGATATCAGTGTGTTTTAATACTTTAAAAGTAATAAACTCTAACAGTAATTTTGAAGAGAGTGTTTACTGTTTTGGTCGCACGAAAAGGATAAAAAATGTTCTTTTAAATTTTATGGTGCAAATTTTGATGGAAAACATTTGCTAAAAGTTAATAAAACAGAAGGTGGAAAACGTATGCGATGCTCAAGAAAAAGTCTTTACGCTGTCTTTACGCTAAGCTGTTCAGTCAAATCGAAGGAAATATGCATTTCCTTAAAAGCCTTGTGTACTTAAATGCAGAATTTAGAATATGATTTTAAGTAAAACATTTCCATAAATCCTATTCAAATTCATTGCGAGTTGCCCAACTAAGGTTCGAGAAGCGCTAAAAATAATTGGAACAAAAATTTTTGCCAATTTCTAAAAGTTCTTATTTATCAAAAGAAACAAGTTTCCAAGGTATTTCTTCAATTTCTTTCTTCGCATACCAGGCCGTTCTTGTGCACGAAAATTTTAAAATACAAGACTGAAAATTTCTAAAATATAATAATTGGATAGTAAATTTAATAAAGGTGAAAAAAAAAGGAAAAGAGATCATGTTCTTAAAAGCAAATGAATATTTACATGTAATGCAAACTGTCAGACGTCTGAAATTATCAGTTTTTAGGTGCGAAATGTGTACTTTCAGTTTCATATGTTTAAAGTTATAAGGAATATTATTCTTTGCTAATTTCTGGTCATTACATTACAAGAAAAGATTTTAGTTTGTTTAATAAATAGGGCAAATTTCGCGATGGCTACTTGCCTTGAGAGAGATGCCTTCACGATTCTTTTCTAAGGGAAAATGCCAAACATTTACATAACACACAAAGAAGTTCAGGAAGATGTCATATAGGCCCGTTTGTTGAAGCCCAACTCAGGATGAACTATAATTGTCTAGCGGTTTTACCTACTTGGCTACTATTGGCTGAATGTTTTAGATATTCTTTCTATAACAGTAGATTACACATTTTGTATAACTGAATTGCTACGAATCTTGTATAATGTAGAATGAACGCTTTCAAGAAAAGCGAAGCTCTGCCGGAAAAATATGATTACAGGGGCAAGTCTATTGAAAATTGAGATAAATTGGCGAGATATCGCCAAGTTAGTCATGGTTTTGGCAACTAATTTTTGTCATCAAATTTGGCAAGAAATCGCCAAAAGTCACCAAATTCGGCGACCATTTGGTGACATTTTGGTCTGGTCCTTGTATAATTGCCACTGATACTGTAACTGAATAACTATAATTGATCGCTATATATAACTGTAACCGTATCCACCTTTAACCGTATATGCCTTCAAGTAATTTCCAAAAATGAAAGATACAGATTTCTTGGCGGCCGTTGGAAAACTATATAATACTGGGAAGAGCATAAGTTTCTCAATTGTTGTTAGTTGTTTAGTTCAGCGTAAGTTCGGAGTATTGAGATATCTTTGCGTGAGCTTCGCTGTTTAGATGCGCTTTAAATTTCGTTGTGTTATATATTCCTTCTTTTAAAGGGCGACTGGGGATTAGGGGACAAAAATCGCCAAACCCTGGTGGTGGAGAATCATATTCTACCACCATTTTAGTTCGGACGCCACTGTAGAGACATTAGGTATTTCGAAGCAGGAGATGTGAAAAATGAGGAATGCCCTCACAGGGACTCGAGCCACGGACCTCTCGAATATGAGCCGAGTGTGCTGACCACTACACCACGAAGGCATGCTAGGAAGGCGGAAGAAATACTTTATAAGGCAAATAACAACTTCTGAAGGTATATACATTGAAGCCTTCTCGTAACTACCACCACGAAAGTAACCAGTAGTTCGGAAAACATAAACAAACATCAGTATAAAACATGATCTCTTTAAGATGACCATCTCCGCAAAAAAGAAGGAAATTGTCTGAAAACGTAGGTGATCATTTTAGAGATGATTTTGAAAGGAAAGTAATATTTGGTATCATTCTAGCATGCATACATAAAACAGAAAAGCTGATTTCCATTTCAGATTATAGCTTTAATTAAAGAGGAGGAAACTTAACATTTGATGCAATTAACAAAACTAATTTTAAATACTTTGTGTTCACCTTTTCTATAGATATAATTTCTGGACTGACAAACAAAACAAAAATTGCAAGATCTTTCCTATATATTTCTGCTTTCTAAACAAGAATAATTAGATGCTTAAACATTGTATCATTTCGCTGAGCCGCCCAGAACGGGAAAGGGGTTAATGGTGCTGAGTGCCGTAACGCAGGACTCCGGCTCGAATCCTGGAGAAAACATGGATGTTTTTAAATGTACAGTGTCTGTGCGGTATGGGAGCACCTCTAAATATGCGCTCAGTCGAAAAACGTCTTCAGAGGTTGGTGGTAGGGGACCCTGGAACCTGTGTCCCCCTTCCGGGGTCTATTCTTCAAAATTGGATGGAACTGAGTCATGTTGTCACCTGTATGGTGCTCAAGACTCTTGCCAACGACAGACCTGGTCTTATACTCCTTGCCACGGTAAAATTCGGGGGCTTGTTCTGATGAGATCAGAGAAATGAGATTAGTCACAGCAAGAGCATTTTTCTGCAGAAATATACAAAATCGAAAAGATGAGAAAAGAAGATGTTATGTGATTAATTTGTATGCTTAGTAATCTGTGAAATGCGTCTTCAGCTGTAGCAATCAAAACATGGAAATTGACTAAGGGAAAAAAGTAAATAAATAAAGTTTAAAGCATTTCTTTAATTTGTGAAGCTTTGCGACATTTCTTTTGTTTTGTGTAACTTTCTAGCGTTCTTTCAGTTAATTAGTTGTTTTTCTTTCTTCCCGTTTTAGTTTTTATTTTTTAATCATGAAATGAGTAAAATATAAATTATTTGGAAATGTGTAAATTGGATAATTAAAAATTTTCCAATCAAAAAAGCATATTTTCATTTTTAATGATTTCTAAATATCGACCCTCTCTCCCTAAGGTTATCTGAATGTGGCAAAGAACACTATCTATCTGCTTAAATGGAAGGCTGCCTTTTGTGGAGGACCTTTCGGAAGGAAACTAGCCCATATTCCCTTACACATATGGAAAACATTGAAAGCCAACCATGTAAGCAGCCCATGAGCCTAAGATCGAACCCTGGTCGAATATACAGTATTCAGTGGTCTTAGTCACTCGGCCGCTGGTGGAGCCTAATTTCTTAAGGAAAGAGATTCTTCGTGGAGGATAATTTAAAGAGAATGGGCTTATACTTGTGCTGTGCATGAGGAAAACCACGGAAATGCCCATGAAATCGGCTTATTCTTTGAGCAGCTCTAAACCAGGGATGTAGTCTTATTATTTTACGTTTATATCCACTAGTCCCCAGGTGAGCTTTATATGTCAATATATTGTGTAGCTATAGTTACTGATATTTAAGCCTGGCTTTGTTGCATTATATGTATCTGGAAAACAATGGCTTTGTTGAATAAACTAAGTTTTATTCAATAGCTCTGGAATTGAAGATCGAGGTCAGTTATTAAATATATATAGCTTAGAATATAGGATTTTAATGCAATTACAATTATGCGTTTATTATAACGCTGCACAGCAGCTCTCTTTACAACAATATTTCTTTGCAATTAATTTGAAGAAAGGATTTTAGGCAACAAAGTTGTTAAGGTCTAATCAGATAACAAGTCCAAAAGTAAAGTCATGGATGATTTATAGATCATCTTTAATGCAATGATTGGATTCAGTCGGTTCGTCCCGATTCTACAGAATCGGTTTCTGAAATATCTTTAATTCGATGAATCAGCTCTTATGATTGAGTTATAATATTTGTAGGCAATTTATCACTACTTAGTTTATAACTTAATTTAAGCAACGAACCGGCTCTCAGAATTTTTTAATCCCAGCGCTGGACTAATGTCTAAAAGTTGTAGGGTTTATATTTATTTCAACTAACATTTATTTTAAGTTTAAACTATCTTTCCTGTCAAGCCTTACTTTCCCCTGGAATTGCCAATGCCAGAGTATGTAAATTTTAGTAGAACGCGCAAGGATTCAAATTGTCAGCGAAAGTAATCTGAGTTAAATAGAAGGGAAACGAGTTCGAAAGTGTGCTTTCCTGCTTCACGAGCGTGGAGGTGGCTAGTTAGAAATTGAAGAACCACGCGTTTCGGCCTGTGTGCTTGCATCGACAGTTTGTTAATCTTTCAACGTAATATTCAGAAGTTTGATGAATTATCAGCGGTATCTTAGAACGCGGTGAGGTTAGTTACGTTTAGAGAGCCTCGTAGTTAGTCACTTGTTATTATCTCTATTCAGTTTCTTATTTTTATTTTACCGCCGGGTCGGCGTAGTTTGTGAGCGTCAAGAGCACGCATTTGTAATTTCTAAAGTTGAATAAAAAGGGATTTAAACCCTTCTCAAGACTTTGTCTACTTTCCAGTTCTCAGCAGTCACCACTATTGTTGCGTGCAGGTTGGAAGCGCGCAACATTACAAAGTTATTTTAAAAGTTAATTGAAGATGGTTCGAACGCTTGCATGCATTTCACAATATGAATTTGGTACAGGACAATAATGTGAATCCTATATTCCCACTGGGGATTGTTTTCAGAAACGAAGACCTTTTCTTCCTAAATAATGAGGTTCCTCCAACAACGAGAGATTCAGGTAGCTAAATACTAGTAGTTCGATCCTAGGCTGAGGATCTGACGGCATGGTTGGTTTTCATGATTTCCCCATTTTTAACGTGAAAACGACTCAGTTTCCTTTAGAAAATCCTCCACAAAGACATCCTTTTTCTTATACAGATTGCCCTCTTGTGTTTTCCCCTAGTCAAAAACCTATAACCTACAACCTCATGAATAGTGAGATTATGAAGTCTCACCAAAATGTTTATGACCCGAAAACCGTATGTCCTAACATCTAGGATATAATAACCGTGGGTCCCATTTCCGTTGATAAGACACGAATTTGCTCAAAGTTCCTAGAAGTCAGTTTACCGGATTTAAGCTCATTATCAAAAGCAGCCACATCTTCAGGTGCAAGGGTAGTACTATAAATATAAATAAAGCTTTTCATCAAAGCCTCTGCAGAACCAATGAAATATGGGTCAGAATTTGCGCATACGTATTTGTGCTCGTAATCAAGATTTCCGTGGGGAGAAGGTATCGTGTGTCTTAGGGTCTATCTTACCACGTAATTTCCCTCTCCCCCTTGGCATTTTGTAACTCGTAAACTTTCTTTCGTTCAGACCATGGAAATGGAGCAGTGGCAGTACTTTTACATATATAATATGCAAGCTAAAAAATATATAATTCTGAATCATACTTTAAATTAACAATAGTCCCTTATTTGCTCTTTTTAATATACACCCTCCTGAGTTCCAAGATTAGTAACAATTTGTCGAAATTACGTCATATCTGAAAACTAATTTCCGCATTATGGTATTTTAACATTGCGTGAAGTTCTTAGCCATTGTAAGATATCAAAATATGAAGGGTTCTTTAAATTCCTCATTTTAATTGCATACATCCCCTCTTCAAGGCTGTATGTGGCACAATGTTACATCACGCTTTCATTGTAGTAACCGCGATGTGAAATCTTTTGCCCAGTCACTGTGTAAGATTAAAACGAAACGCTTTGAAATTATAAATAATCCGATCACGATATACGCCCTTTTTTTTTTTTTTTTTTTTTTTGTTAACTAAAGGACGTTTCTTGCTTAGCTGCTTCTATTGTTATTAAAAATGTAATACGCCATAATCAAAACTGTGGGTTTAGATTGCCCCCATTGTGCTATGCCATGCCACAGATTAATCATCAAGTAATAACGATATATCTGAATTATCAATTGATTTTGTAATTCTTCAAAAGTTCGCGGCATCTCCTATTATGTAATTGATATTTTAAGGATTATCTAAATTGAATCCATTCCCGAGTGCAAAATAATTGGTGTCTTTCCTAATGAAGCACTCGTCTAATATCAAATTACCTACAACGAATTAAATTATCGTCACAATTTAGCCGAATATCCAAGAAAGATAAAAATATGTAATTTAAATAAGCAGAAGTCTTTTAATGCTTAATTTTAATTTGAGTATTTCCTCTCTGTGTTCTAAAAGCAGTAATCTTTATCAACACTGCGTCATTTCGAGACTAATCCATGTCATATGACTCTTATATAACGATGATCACATAACTTAAACCGAAACCTTTCCCTTAATAAGCCTCCATAATGGATACGCACTTGCTTTCTGCACTTCGGCCTAGCTGGACTGCTGCTTGCTGCTTCTCTTCTTAATGCAAAGCTATCAAAAATGCAAACGCTTTGAAATAGGCACGAATTAGAGTGTCAAGTTGTTTGTGGCCGCAGCATGTTTACTGAAATAAAGATGAATATTTAATCTGTCTCGGCTACCTAGTTTGCTTTTTATTACGGATCAACATCTCAACATTTGCGCTATCAATATTTCCTATAGCACTACATATGTGATTTTTTTTTTAAGAAACTATCACCAAGCTACTTTTTAAAAAAGTTTTATTTAAACTCTTTTAGAAGCGTATGATATTGACAGCTCTTGAAAACTTATGGAAGGGCTTAAAGTAGAAATAAGTTTTGGAGTATTGACTCAGTCTTTTAAAACCTTTCCAGTCTAAATCTTTAGTGCCCTATATTTAATAAATGCTTGAGAGCATGAATCTTTACAATTTTTTTTTATATTTTGCGTAATATGCATGTCTGAGATCAATATTAATCCTTTGAACTGTAATTATTTGCTATCAGGGAGGTATCTCTCTTTTTTTTTTTTTTTTAATATATAGTCAAAAGGGGTTTTGTCCCTAAAGGACTATTGTTTTCGTTTTGCGATTTTGCTTTGAATCACTATAAATGTCCGTTTCACTTTTCAAACTGTTGCCACCAAATTTTAAAGTCTTGCATTATATTTGAAGAAATTAAATAATGAAGAATCTGCATAAATGTATGTATGTTTCTCGCATTATGCTAAAACAAGGGTACCTAGAGGCATCCAATTTTGAATGACGTAATCCTACTGCGAATATGGACATCTGAAAGCCCAAATTTGGAATTTGTTTTATTATCGATTTCATATTTTGTAAAATTTTAAAGACGTTTCGATTAACAAACTCAACAAAGAGAGCAATGTCAACACTCTACGGAATATTATTGAGTGGATCATAATTGAGTTGATTTATTCAATTACGGCAAAACTTGGTAGGACTATTCACCTACGTGGGAAGACATTTTCGAGGAGATCGTTTTCAGGAAAATTGGTCCATTGAAATGGTATGCAAGCAGAGAAAACTTATGCTTATAATCAGGAGTAGAATTTTTAAACTCGATTGCAAAAGAATTTGCGAATATGATAAATGTATTATGAAATATTAAACGCTGTATGTGCCATTTTCGAAAGAATTAGGTAACATTCTCTAGTTTAAAATGTCAAATTACTATAGCGGAAGTTAAAGTAGCTAGAGCTAAGAGCTGCATTTGTCCATTCATACTCAAATCGGAACGCGAATGATTTTACAATTTTAATTGAAGCAAAACATCTCAATACTTCTTACGAAATGAGGAATGCCTTCAGTTGGAAATATTTTATATAACAGAAAAAGTTTCTCGTATTCATGTTACACATTAGAAAAGCCATAAAAAAACTTTTTTTTTATAACAACGTTTGTTATTGAACTTAAATATCAAAATATTACGTACATAATATGAACTTAAAGGTACAAAATAATCTCTTAATATACTCTTTTTTACTCTTAATATACTAAGTTTTGGATTTTGGATCCGAACCATTTGCTGATTGGAGGATGTTAAGGTTAAAACTACCTTTGTAGCTGTAAGATATCTAGGTTAGTGCAATTTATCTTGCGCAAGGCGAGTTTCGGCGTAATATTGAAAAAAATATTCAAAAAATGGAAAATAGTACAAACTTTTAAATTTAAGTACTAGATCCATATATAAAACATTAATATTTTAAACTAAACAGCAAGAGTTTCAAATTGCTATACCAAATTTAAAATTCTTACATATTAAATCTCAATATTAAAGCAAAAATGTATTTTAAGCCTGCAAAAATATTCAAATTTTCTTCACTAGAAGAACAAGTAAGTAATATAAATTTATTTTGAACTCTGTCATCGTACGATTGCAGCAAACGCTTCTTGGTATAATATGGGTTCCTACAAATTTTCAGACTAAACCCTGGAATTTTAAGGCAGAAATGTTAAGCATTTTAAATCTTTCGGGCAAAAACAGGGATAGATTAGAAAACTACAATTTTAAGTGAAATACTACAAAGGATAAAAATATAGAAATCAACCATCAATAGTTATTTACACCAATTATATAATCACTATCAATATAACCATTATAAGGCTTGATAAATAATTCATTAGTTTATTTCAACATTTCTTCTAGCATGAAAATAGTTTCGTTTAAAATAATATAACAAGATATTTTTAGCAATTACATTCAAGCTTTATATTCGTTTTTGTTAATGTTTTAACAAGAAACAAAAAGGAAAATTTCTTAATCTCTACTATCGGATTAATAATCTCTTTAAAAATAGATATCTGCTATTTTTAATTTATTTTTAACTTCTAGAAACGAAATCTACAGTATCATTAGGTTAGGAATTTAAAACTGTTTTTTAAAATTCATTTAATCAAAATAGATGCATATAAAATATGGATTAAAATAAACAACATAATTCTCGATATTTGATGATTAAATTTCTTCTAATGTTACCAGCAAAGAATTTAAACTTCACTCCTTTTCAATTTTTCGATGTTTTAAATTTATTAGAAAATAAAATAATGAGGGAAAAAAGTATTTTACTTATTCAGATACTACAGAAATATTCTAGTCAATCTTAAATCGAACGTTTTCGATAATTTTCGATAATATATCCTTACCTTCAAACTAATGAAGATTCTCAGAACTCCCGAGAAACAACGCACGTGAAACCGGAATAGCTGTTAGTAACGAACTTCGTTTTTCCTGAATTTGTCCCGTTTTCATAATCTGCGCCATCTGGTGACGGGGAATTGTGTTTACCTTTGTCCGAAAGCTCAAAATTGAATCCAGTAATTTAATTTAAAAAACTTCCCTATCAAAATCGATTCACATCAAGTTTCTCCGCGTTTTACTTCTGTTTGAACTTAACAGCGTGACTGCAAACTAAAAACAATATGTGACATGTTTTCATTTCTAATTTTTGAGCAAGACACGTGTATTTCGCATGGGTAGTCAAATCAAATCACGTTATATATTAAGTTGCGGAGAAAAATTTAGTATAGAATCAGAAAGCTAGATCCCTCGATCGTTCTGAACTTTTCGCCGACATCAAATATACACTTCACTTCAAGAAATGCTTTAAAATTTAAAAAAGGGATAAAACGTATTTAAAGAAACTTTTTCTATCGGATCCTTCAAACCTCACTTGAACATCTGTTAATATCAGGGCTTAACTTGTAAAACTAAAAGTGAAGTAGCATTGAAAAAAGCTATTAGGAAAGGTAAAAATGAATAAAATAGCAATAACAATAATTAAAAGAATAAATAACGATAAATTTAAGGAAGTAAAATATTAAGAGATATATATAAATGAGGAAGCAAATTACAAGGTATTTTGTCTCGCCTATTAGCGTGCATTTGAGGTGTAATGGTCAGCACACTTGGCGTGCATTCGAGAGGTCCAAGTTCGAGTCCCGGCGAGGGTATTGCTTATTTTCATGTAATCCTGCTTCACAAAAAACCTAATGTCTCTACAGTGGCGCCTGAACTAAAACGGTGGTAGGTGATGATTCTTTACCATCAGGAATGTGTGTGTGGGGGGGGGAGGGATTGGGTCCCCTAATTCCCAGTCGTCCTTTAATTTTCTCTCTTCTTTCTGCATGCTTTCGTGGTGTAATGGTTAGCACACACGGAGCGTATTCGAGAGGTCCAGGTTCGAGTCCCGGCGAGGGCATTGTTCATCTTCCACGTTTCCTGCATCAAAATTTCTAATGGCTGCACAAAATAAATACTCAAACTATTTTAATTAAAATTAGTATCTCATACAGATTAAATGGAATTATAAAACAAACGGATTGTAAGTAGATCAATATCAGTACGTCAGTAGAACATGATAACAAGGGTAAATGAAAAATAAATATTTAAAGAGTTTTTCACTTCATTAAAAATGTGGACTATATTTTTCATTTAAATATTTTGGAATATAGTACCCGTAAATTTCTAATACTAATAATAATATGAAGAATTTTGTAACAGAAACATTGGATCAAGCGTAGAATTGTTAAATACAAGTGTGTAAATGTTGATTAGAGTTTACATTTCGTATCAGTTACATCTTCATCACTAAAGCTAGTTACAAAAATAGTCTTTTAATTCGTATTTTATAGCAATGTACAATTGGAAAAAGCATTTTTACCATGTTTCCAGTAATACCGTGTGATCAGTTTTCATGTCGCTGATGGGCCAAACCTTATGTCTTGAGGTTTATAAGGTGTCTTAAACTTTATATCTTTTCATATAATATAAAATGGATTGAATTTCCCTCTAAATGCGAGGGCTCGACTTAGCAACATGTCGACTTAGCTACATGGGAGACGTTTATTATATCTCTGATGTTCTTTGTATTCCTTATACTCGGATTTCAGGCAGCGTGTTTGAATGTTTAATGTCGTCAAGCAAAGTAAGGCATGCATTCAGTATCTAGTTTCAGTATCAATTTTACTTAATATTATAAGAACTAAAACAGGGACAACGTAATCAAATTTTTATTGTTGAACAGGAATAATAGCTTTACTTGTTGATATCGCGATTGAATTTCCAGCAAATAAATGGCAGAATTGATGATACCTTTAGGGTTTCTGAGAAATTGAGATTTTTCAAAATGCTTAGGGGAACTCGAACCAGACGCCTCCTGGATTTAAGGCCAAATATGCTTTAAGCTTGCACGTGAACCGTGCGGCTCTGTAAAAGGGCCAAGGAGAAATTTTTTAATAAAATGTGAATTATTTGCCTGTAGCCAGGACCAGCGCCAGAACTGGTGCAACTGGTGAACTGGTGCAAAGTAAAAGGAGGCAATTTTTAAGCTTGGTGCCTCTGCTATTCAAAGTGTCACGGAAACAAGCCATCAGTGTTACCACATATTTCGATGTCAAATTCATTTCCGAGGCTATTTCAATTTTAAATTTGTTGCAGCATATGATTAAGACATGTGGAGTATTCAAACATATAACTTTGTTATGATGATAAACAGTGGGCTTTTATAATATGAGAAGTTCCCCCCCCAATGGCGGGCCTTCAGCCGACTTCGGCTTGGCCACTACTAAAGCCAGAAGTCTTGGTCACTTTATTATGGAGGCACCTAATAGGTGGGCTAGCCTGCTCAGTGGTGCTATATGCTATATATATGAAGGGAAGGACACTTACAACAATGCCTTCTCGAACCCAGGCTCTTTGGTATCGCAGTCGGCTTCCCTAACCAATAGACCGTCTGGGCGGCATAATATGAAAAGTAAATGAAAGATTTTTACGCAACGAGGATTAGCAGTAGCTCCCTTTCGAGCTCCGACCTCTGCCGCTGGATAGTGACAATTCGTGGTTTTCCCCATTTGTGACGTGAATACGAGATTAGTTTCCCTTAAAAGTCTTCCATGAAGCCATCCCTTCCCTTAGATTAATATATCTCGAATGTTTTTCCAATGTTTGAATGTTTAAATAATCTCAGTTCTTTTGAGCTCAGATTAGTCTGAATGTAATGGAAATAACAATAAATGAAAAAGTCTCTTAAACATTGATAAAAGCTTTAAATAAATCGTTATCAGACATGCATTTGCAAAGTACTGTAATTTTTCAACTGCTGCTGTAAAGAGAAAAAAATGATATAGTTTATTAGCATCAGTTAATCATAGAATCCCATAAATAAATTTATTTATAGTTTAAAATTTAATGCTGTTATTTTAACATTATCTACATAATTTTCGGATGTTAATATCATAATACACTGATGTCTAAATTTATCTTTACATAGCCAAAAGTAATGATATTCCATGAAATATCCATTTCCGCAAGGGATGGGTGAAAGACAAGCCTAATTATCACTATACACTCAAGAGTGATCAAACGGTTTCTGATATGCAAATTAAGACGCTACATCATCTGATGGTAAATCAAGGGCTTTACACAAATTGAATATCTGAGGCCGCCCAGACGGTATAGTGGTTAGGGGAGCCTGACTGCAATACCAAAGGGCCCGGGTTCGGATCCCGGGGATGGTGTTGGTGTATTTAATTATGGCAAAGCACACGAGGGCTATCTGCCTAAGGGGAGGAATGCCTTCGTGGAGGACTTACTAAGGAAAACTGGCTCGTATACACGTTACACATGTGGAGAACCACGAAAACGCCCATGCAGCCAGCCCGTTCGCGGGATTCGAACCTCGGACCGAACTACCAGTGTTTAGCAACTTTACCGCTCGTCCGCTGGCGGGCCACGGATCCCGGAGAAAGCATGGATGTAAAATTGTCTGTCCCTTCATAGGAGGTAACGGTGGCCGCCTATTAGGTGCCTCCATATTAAAATGGCTACCACTTCTGGCCTTAGTATAGGCCAATGCCGTTATAGGCAAGTGCTCGCCATTTGTAAAAAAAAAAATATATATATATATATATATTGAATATCTGAGTGAATTTCTGCAATTCAGCGTTTTATTTCAATGTTTAAGAACTTAAGACGGTTTTATATTACTCCGAAGTATCATTTGGAAAAAACTGTGAAGTAGCGAATCATCTGTCGTTTAAAACCAGGGCAAACAATCTTGGAAGCAATGAAATGTGTGTATTCCGAGACACACAGTCTTTCACGCTATGGAAACAATTTCAGTACTCTGGAACTGTTGTAAAAGGCATGGACTAGGTCATAAACGAATAACAACTGCTTCTCAAGACCGATATCTGGCAATAACTGATCGACAATTAAGTTCAGAGCTTGTAACCGTCACTGGAATTGTTGTATCATGCCAAACGATAAACAGAAGGCTTAATGGAAAAGGCCTTTGCGCCAGAAAAGCCAAGGGTATGCGTTTCACTGTCTTGACAACAAAAGACGAATCTCTTTAATTGACCGTTGACTGAACACCAACGGCTCCATGTTCTCTTTATTGATGAGTGAGTTTAACATCT
This sequence comes from Stegodyphus dumicola, assembly GCF_044657685.1. Taxonomy (NCBI): domain Eukaryota; kingdom Metazoa; phylum Arthropoda; class Arachnida; order Araneae; family Eresidae; genus Stegodyphus; species Stegodyphus dumicola. The sequence goes on from NC_140781.1 coordinate 118,912,401, forward strand.
GATTCTAAACGAGTTTGCATCTGAAGAGAGTCAGGAACGCGAAAGCTGTCTGCGAACATTATGGACCGTGACCGTTTCGGAAGTGCAGGTGTGATGGCATGGGGAGGAATAATAATGGATAGGCGTACGCAATTTTAACAGCAGATCTGCTACCGGTCAGAGATATCGAGATGAGGTCTTAGAACCTTATGTAAGACTTTTCAGAGGTGAATATGGATGTGACTTTTTATTTATTGACGATAATGCTCATTAACAAAAAGAAACCTTGTTGACGAATTCCTTGAAAGTGAAGACATTAAGCGAATAACGTGATCAGCAAAATCTCCTGATCTTAATCCGGTAGAGAACTTACGAGACTATCTTGTAAAAGCACAGAGCCATCCTCCTCCTAAAGATGTCAATGCTCTAAATACTGCATTGCTGGAGGAATGAAAATGAATTCCCGAAACTTTGGTTAACAACTTTATTGCCAGCATGAAAACACGTTGTGGTATGCGGGAACAAGTCAGGGCAGATCACATTCCACATTAAATTCATGTCTTATTTTTCCTTGAGTTATTCTTTTTTTTTCCTAAACTCTCTTTATAATATATTATTACCATTTTTCTTCTTTTATGCTGCAGTTTTATATCATATGCAAAGCTCTTAAAGTTTTTTCTTTGTATTTTTGAGCTACGATGTTATGTATCATTCCATACAAATTCATGAAATTATAGTTCACAGTAACTCTGAGAGTTACAGTTCTGATAAATCCGTGATTCATGAGTGTAAAGATCATTTTGGACAAGAGTGTTGTTGAGACTTAAAGGGGGAGAGTATCATTGCTAATGACACAGTATTTGAGATTTAAGGGATGATTGTATATTCTATTGAAAATTATTATTCTTTCAATTAAGTATTTTTTGGATCTAAGACAATTCAATTTCTTTATTCCTACTAAAATGCTGAATGTTTCAACTGCGAAATTCATGCATGAATCCTCAGAGGGATATGGAACCCGTCTATTATCTTTCATCTGACTAGGTCTTGCCCCTCCTTATTTAGGAGAAATGCGAATGTGAACGACTCATCTGACTAAATCAGTGGAATCTTATTGTAAGTAGAGGTTTCGGGGGCTGGTTACCGGCTCCGGATAATTTAATTGAAAGAGGCCATCTGAGAGGCGGTCCTGGCTTTGAGCCCCATCAGGAACCCAGGTCGTTAGATATTTGTTTTCAATATTGTATTATATTGAATTGCTCATTACGTCCCTGCGCTTTCTCTACTCAAGATGAACAGGGAAAAACAGCTATTAAGATACTTCGAAAAATAAGTAAAATAACATCTTTTATTTCCTTTCAAAATAACATATTTTATTATAATCTCTACATTTATCATTTGTGTTCTATTTTCTGTGTACTTATTCGTGAGAAATTTTTAAAGGAAGTTGCATCTTTCCCCTTCCGCTATGGCCCAAATTTCCAAATTCTTTCTCAAAACACATAGATATCGTGTATCCTTAAGTTAAAAAATATATCTTAAGGCAAAAAGAAAATTGCATGCTTTCTTGTCCATATTTAACTTATTTCTTTGAAGTGAAGCAGAAAATGATGTATAAAATAGTAAACGAGACCAAAAAACAAGACAAAATTACTTCTTGCCAAAAGAAGAGTAAGAAGTTCCACTCTCTTTTCAAACTTTAGCTTGGAAAGAATATCCAAGAAAAGGAAATTAATGTGAGATTAAGTGAACGTCATTTTATTCCATTGCATGTCAACCGAAGCCAAGGTACAAGAATCGATTTGTCAAAACACTCTCCTTTTAAAATAATAATAAAAAAATGGCAAATGGGCTTCTTTTTTAAATAGCTCTAAAATGTTACTGTGATAGAAAGGAATTGCTAAGAAAGAAATATATACTGACAGTAAAAATGAAGATTTAAATGTTACTAACTGTAGTTCCATTTTTTTCGCATAATTTTCAACCTTTTTGAGTTAATGATTTTTCAGAAATCCTTCGTTTATTGATTCACATTTTTAATGACAAACTTTAGTAATTACAGCACACAGTGAACAAATAAACTAGTGTCAAAAATTAAATTCTGATAAACTAGCGCCAAAAATTAAATTCTGAACAACAGTTTTGGAGGTTTTTCTAGACCATTAAATAAAACAGTGATATTTGAGTACTATACCCTAATTAACTTCACCAAATTCAGTTATTTATGATTCTATGTACGAGTTATGTATCAACCACTTGGGTCATTATAGGCATTTCTCGTTTCAGATATGTGCATACGACTTTCATTTTTATTGTGGCAATCAATTTCAAAAAATGGTGACTTGTTCATTTATATATTAATAACGTAGTCTTAAGAAATTAATATCGAGACAAGATTTTCTCAAATAATAGCTAAAGTCACTATAAGAATTAAATTATAGTAAATTACTATAAAAATTTGACATTCTTTTATGTAATGCTTAAAAATGAAGATAAAATCATTGCTTGACTAAAAGAGTTTTACGAAAGTATCGTCGTTTCCTAAATCTGTATATTTTTATTTTAAAGGCTTTTGCCCCCTTGTAAAAAGTTCTACAAAATTCATATTTCTCTTAGCCAAGTTAATATCCTATATCTGTTTGCCAAAACTGAAATAAAGGAATATTATCGACATCAGCGAATACTTACCAAGATTTTAATTTCCAGATTATGTACTATTTAAGTTATTTGATATTTGGAGTGCTAGTGAAAGCAAATGGTTGTAAATATTCTGTATATAGTCTCCCAGTTTATGAGAAAAATTTGTATTTTATATATTATATCTTGTCTCCAGGACTCGCTTAGGCATTTCTGCTCTTGCATCGCTACATGAAGCAACCACATGAAGATAGCCGGTATACAGCTTGCAGTTTTGCAAGCTAGACGCGTCGGCAACGGCAAACAGAAACGGAACGGAGTGATAGTGCACTATGTTTTTAAGGTAAATTCTAAAAATAATATTAAACCAAATTTCAATAAAATAGTTTATTTTATATTATTTAATTTTTATTTTCTATTTTCTGTTTTTTATTTGTTATTGTTATTTTATTTTATTTATTGATAACTTAATTTATTTATTATTTGTATTTTATTTATTTACTTATATTCTCAAAAATTTACAAAATATTTTTTCTTCCAAAAAAAGGGTTCTTTAAATCATTTTCAATTATGCATTCAAAGTAAATTGTTAAATATGGGATTTTGGGTCACCAGAGGCGAAATTTCTGACGAATTTGATTACTACAGCGAACTTTCCGGCGAAAATTTTAAATTTCGTGAAATCTTCAGAACAACACTGCAGCTCCAAATATACCTCGATTTGTATATCGTCAATTTCCGATTCGCGTTGATTTAGCAGAGAAATTTTTTAACATTATTTACTTCTCAATTAGGCTGCCCAACCAGACACTGGTTAGCGACGCTGACTACCGTAGCGAAAGGCTCGGGCTTGAATCCCGGAAAAGGAATGTATTTTTGTAAACATATAGTGTCTGTTGCGGCATGGGTGCACTCTAAATATGCGGCGAGACGAAAGTCCTCTCGAGAGGTTGGTGGTAGGGAAAGAGGGGTGGGAGACCCACGGACCGATCCCCTCCCGGGGTGCTCTCCATTAAAATTGGGGAGCGGAACTGAGCAAAGTCGTACTGTCACCTGTATGGTGATCAAGACTCTTGCTAACGACAGGCGCAATTTCGCACTCGTTGCCACAATGAAGTTTATCGGCTTATTCTGATATTACTGTCAATCAAGTGAGGTAAGTCACAAGAACAACATCTAAATTAGTATAACAATGAAAGCATTTGCAGTTACTTTGACCCTTGCTTTATTTAAAAGAATTTCAGTTGTTTTTATTGAAAACGTTTCCTTAGTTTTACAGTAATATTGTTAACTTCACTTATGGGAACTTTAAGCCTTTTTGGGAAAAGAATACAATGTATTCGACATAGTCAGAAAAAAAAAAAAAAAAAAAAGCTATTGAGTTAATGTTAACAACTAAATCCCTTTAGATGGTTTGGTTTATTTAATTATAGAAAAGCTCGCGAGGGCTATGTGCCTAAGGGGAGGGATGCCCTCGTGGAGGACTTTCTCAGGGAAACTGACTTGTATACACGTTACACATGGGAAAGCCACAAAAGTGCTCATGCAGTCACCCCGTTCGCCTGGAATCGAACCCAGGGCGGAACTACCAATATCCAGAGATTTTACCCCTCAGCCGCTACTGGGCCCCTGCAGAGGAAATGAAATAAACTAGGGGTTCTCAACATGTGGTAAGCGTACCACTGGTGGTACGCAGGAGAAAAATAGGTGGTACGCAAAGATGCAAAGTATTTTTAACTAATAAATTCAAAAATTAAACCCCAACATCCAGATGGAATTTTATGTCTAACACTCGTAAATTGATGCGATCTGAGCTTTGTTCAAGAGTAGTGGTGGTAGTAGTACTTTGTAGCGGTGATACTAAAGGTTTACAATTTTTGTTTAGATGGTACGTGTTAGTCAAAAGGTTGAGAACTGCTGAAGTAAACGATTGAAATATTGTTATTTATCAAAGGCAAACTTTCTGTAGAGATTTGCCCCAGTCAGAGCATTTATTATCACATAAAGTGTGAATTATCTGTATTGCGCTAAAATAACTGACATATGAAACATCTTTCCACCCCAAAATAATTTTCAGGGTTTCTTGTATTCAAACTTAATTTTTCAAGCATTAGATATTTTCATCAGTTCTGCTTAACTTTTCCTTTTAAATTACGGTGTGTTGACAGACAAAATATATACCTTTCGCTTGTTTATCTCTTTATTATTGAACATTATTTAACTATTAACTAGTATAACTCCATTTCCTATTACTTACCAGTTTTGTTGCAAAACCTGATCACCTTGGCGACATTCCACATTTCCAAAATTGAATTCTTGAAAATTTTGGTTGTTGCCAAATAGCGCTATATTGACAAATCTAGTTATGATTTACAATATTTTAACATTTTACATACATTTTTTGGAGATTTTTTGGAGATATATTCATATACATTTTGAGGGAAAGTGAGAGGCCTAACAAGGGAAAAAAAGTTATTTTTTAAAAGAAAGCTACTACGAATGCTTTCTTAAGAGATATTCATGAAACAATCTGACTGAAATCAAGCTGAAAGTATCCAAACTTTCAAGAACGAACATTTATTTATAAACTGGATATATTAATAGATCAAACAACTGCACGTAAAACATAAAGTCAGTACTCCAATTTCAAAAGTCTTTTTTCCTGATTTCTGAACTCATGAGGTGCATACACACAATGGAAACTGGTATTTCATTTTGTGCACTTAAATTTTGCAGATGCTACACATTTATTTTCATAAGAATAAAGACTTAAAGGAGCAATTATGAGACATATTTCAGAAATCTGTCCTTCTTAGAGTCAACCATCCTCTTTGTACAGTAAACCCTCGCCAAGCGCGGACTTGCGAAACGCGACTTGTTCTGGCCAGAGATTATCAGAAAATTTTACCGGATTTCATTGGCTGAAAATAAAGTTAAAAAATCATACAAATTGTAAAAGCAATTTACGGAAAAGGATTTCAAGATAAAGCATGAGTCAAATAATTAACCGCCTAATGACTGAATTTATATTAAAAATTATGCCGAAAAATCCCTGATTTTTTATACCATTTTTATTATCTACAGATAGAGGTAGTTTTGTAAGGCACACGCACACACACACACACACACACACACAGAAACACACACAAAAAAAAAATGAAGGGGGCGGAAACAAGACAGTTATTATGATTCATGGCATTACCTGAGTGTTAACTCGGGCTTCAATGAAGCAGCCAAAAGCAATAATAGGTAATAAGAGCTAAATTAAAAATCAAGTAAATACATTTTACAATCTATAAATGTCATTGACAGTATGGTACAGTCTGAAACATGGTGTAATACATAGCGGCACATCACAGTCTGGACAATAATACCGCCATTACAGCTCGAAGATAATCACTTCGAGCCGATACTCACAAAGGCCGTTTGGACCCCTCCCAAAGCTAAGAAAATATGTGCATTGCAGAGTGTCAATTGCCACGCGATATTACGGGCGATGGCATTAAATATCCGTAAAGTTTATAGCCCCCGAGTTAACTCGTTCATAGGAAAGTCGAAACGGCATCTATTTCCGAGATATCTCGGGCGCAGTCGTTAAGCGGTTAATTGAAGAATGACGAATTAAGAACTGGGAGACCTTATACCACCAACCGACAGCGAAAGCAGTGATAACGAAGGTAAAATGCTTTTACCTTACAAGAACTTAAACGAATTGTTAAAACAAGCACAGGAACTGTAACTGTGGTTTTGTGATGTAGATTGACCCAAGTGAAGAAAGAAAAGGACACTTTACAAGAGGCTGTGAAAATCTGTACCCCTTTTAGCGCGAATCTTTTTTAAAGCGTTGGCTCGGTCACTGTCCCGAGCAAAAATCATCAGCTTTTTAAAAAAGTAATTGCATCAAGTATTAATTAAAAAGTAATAAAAATCCTTTCAATTAACATTTGTTTCGTATTTCCTTTTAGTTACAACAATATTTAGGTTTATTTAAATTATACATACTTTCTTAAAATTGCGAGTTACACATTTTTTCCATGGAAAGTGAAACGCGATTTTGTCGTTGTAGTGTATTAATGACGTAACCCCTGCGTTCGGCAAGGGTCTATTTTACTTTTTATACATATAACTTTAAAAATTTTCTGAACAAAAACCTTAAAAATTATTCAAAATTTGCATACTGAGTTAGTTAAAGTCATTTTATGTGCAGTCAAACATGCAATCATTTAACTACAGAAAGGTAGGACATTTTCCTGTTTTTTAACAGAAGTAACTAGTATTTCAAAGAAGGAAAGATACCTCATTCGATCCTAAAAATGAAGTTGCTTTATAATATTAATATACTAATCAGCTGGGCAGTACACGAATTGGTTATTAAATGAAAGGAAGTGAAATGTAATACTTTAAGGGAAATGAAATGAAGTGAACTGCCTCAAAGTCAAAAATATAATGTACGCCACTAGAGTTAAGAGGTACAGACATTACTGTTTAAGGCTTACATGGCTTTCTCCAATTAAAAAAGGAAATGGTAAGTGCTTTCTGTTTCTCAGGCTGCTCTTAATAGTTTATAAGAACGAAATAAAAATGCTGTGTTATCAAGATTAAATTTTAGCTTTTAGTATGAATTCCCTAAAAGCCATTAAATGTTTCAAACTTTCGCATTCATTGTTCTGAATATTATCCCTTTGTTCATACTAAATACATTTCGTTAAAGTAATTTCCATTTTCAAGTCAAATGAAATAACGATGAAAGCTTACTTGGAGTATTTTTTTCAAAGAAATTGAAGTTTATTTTGTAGGTAAAGGTAATAAAGTTTTCAAGACAGGAGTACAAAATGTGACCTTTAACAATTTGTTGCGTAATTTTGTCTAACATTTGACTTATCTTCAACGGTATATTGGCGATCGTATAACCTGAATGTTGCAATTCTTTAAATTCTTACAGTGTGAATTGCGAGGTTCTAATCCTAGTATAAAAACTATTTCTTTTTTAGTTGTTGTAGTTTTAAATTTTGAAAGTTACCGTCACTAACAGCAGACCTGTTTTTTATTTATTTTAACACGTTGAGCGCCACTCGTATTTTTTAGGCAATCTCGTTCCGGCCACGCACGCCGCTTAAAAGCGCTGGTATTATAGGGCCAGGAGTAATGGCCAGAAAAGACTTTAAGAGAGTTGTCACATTTTGTAGTAACTGTAATGGAGAACCGTTCTTATATTTACAGTGTTTCAATGAAATCCATTAGTTCTATAATGAATCAAAATTAAGTAAATTTTAAATAAGTTTCTTGTAATTCCATAAAAAAAGTGTAAATTTTATAGTTATATATCATGTTACACGCTATCAGCCAGCGGCGGTCGAAGAGGCCTAAACAGAAAGTCTGTCAGCCACAGATGGTTGACGTGGAGCTTAACGCGTTAAGCTTTCCAATTGCGCTTCTTATTGTTCAAAATATACCGAATTCATTGCTTTTGCATAAAAATTTCAACAGTGTTGTAGCATAATATCGGTAAGAATTTTTATAGTCTTAACATTTGCTTTTGATAGTATTGAATTCATGCTTTTCTGGTGTTGGAACTTTTATTAAGCAATGTTCTATTACTCTTAAGGAATGTCCTGAAGAAAGCATAAATTTTAAAGCAGAAGTCTAATCTACTATTTTCTCAAGTAAAAGGTACTATAAGGTGTTCTTTAAAAATCGTTAAACCAAAGTAAAAGCGTTTTGCTAATCGCTAAAAGTTGTGTTTAAGGGCTCAGAAAACAGCCAAAACATTGGCAAGAGAAAACACTGAGATTTAACCAAATGCTGAAATTTCTTATCTATGAGAAACCTAATTATGACGTCCAATTGATTGGAGGTATCAAGGTTAGAATATATTGATTACAAAGTATTTAAATTTGGCTTCGCTGTTGTAAAATGTAATCGGTGAACAAGCGAAGTTCTGTCGGACTATGCCCACTCTATATTACATCTTAGCAGGGTTAATATCTTGAAGCACGCCACACATACGTGTAATTATAGCATGTTGCATCCACCTTAAAACTATTAAATCTGTGTTTTCAGATCGCAGAAATTTTGAGGATTGTTTTCAGCAATATTTCCAAAGATGTATTAAAAATGAGTTCATAAAGGCCTACGGGATTATTGGCAGAAATGTTTATCGAAAGTCGGACGGCCAATTTCTAAAACACAACCTAGAAAGGCTGAGCAAATTTTAAATGGGGGAAAAAATTTAGTATGTTTTGTAGCGTATCCGGTTATCGTTTTGAATAACTTCAACTATAATTACTTCTAAACATCTATAACTGTAATATAATTAGCAAGATTTGTGTTCTTTCCATGCTTACGTATGTTCATATTCAAGAGAACTTTTTTATCTCGCTTAGCTCTGCATACTGAAATCAAATTCGACAAACGAATTTTTCATTTTATTTCATGGATTAACGCTTCGTTGTTTTCACCTTATGACTCTGTCCTCGCGATATGACTCGTCCTTTACTCTGCTTTCGTAAATTCACCACTTTGCAATAGCAAAAAAAAAAGTTCTATTTTTCAATAAAATTATGTGTTTTAAAAGCTAGTTTCTCATTTTTAACATACAGAAATTCTCGATTTAAGATTGGTAATATATTTCGGACACTGAGTGAGCATTTCTGCCTGGTTAAAGGGGCAAACAGCGAAGTGTTAACAATTAAATCTGCTTTAATCTCGTTTTCCCATGTAACGGCATATAATACTTTCAGGTTTAAACATGAACTGGAGCTGGTTCCAAGAGCAAAGATAAACTGGTTTGAAAACGTCCACAGTTTTTATGAAATTTTTCGAAGTGTTGAAACGTAATCATTCACGGTGACAAATTGAACTTTTATTACAAAATGTCGGCTCTCAATCCGCTGGCGAGAACTTTCGTTCCTGCAAATGCTCCTTCTAAAGACGGTTACATACTGGTTTTAACAATAAAACTTTTTGAGCAATTTATTAAATCCAAAATTGCCTGTGCCGACTTCCTACTAAAGAAATCGGAAATCGCAACCATTATTGAACATATCCTAAGTTGCAGAATAAATAAAAGGACCGAAACCTTAAGCATCCGGGCGTGCGTTTCTTCGAAACTTGCAGAGAGGTATCTTGTGCATCAACTTGATGATAGGCCAAGAGACCCATGGAAGGGTTCCTCATGGCGGCTTTCAAAAAAGCAAGAATTTAAGCTACCGAAGCCTACGATATTGTTAGTAGCATTTTGGGGTCTATACCGCCACGAGCAATTTCTGAGACCCACAATTAAACTAACCCACCGTCCGGAACGTTTCAAAGATAAGATTTGGTCGGTGACACCCGAAAATGGAAGTCTGTGGAATCCTTGTTCTGAGAATTCTGAATGTAGTTGCCCTCCGATGTTTGGTTACACATTGCCACTTGACTTTTTCGGCAATCCTTTTTCTTTGACCAGCTCCTGTAAGAGGAAAGAAATTCATGTTTGCAATTATCCTGAAGTCCCAGACGGTAATGAAATTGATGTACATCTGAACAATATATGCAATTATCCTTTAGATCTGGATGATGTGTTTGAAGATTTTAATGAAAACGACAGCTATCAAGAACTGAATTTGGACTTTTATTCCAATCAGCTGCAAGATATCGTTAATGATGTGTGTGAAATGTTAAAAGATTCGGCCGAGGGTGATATGAATTCCACTCCAGATTTGGATATGAATTCCACTCCAGATTTGGATATGAATTCCACTCCAGATTTGGATATGAATTCCACTCCAGATTTGGATATGAATTCCACTCCAGATTTGGATATGAATTCCACTCCAGGGATGGAGATGAATTCCACTCCAGGGATGGAGATGAATTCCACTCCAGGGATGGAGATGAATTCCACTCCAGGGATGGAGATGAATTCCACTCCAGGGATGGAGATGAATTCCACTCCAGGGATGGAGATGAATTCCACTCCAGGGATGGAGATGAATTCCACTCCAGGGATGGAGATGAATTCCACTCCAGGGATGGAGATGAATTCCACTCCAGGGATGAATTCCACTCCAGGGATGGAGATGAATTCCACTCCAGGGATGAATTCCACTCCAGAGTTGGATGAGAATTTCCAATTTGATACTGCTTCATTATGGGATTATTCACTGGACCCTGAGGTAAGAAATTATTACTGTTCAGAAGTAGGTCATTGAAAATTATTTAGTCTTTTAACCCTAATATTGTTACTGGTGCTCATAGGCGCTCAGCCGCTTTAGTAATTCTTCCAAAGTGGAATGTTCAATTGGTTTTGAAAACGCTGATTCTACATATTAAAAATTTGTCAAAACTGGCTGCTGAATCCCTTTTGATAATTTTGAAAATTACCTGTCGCTGGGAGTAACTCTATAGTAAAATTTTGAAATATCTTGAAATTCTGTAAAATTGGCAAAATAGCCGGTAAATGGTAAAGGTTGAAAAATATCGTATTTCATTGTTTAACACGTTGATCTCGGCGCCGAATTTGCTGTCCTTTCCGTTCTGCCGGCTGGTTTCCGTTCAGCCGGTTATCTTGGTACCAAAATCTGCTTAGTCCAGATTCATAACAAAATGTTGCCAAAAAAGTTGTTGCGTATTGTAATGTGTACAGCTAAGCCGTAGTTTTGTTTAGAATGCTTCAATAAATTTCATTAAAACTACATTTTATCCCTAATTCAGAATTCAAGATAATCTTGTTCATTTGCGGTTTTGCAGCTGAAGATGGTGGTTCGGTAAAGCCATCGAAACTAGTCCTGTGAAAATTTTGTAAATATAACGCTGATTTTTGTTGTTTGACTTCTGAATTAGTATTTATTCAGCGTGTTATTGTGTCTTAATTACATTTTATCCCATTTCATTGAGACTATATTTTTTTTAACTTTAATACTGTTGGCCACATGGAAAGTTCAATGCCGGGCTCAACGTGTTAATAGTCGGTAACTAATTCTATTTTTAGTGTAGAACTTCTTACATAGGCGTCTCTGTTCTGGTTGATTTCGTTTTCTACCTATGTCTTTAAATCACGTTCTTTTATGTCCGTACTTTGAAGTTATCTTGATTACTCTTTACGCTATTCATCTCTAATAATTTAGATGTGTTTGCAGGAAAGGAAATTAAATTTCCGTTTACCTTGCTTAAGCTATGCAGTTGCCAAATTTATATTCAACAAATGTGGATGACTTAATGTTTTATTTTCTCGCTTCATCTTATTTATCCTATACTTGGTCCATAACCAGCTTATTGATTGTTGCATGAAATTTGTCACGTGTCCATGACTGCAACACAGGGCATCTTGCTACAGTTTTTTTCAATTCCGAGCATTTTGCCCAAATTTTTCAAGTACCCTTAAATTTTGCTTAGTTTTTGTATTACTAGTTGAGTAATGATGCATATCTTTGCTTTTCATCTATTCATTTATTGTTTCTCTGCAAAATATAAATCTGGAGTATGATGAACTAGTATTCTGATACTTTAGAATGCCCCGAGGTAGGGGTTGCATAGCAAAAAAATTTCTTAACTGATTTTCCTCTCTGCAGGTATTAAACTAATTCCTTATATGTTCATTGCACCAATCCTTTAAAAAAATTCTAAGCTTAGACCTTCCTTGCGAGTGTTGTCCTATGACTTGATTGAATAATTTCATCACCTGGAGTTATAAATCTAAAATCTGTCTAACTGTATAATAGTCTCTTAACGAAAGAAAATTTAAGCCACACCGTCCTCGAATAGGTTCTAATCTGAGCCTTGAATGCATTTTATTCTCGTAAATCGTTCTTTCTTGTACAGTTTTATTTGTAGTTAAACTCCATTTCCTGAAGAGTTTACGTGAAACATAGTGTTATCGTTAGCTATAGCTACGTCTAATAAAACTGTCGTAAAAACTAACTTTCAGATTGAAAATGAGAATAAGTCATCTCACTGAGCTTCTTTTTTTAGTCTCTAGGAACAGTTATATTTTTAACATTGTTTCAATTTGAGTATCTGAGCATATCAAGTGACGGAGTTTTCACACATATGACGGGAATTCGCGCAATTCAAATCCAGTATGTTTTTGCATTCGGTTCTGGTGCGAATTTTCAGTATTGTCTTGTGTAATCTTATGAACATAATCTTAAGATTTTTAATGCATTTTCTTGCTCTTATTTTTAAACACGCTGAGCACAGTGAAGTTTTCCACAAATAGCTTTAGGATTTTACAAAGTTTATAATAGTGCTAAATTATTTTACTCTGCATTTTCTTCGTTTCACTTAAATTTAAGCTGCTTGAAGTAATTTTAAATCCAACAATTATGGCGAATGGAAGAGATTAAAACGACATGAAAATGTACTCTAAATTTGCAGTGCTTTGGGAAAAACTTCATTCTAAATGCTTCCATGTGTAACCTGACTCTTTTCAGTGATTAACATTCTTGTTATGTAGGCTGTGTGAGTGATGTTGTAAAACCTTGAAAATCCGATAACGATCATTCCGTTACGTCACAAGAGTTTGTTAAATCGGTTCAAAAGAGCTTTTTTTTGGGGGGGGGTGTAACTTTCAAGTTTCTTTTGGTTCTTAGGTACGTTTCTTAAGAAATAACTTCTACTACAAGAAGTCTTTCCGTTATTTTAAAGCCATCCATGCAATATTTAAGTTTGTAAGGCCTTTTCTTAAACCTGATTACTAAAGTCTCTCGAACCTGATTACTTGACGACATTGCACGATTCCCAAATATTTTTTATTTTCGAAAAATTTGTACGTTATATTATCTCATTATCATTATAATACTAACTTATGTTAGTAAAATAGCTTTAATGTACTGAAATTTTCATGTGGGTTCCAACAAATTTCCCCCATGTGTAACGTATATACTACAGTGTCCCTTAGAAAGTCTTCAGTGAAGGCATCCCTTCACTTAGGCAGCTAATCCTAGTGCGCTCTGCTATAATAAACTAAACCAAATGCTAGCTTGTTTCTAACCTGAAGTACCTTTCGTCTCACCAGTGCCCCCCCCCCTCCCAGCGAGGGAGCGACAAGAGAGCTTAATACTGCTATTTCGATCAGTGTTCAAATTTCCGGCGAACGGACTGGCTGCAGGCTGGTTTTTCCCATGTGTTATGTGAATATGAGTGAGTTTTCCTTAAAGCTCTCCACACGAAGATCTCTCGTTTAGGCAGATACACCTCGTGTGCTTTGCCGTAATCCAAGTAATCTAACTTAACCTACCCTAATTTCAGTACTTCAGTATATATATTTAGCTTAATTTTGCCCTTTCAAGCATGTACTTGAAGTGAACATAGTTCTTTGAGACTTCTTTTATCTATTAAAAAAGAAAGTAGCCTCTGCATTAGCAAACTACACCGTCGGACGCTTTTACGCAAATTTAAGTAAATTTTCTTGATGTAGAATCCATTTGTAATTGGAACAAACTTTTTACCAAGTAACGTTTCTTGTCCATTAATGCAAAACACAATGTAGCAAATGGAAATGTTGAAGCGAGTTATGAAATTGAATACCGACTAATTATTTAATATATCTAATTTCTCTTGTTGAATTGCTGTCTTTAACCTGCAATGTTTTGAAACGATCTAGCCTACATAAACGAAATAACTATATTTGGATTTTATAAAGCACTGAGGGGTACGTTTTCGTTATAAAACAAAAGTGGAAATTCATTTTCACTCTGTTAATTGCTGAATATTAGAAATTATTTTTTCTGTGCGTTTCCGTATAAATAAAAATTGGAGCTACAGGTTACCTATTTTCACTGAAGTTAGTGTTCATTCAAATTTATGAATCTTTTCCCCAACTTATTTTACCTAATCTGCTTCCATAACATATCGTGGTATTTATTGGAATTCCAGTTTTACGGTTCCCAATTTTTATGGCAGGTTTTAAGTGTGCTGTTTTAGAAAAAAGCCCTTTAGCAATTTTTTCTCCAAGAAACTATTTTTCCGATCTATAAATTTCACTGCCATCTTCGGAAGGAAATGAAGGGGAAACGAGTAATGCACGCTTATTCATCTGAATTATTAACTTTGAGTGCGGTAGGTTTTGTTAAATACTTCAGCAGATCTACGGTGTGTGTACCTATAATACTTAGTCGGGCCTTTCCTGACAAACAGATCCTAACTGAATAGTAGTTATTCCAGCTTATTTATTCTCTTGGCTATCGGGGTTATTGCAAGACTCACTTGCAATATATTATTAAGCATTTTTAATACGCAACGCAAGTTATCAGGACTCTTACGATACTTCTTACTAGCATTTTATAAAATGCAAGGAGCTATGGAAACTTCAATTTTGTAATTAGTCTCCAACGAGTAAAATTGTTTGTAATAGCGCAGTAGTATTGCGAATTTTTATGAACAAAATTCGTAAGGAAAATTCAAACTTAAAAAGTGCCTGGGAAGTGCAAGATTCAGAAGGTTAAGAAATCTTGCATTAGAACAGTAACGTAATTTAGCATTTTCATGCCTTTATTTTTTAAGTAGGGTAAGTTTATCAAGCTAGCGACATGTATCCAGACAGCTGGCTGTTTTACTCCGGTGAACATACCAAAATTCGTTTTTTTACATATTAGTCTTGTCGCAGCCAGAGGATGTTTTTCATAAAAATAATTATCAAATTTCAAGAAGTTTATTATATGCTATTAAAGTTAGGCATTTAGTCTAAAATCAATCAGTAAACCTATTTACACGCGGGTTTTTGCTTTGTTCCGGTGGAAATTTGGTGGCGATCTTTATAAAAACAATCATTCCCTCTAACGATTGTACGACAAAATGCTGTATTCCTGAAGAAATTTTATCGCAGTTTCTTGCATTGCAGCAAATCGCCCAAGCGCATATTTCAGAATTAAAGTTTGAGACAAAAGGTTTATCGGTAAAACCCGTCGGAATTGGCAGAACAAAAAACGCAGATGAAAATTTTAACTCTTAAAACTGGCAATTGTTATTAGCATGTTTGCCAGAGAGTGCCACGTCCTGAAAATCTAGCGACTTCTAAGCTGGCTGCTGTAATATGCAAATTCTCAAAATTTGTAAATATTAAATGCTTCAGCAAATATTATGCCATGTAAAATTTTATATTAATATTTGAGGTGATTAAACTTTTTCAGGTACCAAAGCTGTTTAACACGGTGGCAGAGGATAATGGTTGCCATCCTTTGTTAGAGATTCGGGATTCTAATGATGAAGGTTAGTTTTTAACTTATTCATTACTATAAAATGTGATTAAAACTTTGTCTAAAGTTACTGAAACTGTTCATTTAGAAATAACATATCCTTCACTAGTGTACATAACGGGGATCTCATGAGTACTTAACGGATGAAATGCGCTATGCGAGTCTTGGTTACCTACATTTACAATGGAGATTGAGCATATTTCACTTTAAATCATTTCTGCAAATTTGTTTAAAATGCATGTTGAAAAATTCTAAGAGCAGAACTTGATCTGTTATGAGACTAGGTGGTTAAAGGAAACGGCTGCCTGCCTTATTACTTAATAGTCCTAGTCAGTTGGTACCTCTCGGTTACTTTCTGCATATAACTTTGTGAAAGTTTTAGCATGGGCGGTGAATAAGAGGGATTTGTAAATACAAAAGCTTAATATATTGATCTCTGTAGAAAGTCTAATAGATAAAATATAAAACAATTTAAGTGCAGAATTCGCGTCGATATTAGTTTCATGGGGCTGGTTTCTAATTTAAAAATTAGAGCTATAATCGCTGAAGCCAACTTTCTTTTAAGCTTCCTTAAATTAGTCTTGGAAATAAGTACCAATGAAGTGATCGGAGTAATTACTCCTTCAGTAATGTATTTGAATTTTGCATCTAAAAAGGTGGAACATTTAAAGTGTGAGCATTCTACTAACTAGACTAATGTGAATCTCGTTCAATTCCAGAGTGAGCCGCTGAGGCGATTACTGAATGCTGGTAAGTTCGACTTCGCTTCAAATTCCGATGAACTTTTGTCTGCATAAATTTTGATGTTTCCCTTATGGCGTATATACAAGCTAGTTCCTAGAACTTTCTATAGGAAACTGGTTCGTTTGTAAAGTATGCTCGTAATATGCCACTAAGGAGGTCCATCTCAAAAGTAGAAAACTTTTAGAGTACTTTTGGCTCAACTAACCAACCTCATCCAGCGCTGAATCTTACTTTCTCTATTTAAGAAACTAATTGGAAGTAAATATCTAGGATAAAAACTTAAGTAAACTTCCGGTGCAAAAGTTATGTTGCTAATTATTGCATTCTTTTTAATTCATTTGGTGTAGTTTTGTAAATTCTACAGCAATCTTGTTTGAACACTACTTTATTTGGTTTCAAGTAATTATTTCCCTTGCAGTATAGTGCTTGGGTCTCAAGAATGCTAAACTATATTAATGCTCATTTCAACTAGTCATTAAAAACACCATTTTTTTATATTAAACCTGCACATGTGAACATTTAGCATCCAATAATGCTTACGAATCGCTTAAATGGAAAGATTCAGATGAATTTTTATTAAGTTGTCTAACTGATGATAATTGGTGAATACACAATAAAATTTATTTGGAATCGGGATCTATGAATGGCTGGAATCATCGAGCAGCGATGTCTCGTCACAAGTTCTATTCTCGAATACTGTCGGGACTGGCTGCATGCTTTTTACAAATTTTCTCATTAAGCCCGGCCAGTTTTCCTAGGAAGTGTCCTACATGAAGGCATCCTTTTGGTTTGTCCTTTTCTAAACTAACAGACCTTGAGCAGACCTTTGTCCAGTTTTTGGTCTCTAACTGATTTTTTGGCTCTTGCCTAAATCCTTCTCAGATGGCAAACTACGAGTCGAGTATCTCCAAAATTTCTCTTAAAAATCTAGTAGTTAAAACTGTTTCTTTGGATTAGCTGCTTCCAGAAACCAATAAGGAAAATTAACTCTTAAAAATTTGTACGAATGAGAATCCTCTGAAAGAAAGACTTTCGCTTCTCAAACCCTGAATAAGCAAACAGTTCAGGTAAGACCTGTATATTTGCAAGTATGATTCTAAAATTTGGTTATTCCATCATAAACTTTTAAATTAAATTAGCTTCTTATGCATCCTTTCAGCTATCATCTCAAAATGTTTACTTTTAGAATATCTTGATCCATTCAAATATTGGCAAGATTTCATTTCAACAAAGCCCTGTGGAATCGAACGTTTTGTTTCTTTGGTCTTTAGTTATCCGGAGATGTAAAACTGATAATGCGCTCTAATTTAATCGCCAGTAGAATGTAGTCCAAACCGGTTTAGTAGTCTACCGGGCCAGTCACCCACTCATCGATAAATATCAATATTTTTCGTATAGAAAGTCTTCCGTATATTCGATTAAACTCGATATTCAACCAAGAATTAAGGGACAATTGTTCCTGAAAATTATGTTTTTGTTCTTCATTAGCAAAGAAAAGCTCTTGAGCGATAATTTCGAAATGAATCGGAAAAATGTATTCATTGCAATTAAAATTAAATTTGAAATGCATAAGCTATGCATTGCGATAAAAAAAGGTGCTAGTTCTTTGCTACTTCTGGTTAATTTTAAAAATATGTATACTTGGAGTAATTTTTCCGGGTATTTAACGAAAATTAAGCCAAATGTCCATTCTTCTTGACGTAGTTCGCAAGCGACTACTAAGATTGTATTCATATCAATAATAGCTGCCTATAAGGACAGCAGCAATTTTATTGGAACTGCCCAAGTCTTTTAATCACAAGGTCAGCACAAGCCCACGACGTATGCTCAAGACGCTTGTCAACGATAAGTGCATTTGACGTGACCACGACAATTATCCTCTTAAAAATAAATACCGTGGTCAAAAAGCAAAATGTACTTGCCGTTGGCAAGAACCTTGAGCACTATATGGGATAGCTCGACTTTAGTTCAGTTGAGAGCTTCTCGGAGAGACGGGTCCGAAAGTCACCCACCCCTCTACCACAACCTCTTCAGAGTACTATAGGCTCGTCGCATGTTTAGTGTCCACCATCTCGCACAAACAGTATACATTTGCAAACGTCCATACTATCTACGCAATCCCGGTTGGGCGCTAATTGTAGTATAAGCTTTAGTTCAACTGCTTCAATAATGAGAGATCTGGGATATGTAGCAGCTAGATAATACCCAGATTAAATATAATGCATGATTCATCAAGTCTTTGTTATATAATTCTTAATGAGCCTGCTTCCGCAATTGAGTTTTATTTGCAACCACAAACTGAATACTAATAAGCTGAAAAATTATTGTACCAAATTCGCAACAGAAGCAGTTCTCGTATTAGCAGCCGAAAGTTCTGTTTGACCTTCAGAAAAACCTTCTGTTCAGAATTTTCCGATAACTTGCCGGTGAATGAATTAGAAACTCGTTTACGAAGGCATCTTAAGATTCTGAGGCAGACATGCTTAATGTTTTGCCGTAATTAACTTTTGAAAGAATGGATTAAACCATTTTTTCGACAACTTGCAAGCAATGACAATTATGCAATATAATTAGTCTGTAAATATCTGAAATTAACTTTATTCTAACCTGCTGGGAACCGAAATGTCTGCGTTCTATTTTTTAAACTACAATATACTTCGAACAATTTGTTTAAAAAATTGCTCACTCGGCAAGTTTTCTTGGCATACATATGTTTTCAGTTGAATGCTTTCGGGAAACGAAATGTTATATATTGACCTTATTTTTAGAAAATTTAATACTATCTTTCAGTTACATCTTTCAGGTGTAGAAATTGCAGACGTTATACGTTGCCTGTCTTCTGAGCAGTTGATTGAAATCGAATCTGACACTAAACAAAAGGGTGTTGATAAACAAGTTTTATGTAAAACTCCTTGCAGTGTCTGGTGTGATTGTTTCGTCAAAGCTTCCAATTCGTTTTCCACAACTGAGAAGTTCGTCGACTTGCTAAGCTTTCCTACTACTGGGTTTGAATCGACAACTACGAGTGAATCATCTGATAAAATACTTAGCATGAATAGCCCAAAATTTCCTCGTGAATTTCCTTCATCCAGACCATTTTTTAAGAGATCGCTGTCGGTAAACGATACTGAAAGTGTTTATAACGAAAGTTCTGTGCTTGAAAAAACTCGTTCGCAAGATTCTGTTAGCTGGTCAACTGAGTTTTCTTACCCTTATATGGATTCTTATTGTTCCCTTAACATGCCTCGTTACGTGCGAAGTGTCTCTTGGAAAGATAGCGATAGTGGGATAATGTCCCACGGATCTTCGCAAGAGGACATTTCATTTCCAGCTTCAGAAATGAAGGACTATTTTCGCTCAAGTAAGGAAAGTGTAATTTCAACTGACGATGAGCCTATGTGGGGTCCTTTCGGTGGCGCAAACAGCCTTTGGCAACATCTACCGGACTGTGTCCCATCGAACGACCAGGTCAATAAGCATGGTCAACATAAACGAGGTAAATTAAATTTAATATTTATCCTAGAAACCTTTCTAGAGTAAGAATATATAAAAAGTAAATTAACACTAGGCTCATGATTAGCGAGTGATGTATTTACCCATGCTTAAAATCTAGAATAACCATGCTAGGGTAAGACCTTGCGTATCTGCCTATCTGAAGTAATTCTTTCATTATTAAAATTTGTTTTAGAATGCTCAAATTTCGAGAATTTAGAAATTAAGAATACTCTTGAACTTCTCATGGAACTAAGAATATATTTCACTTAATAGCAAATGGTTAACTCGCAGTAAAGTGCTCTTATTGTAATTTGGGTTAGAATCAAGAAAATCTTGAGCATTTGATGTTAATATTTTCAGCTATTATAGGTAGAACACTAGCGAGATTAAACTGCAAAACAATCTGAGGTAATAAGAGTACATTGTAATGCGTATCAAATACCCGGGACTCGTGAAAAATAGCCGAAAACAAGATGTCAAGAAATAAGGTTAATTTGATACGATATGTATAAAAACTAATAAATATCGCAGAATTCGTAAATTTCATGATTTCAAATTACCATAAATCTAATTTTGAGAATGACTACTCTTGCAAGGATCCAAATAAGCATTCTGTAATTCCGTTACATTTGTTTTTCTTAAACATTTTCTCCACAAACATATTAAGATCTTGGTTATTAGTCTTAAGGTGGAAACAAATATGTCCATTGGACCTAATCATCGAATTTACCAGATAAATCACCATAGGAACCGTCTGCGTACCGATTTTAAGGATTAAATCTCCAATTATACGAAATGGCGTACCTTAAAACTCCTAATTAAAATACGTAGGGAACCATCATAAATATCCTCTAACATTTATTTGAAACTAAATATCCTTGAGTAAATCATTAAACAGTGCAGAAACACGCCTTTATGTAGAACAATATGCTATGAATACATTTAAGTTTGTTTTTATTATTTCCTAAGATAATACTTTTTGTATTTCTAAAAGTTTAGTATCCAACTCAATATGCTTAAACTTCCCGAATGAAAATTTTTAGATTCAATTCGAGAAATTGCATGCGCAGCAGTTTAAATACATAGATCAGGAATCTGCTGATAACTTTTTAAAATGAAGCTTGGAGCTCTAAATTACTCGCCTATTTTCCTGAGGCCGAGGTAAAGTCGTTGAGCAACCGTAGGTTAGTTCGACCAAAGTTCAAATCAATACGAAGCTCTCTCTGCATAGAGCATTTTCATGGGTTTTCTCCATGTACAACATGAATACAAGCCAATTTTCCTCTAAGCTCTCCCTGAAAGCACTTCTTACCTTAGACTTCGCGTGCTGTTTAATCGATTATAGGAAATGGAATTTTTTATATTAACCAATTCTACTGGAATGTTGTGGAAAAGTAAATAACCCTTCTCCCTCTGTAAATATTTAACTGTTTAGCTGTAACTTGTTTGAGAGTTCTGTTTTTGCAGAATTAAAGTAAAACTAATCGCGTATTTTTAGCTGCTTGTTGTAGTATTCATAATTAAAAATTCACTGCAAAGATGCGTCAGTACTGAACAGATGTTTCACTGAAAATAATCCGCTTTTCTGATGAAAAGCAATAAAATTCTTTGTTCTTAAAGCTAGATATTATCCTTATGTGTTTATCTGTGGTTATCCATGTTTGTATGTCTAACACTTCGTCTCTTTTCAGTTCGTGATCTGAAGCGTTTGAAATCATTAAACTGAGAAAGACTGTACTAAATTAACAAGTCTGCGTTTCGGGCTGGAAAGGTAAGTTTCAGATTTAGTTCAGTGTAGGCAAAGATAAGGATTTCGTAAGTCCTGTGACGTACGTAATCTGCAATGAATTAAAAAATCTAGAATAGGATATTTTTGGTTTTCAGATCAAGCAAGCGTCAAACTGTTTTCAGATGTATGCTCTAAAGCTACCGTTAACCTTGTGAACTCCAAGCTTGTTTGGTCTAGGCCGATGACTAAGGACCGATACGGCATTTTAACATTTTACTGTTCTATAACTTGCAAGCAACGTGCTTGTTTCTCAAGTAAGTATTGTTATTTCTAAATTTTAAGTGTCTTTCTGTACCATTTAGTAATTAAAATAACCAAGCTATTTCTTAAGTTTAGAAATATTTTGTCTACAATGAGCTGATGACTAAAGTTTATCTCTGCAAGTATATTTGGTGCGAAACCATTCAACAGAAAACTGGCACATGGTTTCCTGTGCTGGAACAGTATATGAAATGTATAGTTGTATATTTTAGCGTTGACAAATCTTAGAATCTCAAAGTGGGTTATGGGAAGTCTGTTTTCCAGGCATCGCTACGCTGATGTTTATGCACAGGGTATCCATGAGAGAATACAGTAGGATAGCATGTCGCATTCGGAAGTTTGGAAATTAAGAAATGTTTCTGTGCAACTCTGACGCCATTTCTGGCTGGCCAAATAGTCATGGCTTAAATGAGTTCTCTCTGCTACATACCGCCAGATTTAAACTATGTTTCATTTTGTGCAGCTGTATGAAATTGTGCGCAAGCATGTCCTTCAGTTAAGCTGAATGCGCGTAGTTATCTGTAGCCTTTGAAATTCGGAGCACACCAGGCATCTTTGACCCCACTAACGGCAGAGTGGTTTAGAGCGCTGAATTCTGTTAGTTCAAACTTATACCAATGGGTTCGCTGCGTGAGTTTCTCGTGGTGTTAGTCATGCGTGATCTGAATGCTAGCTAGTTTTCGTTAGAAAATACTGCAATAAATCCCCTTTTTTTGGGGGGGGGAGATGGCCCTGTCGTGCTTTGCCATTTTCAAATAACAGAGCTAAACTTTTCAGTGTGTCATAATCCAACAATGTAATGCTGTTTGTCAATGGTTTGAGCCTTTACCAAGATAATCATGCAGATCCAGGATTGCATTATATTTCCCTTCATTCGGTTCGCTAGATGTGACATCACAGGGCCTTGGAAGTCGCCTGCTTTCTAAACGAAGTAGTGCACAGAAAATATTCCATTGGTATTTCTAACCTCGATTATACCATGTAACGTCTTCTGGGATTTGCTGTTATGAATTACCACAAACTCCATCGGTAAGAATGAATAAAAGCGTTAAACACTGTTAGTTCGGAAAGGTTCTGCAGAAGGGCTGGCTGCATAAAGTTTCCGCATTTTCCCTCGTGCGCAACGTACAGCGGCTACAAAAAGTATTGGCAATTGCCTATAATTTATAATATTACCTAACAAAGGAAATGCTTCACGACTTTAGCTGGATATAACGAACATAGGAGGTAATAAACACACAAATCTAACGAAACTTTCAATTTAATATGCGATTTACACAAAATATACAACAAAAACGTAAATTTGCATGTCAAAAAAGGATTGGCAAAGTTCTAACTGCTATGCCAATTTTATGTAGAGGTCACGTGTTTAGACTGATAAGAAACCCTATTAGTATAAATTCTGCAGTGCTACTTCAAAACTTTTAAAGTTATTTTGCTAATACTGTGATAAAATGGTTTCGAAGTCGAATGAATTGGATGTTAATGTTAGAAACATGATTATTCAGCTCAAAAATGATCGTGCTATAGGAATATAGTTGAACATAATTTTATTTACTGTTAGACAGTTCAAAGAGACAGGATGGACGGAAAATAAGAAGTGGCCGGCATCTGATATTTTCTGCAAGGAAAAATGGGGCATTATTAAAGAGGTTAAGCAAAAATCCTAAAATAATTGCACCCTAGTTAACCAAAGATGTTGCTAATACTTCGCATAAAACTTTTGGTGTAAAGACCACAGAATTTCTGATCAGAAGGAAGTTATGGAAGGGCAGCTGCAAAAAAGATCATTTCAGAAATAAAGAGGAGAAAGGGATTAGATCTTGCAAAATCTCATTTTAATTTATCAGAAGAATTTTGGAACGGTATTTTGTCCGACGAATCGAAGTTTAACCTTTTCGAGAGTGATGGACGACAATGTGTGGAGAAAGCTTAACACCGAACTGGGAAAACATTTAACACCGACTGTAAAACATGCTGGAGGGAGAGTCGTAGTTTAGGGCAGTATGGGGGCACAAACGGGATTGATAATCTGTGCTTCATTGACGGTATTATGACAGCCCGCACGTACATTGACATATTGCGCCATAACATGAAATCCAGTGTCCCAAAAACTTGGCTTAGGAACATCATTTGTGTTTCAACAGGGCAATGATTCTAAGGATACGGTGAACTTCATCTTGCAATAGTAACTCTATAATCCTCCTTGCCAGTTGAAGACACTGCCTCAATACCCTGATATAAACTCAATTGAAAATTTGTGGCACAAATTTGACCTATAAGTCGGGAAACGCAAAATTTCGTGTAGAGATGAGCTTAAGCGTATACTCCTCTAAGAATGCCCCAAAATTCCCAACAGAACTTTGGTTTTGTCTATGAGGAATAGATTACAATCTCTTATAGATGCAAAAGGTATGAATACAAAGTATTGGGTTTTGTTCTCATATTTTGCTGTATGATCTTGCCCAATACCTTTTTGACATGCACAAAATATACAATAAAAACGTAAATTTGCAAGAGGCATATTAAAAACGAGTTTCATTATATTTGTCTTTATTGCCTCCTGTGTTCGTTATGTCCAGCTGAAATTGTTAAGCATTTCCTTTGTTACCTAATATGATCAGTTATAGGCAATTGCCAATACTTTTTTACCCACTGTATATCATAGCCAATTTCTTAAGTATTCTCTAAAGGAATCTCTGTCCAGCAATTAAACCCAGAGGGTTTTTGATTCATTTTAACTCATTTTAACTGAAACTTTTGTATGCTAAATTTGTATAATGAATGGTATGTTACAGAAAATGAAATTTCAAAATACATGTTAAATTATTTCATTATGAATCGCTTGTATTCTCACTGTTTGCTGTAATTACTTGTATTAACCCTGCATTGTTTACATTACGTGTTTATTATATCGCTGCATGGCACAGCAATTCTTAAATTATAATTAAATCGTAACACACCTGTTAGAATGTTGCATTTGGAAATTGATTTAATATTCGCATAAACTGCAATAATTGTTGAATATTTTAACTCAAAATGGTGAATTTCGCAGTAGTGTCATCGCATTTTATATTACGATTTTTCACTGATAGTGCATAACTAACTAGCAGTATCTAGAATTCGAGATTGGTTTTTCTATGTTAAGGGATATACATTCTTCCCCTTAACTTCGGTTTCCTGTAATATTTTTAATCCGTACTTTTTCTTAATGACCATTTCGTGGCAAGTGGAGTGTTTCCTTCCATTGATTTGGACGCTTAGATTGTGCGCATATTGGTGGCAAAGGATTAAAGAAACCAATAATGTCCAAGTTTCATAGCGCTCTTAAAAGCGATTTGGGTAAAAAGGTGGAGCTGAAAAATATAAATGGTAGTTCAGAACAATAAAATTTTCATATTTATGTATTTAAAGACACGAAACTAGAATATATTTAGCTGTTCTCAGTCTTTCAATAACACTAAAATTAAGATTTTCGTAAATTTGTTAAGGTTCAAATTACTTATTCACACCTGGCCGTTAGTTTCAGTCAACACAATTACGTGTGGTTCTCAATATGCTAACGTCTTGTACCAGTGTTTTGATTACACTTGCCATTGAAGAAGCGTAGTTTAAAACGATGAATCAATCTCCCCTCCTACCTCTGTGTCCTATTTTTGGTCATGATCTGCTAATACTTCGCAAAAAATAATCTCGGTATTCAACCACATCTGTTGAGTAACCGGTTCTTCGTCTCAAGTTTTCGCGTTGCTGTTCTTCAGTCGCCTCATTTATAGCCTTTGAATGAAACTAGTGCGGAGATGCCCGGGGTTCTGTTGCACCTCGTGATCTAAAAATTATGTTCTTCCGCCTTATGAAATTTAATTTTGCCGCCGGTCTTAGCAAATTGGCGCTCTGTGATCTAGTTCACAAGGCACTGAAACGCGTAAATACGCATACTACGCACATCGGGAATTGACGAAAATGTCTGCCGGCTTTTCATTAATCTTTCACTAGCCTCGTGTAAGAATATCTTCGCATACTGTGTCTGGCTTTTGTTTTACTAACGTTTCGGCGTCAAAAAAAGTCGGTCTGATGAAGTTCATTAACGTTTTAAATTTTGGGAACTAAAATTTTATTTCGTAGAATCGCATTACCTTACGTTTTAAAGTCGACCAGCGGTAAGATCGCTGAATACTATCGGGGTTCAAATCCCAGTGAATGGACTGGCTGCGTGAGTTTTCGGGGTTTTTCTCATGTGTAACGTTTAATAATTTTCGCTTAATCCTCTGCTAATGTTTCCCTTCCTCTAGGTAATCTTTGAGTAGCTTTCGCTTAATATAACCTTACCTAACCTTTAACGAACATTTTCTTCAAATTGTTAAAGTAATTTTAAAGAAAACTGGCATCTTTTATTATATTATTAGGACGGATTTCTCATTTTGAATGTTAATGTTATGTAACCGTGGAACCAAACTCGGAACTTATTATAATAATGACATAATATAGAATATATAATAAAATTAAACGGATGTTGAACCCAACTCAGACTTGGAACTGCTGAAATTTTTAACTTCTATAATCGGACTCCTGCAGATGTATTAGGACATCTGTTAGACTGTAAGTTAGAGCATTTGTGTGCTTTGTTGATCCTTGGCAATCTTTTTACACATGTAATTAAATATGCATCGCAAAATTTCTCTTGTTTTATACGTACGGTTGCTGAAAATTAAGTTCAAAGCATTTTGCTTTTCAAAAGTGAATTCACAATTTAGTAATGACTTCAGTATCTATATATGAATGCAAGATCGAGATAATTGTAGCGCCTCCTTGACTCACAGTAATGTTCAATTTACATACTGAATTAGGCTTGGCTTTGGTTATGATTCCTTAATTTAAATTACTGCTAGATTTTGCTTTTTAAATCGATAACCTTAGCATGCTTCAAGAGTTAGTCTAACAACTTCATTTTATCTGTAACTTTAAATATTTTTCAGGTCATTCTGTTTAGATACTTCTGCCGTGAAAATGCATTATTTCATTAGTCCTTAAAAGCCTTTCTATTGAGGTTTTCCCATTATGGACTACAATGCAGATTTTGTAGAATAATCTCCTTCGGAAGCAAGAGAACAGTTTGAGTAACTTTCTTTGATCTTATTTGGTGCTGGATTTTTTCAGGGTTATAAACAGTTCAACCTTCACATTGCCCTTTTAAACGAAGGTTTCCAAAGATGCGTTCCAAGAATACATTAAAGTAAAAGCCCCAAGGGTATACGAGAACCGAACACTTGTAGTTAGTATCGGGTTCAAATCTGTGCGAACTGGCTGGTTGCATGAGAGTTCTTAGTTTTGTACTGCATAGAAACCTCATCCGTACTAGTAAAAGCAAAGTAAATGCATGTTTCATTCCATTTTTTAAATGGAAGACCTAAATATTTCGCTAATTCAAATTATTTAAGAACCAGGCTGCATGTGAAGATTTGAATATTAACTAATTTCGCATTTATTCTACACAATAAAATAACCAACTGGCAGTAAAATAATTCTTTAATTATCTAAATATTCTAAATGATAAATTTCTTAATTCATTATCTGATATTTCACCATAATAAAGGAAAGTTTCTCGCAAATAAACCATGTTACTGAGTAAAGGAACAGTTTTGCTCAAAACAATATTTTATAAATTATTCCGTTTAAATATTCCAGATCTATTAAATATACCTTTTTTCTCGTAATGTTCGTCTGAAGATTTGTAATCTAATACCAGGTAACAATTGGCAAAATCTGTTCATTTATGGCTTAAATAATTCCAAAATGTCACGGATTTTAAAAATAAGTCATTAACTATTAAAAAGCTCCTGTCGTATGAAAGTATAGTTTTGACGAATCAAGGATGGAAATAATTGTAACATCTATCATTGGTCTAAACTGTGGCTGGCGTTTTTATCAATCTGGTAATCTGAAATTTGCATTTTTCCTTAATAGCTCTAAGCAGTTCTTAACTTGTCAAAGGAACGGGATAAATAACTGCGTTTCTGCCACTTGGGACTGAAAATATTACTTTTAGAAGAGATCATAACAAGACACTTTAACAATTCTGTGCTTTCATGTAGTTTTAATCCTCGCTTACGTTTATTTTAATTAACATCGGTCAAGTGCTAGCAATATAGTTTCATAAGACTCTATTCGATCTTTTATGTGCTGCTCTTGATAGGTGTGTAGAAAATAAGAGTTGCCCTTTAATGCAAAGAACGTGATAGGTTAATAGTTTATTTATTACATATTTCACCATTAAGCATTATACTGAAAGGGATGGGTGCCCCGTGGAGCACGTTTTAGGGGAAACTGCCTCATATCAAAGTTACACATCGAGGAAAATCACGAAAGCGCCTATGCAGCCACCAGCCTGTTCGCCAGGACCGAACTACCATTCTTCAGCGGCTTTACAGCTGAGCCGCTGGTGGGCTTTAAGTTGACAGTTTGAAACCATTTTGGTACCTCAAACTGCAGCTTTTTCGCAGCGCACTCTGTTCTGTCTCGTATCCTTTTCAGGAAAAAGCATGTGGGTTTAGAAGAAAAGTAATTGATATTTTTCACATTGCAGTACTATTCTACATCAGAACGAAAGTCTTATTTTTTCTATTAAACGTAACGTTGGACGGAATTTAAACAAACGTTTAATTTGTAATATAAACGGAAGTTCTTCATATACGATCTGAAAATACCGACTGCGTTGTATAAAAGCATGAACCTGCGCGTCATAGTAGGACGGTTTCCTGAATACAAAATCCATATATTTGTACTTGCAGGTCTTGATTTTACCTGAAACTATTTTTATGCAGTCTGCGTAATTTGCTGTTGGCCATTTTAATTTTATTTTTGTTAGTGGAATGCAGTATAAATGCGTTATTTAGGAAAAATTGCATTCTGCGTTTAATTTTCATAAGTATGATTTACCTTTTCAGCAAGAGGCCCACCAGCGGCCGAGCGGTAAAGTCGCTGAACACTGGTAGTTCGGTCCGAGGTTCGAATCCCGCAAACGGGCTGGCTGCACGGGCGTTTTCGTGGTTTTCTCATGTGTAACGTGTATACGAGCCAGTTTCCTTTAGAAAGTCCTCCACGAAGGCATCCCTTCCCTTAGGCAGATAGCCCTAGTGTGCTTTGCCATAATTAAATAAACCAAACCAACCTTTTCAGCAAGAGCAAAATATTAGGAAACTGAACTTTGAATTAACTTTATTGATTGAATAGTGATGAGATATTTAGCTGTAATGAACTTGGTTCTAACTAGTTAAAAAAAAAATATCGAGAGTTCAGAAGATCGTAAAGAGTAGAATTTGCAGGGACGGAAAATATGTAGGGACCACGGATCTACATTTTCGTTGGTTTAATCGATAAACTTAACAAACTTAAGATGGATTTTTACTTTTTTCAATACTTGTGAAAACTCCGAAGAGAAGCTGTGAACTCGTGTCGTGTTTTGAGAAATTATCCATTAATGATGGCTCATTATTTTGTTCTAAACAGTTCAAGAACACAGTAACAGACGCCGCAGGATTTGTTGCTTAAACTCTTGGCTGTTTGCCACCGCTTTTAAAGGGTTTCAATTTAATTACCCGTGATTGTCATCATAATTGTACAGTGGCTTTCGAAAAATTTTCAAAATCTGGAGTGTGTTTGAAACCTACTGCTTTGCTAATTTTAAAATTATTTTCAAATTCGTTAATTATGGCAAAATGAGTGTTAAATATAAGACTTGGCTACCAGTTCTATAAAACTGCAACGTTCGTCTAATTTTGTGAGAGCAGCTGCTACTGCCATCTGTTGGCTACATTGTGAACTGATTCGAATGTATATTTTGTCTTGGCACAAATCTTAATTTGTGCCTAATCAAAATTTGATTTCATGTAGTGTTTCAAATGACTGGCTGCATTTTGAACTGATTCGAATATATATTTTGCCTAATCAAAATAAATTTTAATTTAATGTAGTTTTTAAATGACTAAGTCACTTACATAAAGAGTCGTAATAATGCATTATTCAACTTTGGCATAGCCTAGGGATGGCGGCCATTAGAATGCGAAATGGATTATTTGATGCATATCACTATAGATGAGGATACTTAATCTCCATCCTAATTTCTATCATGAGCTCCCAAGCCTTCTAATCTTTCCCCGACCATCCCCCTCTCGACATATTTTAATGACCTCTTGATTCAAAGTTTTGGAAATTAGATCTTGGTTTAAAAAAGTGAAATTGAATAGCAGTGAAATAATAGTTAATATTTGACCGACCCTTGTAAAGTAAGACTTTAAAAATAGCTTTTGCATTAAGGGAGCAACCTGCTTTAGAGGGGATTTCGTGCTGGAAATAAACGTAGGTAATACAGGGCTGTCTTAACTTATGAGCCTGCTGAAGCAGTACCGTGACCTTCGTGAATAAATCTTCTTCCAGTTGGCCGTGGCAATACCCAGGGGGTCACCACAGCCGACTGTATCATGGCCTTGAAGCGAAATCAGTTTCGGAAGGTCAAGTGATCGAAATAGTCGATTTCTTTCTCTTTACCATAATCCCGGAGTTAAACTTTACCGAAAATAGTAGTTTGTATTAAAATAAATATAAGTAAAATTAATAAACGTGAGTAGGTCTAATATTAACATTAAATTTTTCATAGTGCAATATTTTTACAGGCGGTAAAAATGCATATCTTCAATAATTTTTTAAACAATTTGTACTTCGTTTATGTAACTAAAAATATCATTGAGAATCACCTCATGCGAACTTTATGTAATTTTCATAAAAATGAAATTCATTTATGTAATATGAATCAAATTTATTGCCAAAATAATATAAAATCCACATAAGGGGGGAATTCAATAGTTTTATGGATGCAAATTTTAGATTTTCATACTAGTAAAATAAATATTAAGGGAAGAATTATTTTGTAAAACTCCATGCCGCTACCATCGCATCAGCTATATAAATTTTTAAAAGTCAAATACCCATAGTCATCTCTCTTCACTCCATTCACTAATAAAATCTGCATATCTCAATTTTATCAACAGGAAAATGAATTAAAATTCCTTAAATGCTAGAAAATTTGAATATAAAGATGAAATTACATGCACGTTATACTATAAATAAATCTTTAAAGATAATTTCAAAGAGCTAATTGCATTCATAAAAAAGGATAGCCATCTATTTGTACCAGTTCCAACTTTATGTTGAATCACTTTTTCCAAAGCATCCAAGAGATAAGTGATTAGGCTTGGTTTTTTTAAAGTGATTTCCCCGAATTACAGGCCTATACCACTATTAAAATTAAATTCATAAAACTTGGAGCTGTACCATATACATGCATACTACATATTATAATCTATGCAGAAACAAAGCATAAATCAAAATAATTGAGCTATTAACTGAAATTAAATTTTTTAACATTTTTATATGAACATTTTATATTGATTTTGTCATTTTTATATTTTGTATAATTATTTAACATTATTTTACAAGTTATCAAACATGTTTTCTAACAGAGTTTGTAAAGTCATTCCACAAGTGCAAGAATCTGTTAAAGTAACTGTATAGTGTACTAACCGTATGCAAGATAACTTATATAAAATATCCATTTGCTTTCCTGACATAAGAAATGTGTTTTCCATGTTTTTAAGAATTTCACCAAATAAGAAATATACAATTGAAGATTTTAATAGAGTAACTTCAGATGGAAAACTTTTAATTTCCCCCTTATCTAATTCTTTAAGAAAACCAAAAATATCATCTGCTGTATCTACTGAATGAGTACTTTGAAACAAGTCCTGGCAAATATTGCATTTTATCACCCTTAATTTTTTCATGGCATCATAACCTGAAACATAAACTAGCACTGCTAAAATATCAGAAAAAACATTTTTCTATAAAAAAATCATTAATAAGTAAATTTGAATAATTAATATTCGCAAAAGTAAAGATAGAATCCTTATCATAATCTGGTAAAAGAGACATTCATATTTGATGATGAAATTATAAAACGAAGCTTCTTCTCATTTTCTAATTGTAGGTCATTTATTTAATAATCTGAACCTGACATTTGCCGATACATTTCAAAACGTGATTCAGGAACATCAGTTTGAAATTTTCCTAACAATATGTATTCAGCTTCATACTTTTGAAACAAACATGGAATCAATTGAATGAATGCATCTATGGTTGTTATTAATGCCTGAAATGTTTGTGGTGATAAAGTTTATTTTATTGGGACAGAATGTCAAAATATGCCATTAGAAAGTAATCAAAATAAGGAATTCCTAATGTACTATTCCAAACAAATATTCAAAACAACACTATGCGAAAAGTCCAAACTAATGTATTCGATGTTATGTTAAAACGAAATTACTTGAATAGGATTGAGAACAGCTACAAATTTTCCCAAATCTAAAAATTAAAAAAGTATAAAACAAAGTATATATAAAAATATTTACCTTAGCGTAAGTGATTTAAAATCACTTAATAGCAAAATATACATCTAAAAAATCCGCCACCACGGATTCACAGCCATACACTACCACAACACATCGACCATCTCGATCACGTGACTTTTGCGCTTCAAGGCCATTATAGAGTTGGCTGTGGGGGGGGGGGGGGTCACAAGCGTAAAGGGTCCGTATTCTTATCCATCTACGATTGTTTTATTCGAGGGCCAGCAAATTGGTGTACCCAGAGGCTCAACACTGTTAAGACGGCACTGGTTTATTTCTATATTAAAAAAAAATCTTTCAGTTCAGCCATTTACTTACGTAAACATCTGAAATTTCTTTCGCCATTTATACTTAATGTAGAGCATTCAGAGTCGTTTAAAACTCAATTTATATTGATCACAATTTAATTCTTTTTATTGCAGGTGTGACTGTCTTCATCTTGTATTGAAGTACTTGAAATGTTCGATGCGAGCTCATCTTTGACGATTTTAGATTTATATTCTTCGTGAAATATTTTATATTATAAATATTACCAACCTTTTAAATGGAAATTTTAGACTTGAAATGAAACTGCTTTATTTTATTGGTTTTGTTGTCTGTTTTCGTACATATATACACGCCAGAATACATAATTACCAAGCTTGCTCGTCGGATTTAATTCATTTTTGTTTTCAATAAAATCATTCGTTTTTTACAATCATTGCTTGAATTTTACTTCATTCGAACGAAACTGATTAGAAGAATGTTTGAAAAAATAAACTATTCTTCATTGAATACAATTATCCACATAAAATTTAACTGCAGCACCCCTGCGTATTTAAAAAATGAACTTTTGCCTTTAAATTTTCTTGCATATACAAAAATTTGAACAGACTAAATAAGTATCTTAAATACGCGCGACACGAGCACATCCCGCCATCTACCGGACATCTACCGAATTTTGATACGGTTTCTTAAACAGAAGAAAACTTTAGTATTTTAAAAACTAATTCAAGGGTTTCTTAACCAGAAGAAAAACTTTCGTATTTTAAAAACTAATTCAAGGCATTATACAACTTAAAGGCCGAGCAAATTTCGAGTAGTGGTTCACTAGTTCCGCTGCAGTTCGTTGGACCCCCTTAGAGGTTCCAGCTCTCGAAATTCATATCTTATTCAAATTTTAATGGTCGGAAGTGGAACGCATCGTCTTGTTTAACCAAGAACTTCCGAAACTATGCTCACTTGATAATTGTTATGAGTACTTAAGCTACATGTAAATGAGAAATATTTAATGTTAATTATGTTTAGCTTTACGTACGTTAAGTTTAACTGGTAGAATCGAAGTATTATCATGGCGTTTAATTTTCTGTTGTATTTCTTTAAACTATTAACAAATACCCTCAAGTAATTTAGACACAATAACACGCCCTCAAGTAGCCAAGCTGTAAAGTCTATGCTGCCCACTGGTAGTTCGACTTTGGTTTTATTCAAAGCCGGATTAAGACTATTGAAGCCTCTAAGACTTTATAAGAATTTGGTGGGTGCTAATGCCAGTTTTACCTTCTCTTGTTTTGACTTAGCTTCACCATGCACTCCGTGGTTAAACTGGTGATGGAACATTTTGTGGAGCCCTTTTCTTGATATTCTAAGCCCGTGCTAATATTACTTAAGAGTTAATTCAGCGTACTTTCGGTTCCAGAAGAACGGGCTGGCTGTATGGCCGTTTTCGTGAATTTAGTCATATGTAACTTAAACACGGGCCATATCCCCTTAAAAAAATCTCCACGAATACATCCCTTCCTTAGTCACATAGTCCTCACGCGCTTTATCATAAGTAATAAATCAAGCTAATAACAATTTATAGTTGCATAATTACTTGACACATCCTAAACTCTAAAAATGACGTTAATAGTTTTCTTTCGTATTGTTGAGCATCCTTATTCAAAGTAAGGACTTCTAACAGCCTTTTCCCAAGTAAATATTAAATTTTGCTTTGCATCAGAAACTACTTAATGAGGGTTTGCGACTATTTAATTTTTTCCCCAAATGTCTTCTATTCTTAGAGGCTCGCCTAAATCTAATTTAAAATCTGTGCTTACATTTTTATAGTCTAGCAACATGATTTTGTGCTTGGATTAGCATATCTTAGATTAACGACCTAGCATGTTAGTAATAGTTCCATTTTATTTTTAAATGAATACAAGAAATAAGTTCAGCAAATTATGCCATCAAAATGGTACGACTATAGCTATTACTAGCTCACTTTAAGCCACTATGATGCTTCATTCACTAGACTCTATTCTAACTACAATCCTAACTGTAGACAATTTAGTTTAACTATAGAATACTAACCTGTGTAAATTTTACATAACAATGAAATGAGTGCTCAAAGGATCGCGAAAATCTTCTTGTTAATCTTTTAAAAGAAAGTATGCTTATTGTCCTGAATGTAAAAAGCCAGTATGCGGCGACAGGGCTTAATTTCAAAAAGTAGAAGTGACGGAGCCCTATGGAAGACCATCAGCAAAGAGGAACAAGAGTAAATAAAATGATTAAAATCATTAATTTTAAAATTGAATAGTTAGACTATCAAAATGGTTAATAATTATTTAATTGATATTAATGACTTGTTATTTAATTTAGACTTTAACCTGTTTTTTTTTTTAAAGATGTCAGCTTTTATCATAGATTGTAATCTGTCTCCTTTTACCCAAGCTGGAAGTTTTTACAAATGACTAATTGCATTGTTACCATTTGTCTGGCGCAGATAACCTTGACAGGTTTTTGTGCCAAATTACAATAATCCAATCCTATTTAATTATTCATAATTAAATAATCCTATTATTTAATTATTCATAATAAATTTATTTAAATAATTAAAGTAATTAAAACATTAAAATTGAATAAATGTAAAGAGAAAATTTAATAAACGATCTTTTATATAATTTTATTGCTAAAAATAAATCTTCAGATCAAATTTCCACTGCAATAATTTTTACGTTACATTAAAAAAAGTGCCGGAGCTCCGACTGGAATTAGAATATCTCCCAAAAACTAAGATACCTGACCTCCGGCGCAATTTAAGTTCTGTGCGGCGACCATCAGCAGAAATTCTGTTTGACTTGCGGCAATACATTAGTGTAATTTTCATTGTTATATTTCTTTTTACTCATTAAGTATGTTTAATTGCTGAATTTGATCACAAGAAGTGGTCAATAATTTTTTTGAGTAGAATTTAACTATGCTCATATGCGAGAATTGTTTTTAAATACACTGAATAAATTTTATGAATGGTTAGTATTAATGTACTAAATGTAAGGGTTGGTATTCTAGGGCTAAGGCCTATAGTTAGTTGCAAGCCATTATGTGGCATTATTTTCTCAACTGTTCGTTATAGATATATACTTCCAATTATTTTAAACGACAAATTTGTTACGGTGTTTTTTAAATTAGCGCAAGTCTAAATTTTTATGCAGTCCCTGGTCCCTCCAGTTATAGTATTTGGTAAGTTTGTGCTCGTTATAAAAGCATATTGTATTTTCGTACAGAAAAGGGAAAACTGACCGAAGTACTTCAAGTTTGAGATCATGCGTAGGAGCTGCACGTAACATAAAGGAGATGTTTAAATTTTTAAGTTTGGGGAAATTCTTCTACTGTTGGAAATTCTTTGAATGAGATGCTGCACACCGAATTTAAAGTAGACTAAGTTCTAAATTTGGCATTTATTCGCTTGTTTAAACAACGTTAAAAGAATACTGAACAATTGATAAATCTCAATTACACAATCTCAAATGCAATTTATGTTATGAATATGTAATGAATTTTGAAACGTTAATGGGAACAAGCGACATCCAACGCGAAGTGCAATTTCCTTAAAACTATGCAAGAATTTTAATACTATATTGTTTCATCCAATCATCCAACCGTCACGCAGATCATTAGATGTTGCTATTGAACAGGAAATGATTTTAGTTCGTTACGTAAAGGAATAAATACTTGAAGTAAACTAGATTTAGAAAAATATTCACATTTTTGTACGAAAGGGACATCAACACCAAACCAGATAGGAACTTTCCATTTTTCAGATATTTTTCCTCTAAACGCAGATCATGTTTACTAAATAAATCGAAAGTGCATATTTGTGTTGAAAATTGTTTGAATGAAAATTGTGAAACAAAGGCTTCTTTTTCCACCTAATTATGATAAATGTGTGAAATAATCCAGTCTTTTGCCCGCTTTGTTTCATGGTTTTCCTTTCGACAGGACTTGTAACTTTTCAGAGGGAAAAGGTTGCTCGCATAATTAGCAATTAAATTCCAGAAGCTTATGAAAATTTCGACATAAATGTCATTAATTACTTCTGTTTGCGAACTAAGCAGAATATTTCTCATTAACAGAAATTCAAAAAATTCCTTATCTATACGCAAGTGCCAACTTTTATGTTCATGTATATTGCTCAGATTTCCTGAACGCGGGTAATATTTGTGGACTTTTTAACCCTTGATCATATAACGACTTTTTAATCTTGATAATTTGGAAGTTATATAAACTTATAGCGGTACTGTGGGCATATTTTAATTTTTAACAGAAACGTCATATTTTCTGGAAATGATTTTTGAGCTTTAATAAAATTTCATTACAAATGACAGTGTGCTCAAGCAATTTTCAGTGTTTAATTGCGGCACATAAGAAACCTAGTATTAAATTTCCATAACAATGTATCTTATCAAATAAAACTGATTTTTAATGAAATTAAACATAGTTGGACTTATTTTCCAGTACATGAAGTTTTAGCATGCAATTCTAGTCACTTTAATTATTAAAACTGCTATGGAGACTTCGAATTTTCCGTGAAATTTTTGCGGTAGCTAAATACTTTGAATAACATAATCTGGTATTTTGTAGTCGTTGCACTGTTCTTTAAAGCAATGCGTCTGATGAAATTATAGCCCTAAATGTTTTAATTTTCCAATAGGGAATATCAAAGCCATTGATTTTAGCATTTCTTTCTTACTTGTTGCCGTCCATAACTTAAATGAAAATTCGGCTAGTAACGAAACACTGCTTAGGGTAATATAAATGGAGCGATACACTCGAAGCCTGTATAAGGTTATTAAAATAACGGGTAGTCCAAATTCTATGAAGCGCACGGGAACATTAAATTTGTTTGCATCTGAAATCGCGTAATGCAAAAGATGAAATGAGTTGAATGGCTCATTACTGAAATCTGCCTATCTCAAATCCTTGAGGGATCTTTAATAGCGGAAGTAAATGTGGTTCCGCACATAATTTATTATAATAATGGTGTAAGCTTTAGTATATTAACAAGTACATATGTAATTTTCAAATTCCCCAATCTCTTAAAAAGTGATCATTCTGCAGAGAATCGCAAAACTGCTCGCAGAGTACGAAGACCTTTTAATGTTCTGCTGCATAAATCTTTTTATAATAGGCACTAGATATACTAGATAATAGTTCCATTTTATTTTTAAATGAATACAAGCATGGGGAAAGCAGAATTTTTTATTATTAGCGGGCAGTATTGTTTCCTATCGAACATCACGTATGGCGCTATTCGGACCAGACTATGCGCCTGAGGTGAATGCTGATGGTCCAGCGAAACGCTAAAGAGCAACCCAGCATTTTCGTTTTTAAAACATTCTTGCACATATATTCCTATTGTATGATATCCCGACTAAATGTGCTGTCCACAATCCTGGAATATATAAAATGAAGTTAGAGATCCATGTAGGGAATTTGGGTAACTGAATTAATCTCGACCAATTTCGGGGCACTATCGGGCGAATGCTAAATTCGCTGAACACGAGTAGTTCGACAGCCGGACTCAATTCCTGGCGAACGGGTTCGCTACATGGCACGTAGGAGTTTCCGTATGTATCGTAAATGCAGGCCAAGTTTCTGTTTAGTACTCCACTATCAGTTCGTTAAGTATTCTTCCATTCTTCAGTATGAAATACTAGAAAATGTCTCGTCATTGAGATCATTCGCTATTCTCCTAGTAGGAGATGAGAATTTAATTTAAAACTTTGCTACTGCAGTAAGTGCATCTGTGTATGTTATATATCTCTAAATATAACTTTATTTTTTATTCTACATTTGTCATTTATTCAATTGAAAATTTTATGCAACTCTGCATTTTATTACTGCATTTGACTGCTTCAAAAGACTTGCTTAATGAAGAAATATCCGTTGGCCACTTCTGTTCTTGTAACATCAGCCTCACTCAGAATCACATGATCTACCGTTAACCAGAGAACAGGGGCTCCATTACCTAGCTGAAATGATGTCTACCTTACACGGATTAAAGACCTTGCCTCCAGAAGCTATTTATTTTATTATCACTAAGCAAAATAAGTTTACAGTGGCATACAAGGCCTTCAACACAAGGACATAAGTAACATAGTCATTGATAAACCCTGAAGAAAGCATGTTACAAGTAGTACCTACAGCATTCAAACAATAAACCGAGTATACTTTCATAATTTGTAATGCAAATACGAAATACTTTCAAAACTGAGTCCAACAATTAAATTTCTTCCTATGAATTCAGAATTAAGAACCAATAACTTTGATAACTGAACAATATTATCATAAAATAAACTGAACCTGAGATATTACTATTATACAAAACATAAATTTGGTTTAAAAACAAAAACACTCCAAGTAATATAAAAACTTTGCATCAGGTTTGCTGTTAACGCGATAGAAATACAGTACAAGAATAATGCCAACATAAAGATATGAAAAATTTCAAATTCAAAAACCAAATGCATTCAAAAATAATTCAAAGAAAATTATAAAATACTGGCTTAAATGTAAATTTTACAATAGAGAACTCAAGTAAAACCAATCAAATTCACAAAACCTGGTCAACTATTCAATTCAGAAAAGTGCAAAAAAGTATACAAAATAATAATTCTATATTAGGTTTGCTGGCATCGCTAAGACATGCAAACAAAATAATCATGATATATACATAATTAAGAATGATTTCAGTACCATACAACAAATACTATGTGCATCACAAATAAAACCGACTATATGTACAATATAAGAAAGTAATAGGCTACAAGTAACCGTTGCAATTTATAAGAGCATAGATGCATTCAATGTCAGATACGTCTGTTCTACGTAAAACTATTTCTAATTTTAAATCACTAACATAAGTAGTGGAAACAACAAAAGTGAACAATAATAAACATCAAACACAATAAGTTAATTACCATTATGCATTAAAAGTCTAATGCAATAAAAAAAAATCTAACGGTCGCTGAAAGTCAATTACTCACTTCCAATACAGATGATCTGAGAGAATTATTTACAGAAAAATTTAACTCCTGACAGAAAAGCATAATTTCTTTAAATTTCTTACTCTCACTAGAGTTTTTTAATATCAGATCAGCCCATTTTGGCCTATGTTGATCTGAAGGTTTATTCAAGTGAAGTTTTTTAGTAAATGAACAGTGAAAGATAAAGTGTTAAGGGTCTCCCAACTCCCCGCAAGAACAAAGCTCAGTCGTACGTAGTCCAAATCGAAAGAGATCTGTATTAAAAGGTCCATGACAGGTGAAAAATTAAGTATAAAAATTCGGTGTCCTCCTTGGACTGAGTGAAACTTTTGGGAAGAAAGGGAAGACTCGTCTTCCTGTGGAGTCATTAGTCCATCTTTCCTGCCATTTCACAAGCAATGCATTTAAAGTCTCGTTCTTCAAGTGTGAAAAAGACAATTTCGTTGGATTTTCAATTCTGTTGATATCATTAGCAGCCCATTTAGCTAAAGTATCTGCTTCTTCATTGCCCAGTATGCCAACATGAGCTGCCACCCAGGTAAGAAGTGGTCTTTCAGATGAATTAAATCTTAGCAATTTCTCTTGAATAACTTGTACAATCGGATTTCTATTCGTAATGTCTAAGATAGCCTGCAGACTAGATAATGAATCCCTGAAGATCTTAAGCTTGCCCAATAGATTTCTTTTAACATAAGTGAGAGCAACGTTTATCGCTAAAAGTTCTGCCTGAAAAACAGTATTTCTGTTATCAAGCCTTCGAGTCCATGTATATAGCCTTTGAGTATTGTTAAATACACAAAAAGCACAACCCGTTCCCCGTTCAATTTTAGAGCCGTCTGTAAATAGAGCAATGCCATTGGCTACTGGAGACGTATAGTATAAATTGACTGCAGATTTGAGTTTTAAAGAGGCAGGATGGCCAAGATTAGATGGAACCCGTAGTTCACAATCATTTACTAGGTGATGTTGGTTCCATAAATCCCCATTCAATCGTAATCGTAGAATCCGTCCTAACAAAGAGTCTCTTTCAGCCTGCAGATCTAGCGCCGAAAGGTTCAAATTTCATCTGGGTTGGTAAAATTGCGCTTCGTGCAGTGGAACCAGAAATAGCACATACTTGTATTCGTATTCATATGCCCTCCACGAATTCATCCTATTTAAGTAGATATCTCTCCCGTGCTTTGCTGTGTCCTTCCTAACACAGATTCGAATCCCGGCAAACGGGCTGCCTGCATGGGCGTTTCCGTGGTTTACCCCATGTGTAGATACCAGCGTAGCTACAGTTCCGCTTAGCTAGATTAGCCCTCGTGAGTTTTGCTGTAATTAAATAAAACAAACCTTCCTAATCCAGACTTTTACCAGTTTGACGTTGCGAAACTTGTCTAAATATCTAAGGTATTTTCCATGACTTGTTGACTTGTTGCACTTGCACACATAGTAGTAGTGTACATAGTACACACAGCAGTAGTGTGTGCAAGTGCAACATAACTTGTTGCACTTGCACACACTACTACTGTCTCTTGTTCCATGCAAAATATATCTCGCAGTATATTTACATATAAATG
The DNA here is from genome assembly GCF_044657685.1 of Stegodyphus dumicola. Lineage (NCBI taxonomy): Eukaryota > Metazoa > Arthropoda > Arachnida > Araneae > Eresidae > Stegodyphus > Stegodyphus dumicola. The sequence continues at coordinate 118,953,792 of NC_140781.1, forward strand.
CAGAGCTATCTCTGATGTACATCATTACCTCTAGGGAAAACTGCATATTGGTTATACATTTGAAATATAGCAACCTAACCTCATCCCTCAAAGCATGTTGTTGTTTTGATTAGCAAACTAGGATTAAGTACCCGAGGGCTAAACTGGGAAACGAATTCGCTCCCGAACTATCAGTATCCAGAGTTAATATCCACTCGCCCAGTCTTGAATTCTAGTCCTTGTGGAATTGCCCATTTTTTTTTTTTTTAAAGCTATTTCAATTTACGACAGAGTGCCTAAATTTTTGAAACCGTGCTGTTTGCGCCCCAATTTCTGTTTCCTGTAACGGAGTAGGTACATTGCGGGGCCGTTTTTAAGGGCTTTATTAAAGTGTTAATTAATATGATTCAATTTCGTCTCCCTTAAGCGGTTAAGTAAATAACTTTTGAGTGTAACGCCGATATTTAACTTACTCCAAACTCACGTTAAAGTGGTTATATGACAAAACTGTATCAACGATTAGCTTTGCTGAATGATTACTTATAGATTCTAATAAAAAAATAAGCCGTTCTTCTCAAATTAATTTATCAATTTTGTTCTGATATCCGATTTCTTTTTTATTTTACAGATCAGTTTAAATTTTGTCTCCGGTTATATTAGAATATAGTTTAGAGTCGGAGCTTAAATTCTAATATTAGAAACTTCCAAAAACATGTACAATGTTGTTAAACGCACTAAAGGAAACTAGACGAAATTACAAATGATGTGTAATTATTGGATATAATGCAAAATGAAAAAATGCAAATAAAAAGCAAGTAAAGATTGGTAAGGTAAAAATAAACAGGTTAAGATTGATTAAATAAAACAAACGAAAAGGGAGTAAACTTAAAGCTTTAAGAAAGGATAATGAAATAATTCTTAAAAAAATAAGATGAGAATAAATTAATAATACGTGGTCCCGCGAATGAAAAGTATAAGCAGTTTATGTAGAACGTTACAGTAATAATAGAATCTTAGTATAATTCTGTATGAAGGGTTCAGTTTATAGAGATTATTGCAATAATTATATAATATCAGTATAAACAGGTATGTCTTAGTAATAATAGAATTTTCAGTTGATATTTCGATTTAGTTACACAGCAACTTATTGGAGCTCATCTGTTTTGAAACTCCGGTGCTCTCCAGCTGGAATTAAAATTTCACATATAAAATGAAAAGTACTGGAGACGAACTGTAGCTGAATTTAGACCTTGTTAGTTCAAAGGGGCAATTTGCCCAGATGAACTATTAATTCGTTTTAGCATTTTGCGTTGATTCACGATAAGCGCTGTTTTAGTTTTCAAATTGTTGCCACCAAATGTTATCGTCCTATATTATATTTAAAGGCATTAAATAATGAAGAATCTGCATGAATGTAGGATATGATATGAGGGACACAGCCCGACCCTCCTGGCAGACTTTACGTCGCCCTATGGCCTTTTTCCAGGCTGCGCCAGAACAAGCTAGAAACACCTTCAAAAAACAGACATAAAGAACATAACTAAAAAATAAAATTCAAGTTAAAATACCTACTGCAAGCTTATCCTGATTAATCTTCTCCATCATTTTCCTGGCAAATTTTTTCAGTCTTTTAAAATCATTTTAAATATCATATATATTAAAAACATCATTTTTCTTAAACTCGTTCCTGATATCAGTAAAATATTTACATGTTTCCACATAATGCTCCGCAGTGCCCGGTTCTCTACAGATATCACAGAGGTCAGACTCTTGTAATTTAAACCTTTTAAAATAGAAATGAAAACGGCCATGACCTGTAATTATTTGGTTACAGGTCAATATCTGAATATCTGAAATATCAATATCTGAATAACATAAACCTTTTTTAAATTTAACAAATTTCATATAACCTTTATTTCGATCAGACCTTTCCCACTCCTCCCTCCATTTATCATAAATATAATTTTTCATAATAGTCACAGCTTTCCTTGTTGATCCTTTTACATCAATATCACGAGCATTAACATCGGTAATTGCCTTTTTGGCCAGTGCGTCCGCCCTCTCATTTCCAAAATGTCCAACGTGTGCTTTCACCCAATTAAATACAATATTTTGGTCTTTTCTCAAATCTTTACATACTTCTCTAATATCTACCATTAAAGGGTTGTCTTGATCAGGTCGTGAGAGAGCTTGAAGAACTGTCAGAATAAGTATGTATATCATATTTCCCTTTAAGAGTCTTCTTAATCCATTTCAGTGAATAAAAAATAGCCATAGCTTCCGCTTGATAAACTGAGTTATAAATATTGAGTTTAAATTTATTATTCTCAGTCTCTGTTCCATAATAATATATAACATATGCGAAAGTAATGGCGTCTCCTAGACCTGACCCGTCTGTATAAATGTCAATTTCTCCTATTTTTGGAGCATCCAAATAATACGGAATAAAAATTCTTTCAGCAGGGTGAATCAAATTTTAAAAAAGCACACCGTGTTACAATAGAATCTCCATATAATTTTAAATCAATATTTCCTGTTCTTAAACGAAATTTATCATAATAAAAAAACAAATAGTTTGGAGAGGGATGCAAACAACCTCAGTAGATGTCGTTCTAAAACATCTCGTAAGCCATTAGAACCAAGCTCTCTGCATTGTGTCTAGTTTCATACGAAGTCTAACCAGCTCCTCCGCTCGGCAACCCCATGCGCCTATGCCATACATAATTCGAGGAATCACAAGTCTCGTAGATTGACGTTATTATGACATTTTTCATAGACAGAATTTCACTGAGGAAGTTCCTCCTGTAATAATTTAAAATATATTCTGATTTTTTATTAACCATATTAAAATGTGAGATAAAATTTAATTTATCATCCAAAATTACACCAAGATATTTAATTTCTTTTCTAAACTTTGTTCTCTGATTCTTATATTTCAATCTTGGTTCTCGTGTCTAATTTCCTGCACAGGAAAAGAACACAGCATTTGTCTTTTGAATATCGAACTTTTATCCTCCTTTTTCTCCCCAATCCTCTAATTCCAGAACTAATTCATTAAAATATTCTTCTATTATTTCCACAGATTTACCTTTTATAAGCACCAGAAGGTCATCCGCATAGACTACCAAACGCATATATTCAGGAAAATGTCTTTTCAATAAATCATTTGCAATGAGGTTCCAGTACAGAGGAGCACTAGAAGATCCCTGAAGGCAACCCTTGCTAGAATCAATAATTATAGATTGACCATCTTCATTCTCATACATAATCTTCCTTTTATTAAAATAATCTATAATAATGTTTAAAATATTCCTTGACATCTTCAATTCAAGTAACTTGACAAGGAGTGATGGCCAACGAATAGAGTCAAATGCTCCAGTAACACCATAAGAGACGGCTACCACATGATCTATCTTTTTATTATATATAATGAAATTAATAACATAATATAATACATCCTCTGTGCTCCGCCCGGCACAAAAACCATATTGATTAGAAGACACAAGTTTCTGCATTTTTATATAATATTGTAAGCGATTTGCAATCAATTTGTCCAGCACCTTTCCCATCCCCTTTAAGAGACATATTGGCCTCATTCTATCATTGCTTTTAGGTATGAGAACTAGTTTTGCAATTTTACAAACGTCAGGAAAGTGACCATGTAACAAACACTTATTGTATAAATTCCGGAAAAAGCTGAGATCAAACAACATCTTACCTATGCCCACATGTATACCGTCCAAACCAGGGAAGCTTCTTGTACGAAGCTGTGTAATAACCGTCCAAATCTCATCCAGCATGAATTCTTTATCATCGGCATTAAATTCATTTATTTTTTCTAAGATGACATCAAAATTATTCCTTATAGGGATACCAGTTCCCAGGTTCTCATCTAAAATTTTCCTTTTCACATACTTTATATTTTCTTCTCGATTACCATCAGATCTTTTTTAACACTATTCTCCTTTTTACCTTTTGAGGTGCGTGTTTAAAAAAAAAATCCACCATAATAACGATTACTTTTGAAAAAGTAATTTACTTTCATATTTTGATTTCTTAATTAATTTTTTATACATTTCTAATTCTCTCTTATAGCAGATCCTTCTATGAATTTTAATTTCTTCCGAAATGCATCTCACCTGATAGGATTTTCTTAATGACCGAACTCTTCTCTTTAACCTAGTTAACTCCGGCGATCACAGAGATTTTATTATCCTTTTTTTTTAATACGAAGCAATTTATTTGTATTCAATACAAGATCTTTCTCCATCTCCAAAATAATTTCATCCAACTGGGTCTTAGTACCAGCCCTTATAATTCTCTCCTGATAACTCATAATCTTACTTTTCATTTTTGCACAAAATCTGTTGATACGAATTGGATTCCTCGTAATAGTACAGGAACTAGTTTCGCTATATACAATTCCATCCGCATCTAAAATCAAATATTTATGGTCACTAAGAGTCAATTTATCTGAAATAATAAAATTATAATCTGGAACACTTATATTTGAAGAGCCGATCACCAAGTCAGTATATCCAACTCCAACTGTAGATAAAAAAAAAAGTGGGGGCAGAATCAAAATTATTGAATAATAAAAGATTTCTGTATAAAATAAAGTCGTTCACCAAAACTCCTCTCGCATCAACCGATGCAGCTCCCCAAGCAAAATGCTTTGCATTAAAATCTCCAAAAATTTTTAATTTTGTATACAAATTTAAAATGTCATCCAATTCTAAGAAATATAAATTTATATCTTCTGTTGGGGAAAAATAAACCCACACAGCTCCATTTGAATCTTTACCAGTATTAATTGTTATAGAGGTGATAACATCCAAAGAATAATCCGCAATAAAATCAATATTCGGATTAACGACAATAATGGCTGTTCTCCCACCATTTTGATGAACAACTCTCAAATTTTTATTACTACCGTCTTTTTCTGAAAATAAGACATCCTCCGAAAATAAGCCCTATCGTGATTTTCAGAACTTTTTGTAAAATAAGACATCCTCCGAAAATAAGCCCTATCGTGATTTTCGGAACTTTTTGTAAAATAAGACATCCTCCGAAAATAAGCCCTATCGTGATTTTCGGAACTTTTTGTAAAATAAGACATCCTCCGAAAATAAGCCCTATCGTGATTTTCGGAACTTTTTGTAAAATAAGACATCCTCCGAAAATAAGCCCTATCGTGATTTTCGGAACTTTTTGTAAAATAAGACATCCCCCGAAAATAAGCCCTAGTTAAAATAATGTGACAAAAAGAATTCGTTAAAAAATGCTGTTGATTTATTAAGTAATAATATGTTTAGCTTTCCTAATACTCGTATTACAGAGAAATGTTTGAAACAAAATATTCCGAAATCAATGAATATATTGAAAACAGAATGGTGAGAAATCATCGAGGTAATTTTGTAAAACCAGGCTTACAAGAAGTTGTGAATTGGGTAAAACATTCATGGGACAAAATAACTGATAGTGATGTTTCCAATGCACCACGAGCAGGCTTTTTAGACAAGAAGTATTCATTTAATGGTAGCTATATCGCAAGACATGAGAGATTCGGACCAATGATTCAACAAGAAATGGATTTGGAAAAAAATCAGAATATAATTCAGAATTTTATTTATGACTATGTTCCAGAAGAAGATGACATGACGGTAATTGAATAAATTTAAATTTCTGTATTCTGTGTAAAATAAATATTAAATAAAAATATATAAATATACTTTTATTTTTGTCCTCCCCCCGAAAATAAGCCCTAGCGCGTATTTTGGACCAAAAAAGAAAGTAAGACAGTGTCTTATTTTCGGGAAAAGACGGTATATGCAAGGGCACCCTCAATGCAATATGGTTCTTGAATCCAAATAATGTCTGGTGTCTTGGTCAAAATTTCATCAATCGCAGAGAGCCGTATGGCAGCTGCTTGACAATGATTCAAATTAATGCTTAAAAACCTCATTAACTAAGGTACAATAAAACTGTATCCAATAAAAATTCTAAAACTTTAATTTAATTTAATTTAAAAATCGTGTAATGGTAAAATCTCTCCTAAAACCAATATAAATTAAAATTAATTAAGCCAAGAAAAATTAAAGCAGAAACAAATCCGCAGTAGAATTTGTACAGTGAAACTGAAACTGAAATGAATGTATGTGTGTTTCTCGCATTGTTGATAAAACAACGGTATCTAGAGCCTTCAAAATTTGAATAACGTTATCTTCCATAAAATATGGATATGCGGAAGTCCTAATTTGAATTTGAAATTTGTTTTATTATCGATTTCATATTTTGTAACACTTCAACGAATTTTTGATTAACAAACTAAACGCTTTCAAAGCGAGCAATGGCAACACTGTACGGGGGGGGGTAGCATCTTTATCTCCACCGTGCGAGACTCTGTATCGGAAATTCTAAAGATATGATCATTTTAAAATTATTATGGCATATTGCTGTTGAACTTAAGTTTATAGTTTGAGTATGTAGAATATGATAGTTAATAAATAAGGGTAACACACAAAACGTTAAAAAAACGCCCCTTTGGACGTAATTTAAAATCTGAAACCTTTCAGATATTTTCTTATCTTTTTTTAGTTATTTTAATAAGAATATTATTTAGATTGTTTTTTTTTTCTTTCTGCTAGCTGGTTGTAAACACAAACCTGGAATCATACTACCTGATGAAGCAATAAACCAGTATTCACCAATTTTACACGCTTCCGGCGAATATAAATTCTCACTAAACATAAACTTAATATTTTAAAACAAGGTTGCTAAACAATCTTTCATGGATGCAGACTAGAATCACTTGCGTGCTCTTAGGAAAAAGCCACATAGTATTAATTAACGCTGTTTATATAAAATTTAAATAATTTGTGAAAATGAAATTTTATTGTTATTAAAGCTCCAATATTTGTACAAATGTATTCAAAAACAATTATCAATAACGTAAAAGCTGGTCTAATGCTTTATCATAGATCAACTTTAATAAAGTTCCTAAATTAACAGATTAAGGACCTAAATTAACAGGTTAATTTAGGAGCTTTACTAAAGTTACTCCTAAATTAACTCTCATTTGTTAATTTCTTAAAACTAATACGCTAAAATCAAATTAAAAAAGAAATATACCAATGTAAATTTAAAATTAGGCAAAAAAAAGCAACTTCTGACTGGTGTTGATTTTGAATTAATATTTCACATCAAGAACACGAATTAGATGTTCGGAAAGGAGAAATAAACAAATTTACAATACCTAATTATAGTTGATCCTTTAAGCATTATTTTGATTTTGGTTCTGCAAACATTATCCACATTCTTTCTTCAGTTGGTGAACTGAAGTTCCTAAAACTTTCACATTCTCGAAAATGTATGTTAATTAATATGATATTAAGGCATTCTTGATACACTTTTTTCTAGCATTTTCAAAATTTTAAGATATCAGAATTTTCTGCTTTTCATTCCAGTTTACGTCGTCATGTGGCGACACATTCGTTTTCGCCTTGCCCTACTCTTTAATTTTCGTGTAAAAAATTGTAGGGGTTGCCGCCCCGACTTAATAAAAGGCGATAAAGAGTTGTCGCTACCATCTTTGCAAAAATATTGCTTCTCAGGAAGACGAACCTATGTTTGACCGCCTTCGAAATCAATAGTGTGTTATTTAAAATCTACTCTAGCCTAAGGCTCCTTTTCTGCTTAATTTGAAATTAAGTTAGAAATTTTGAACTGTATTTTTCGTTCATTCAGTAATCGTGAACCTGTTAGTGCAAATATTTCAGTGTGCTGTTATTGGCAGCAGCTGCTAACATATATTGTCAAATTTAAAAAGTTCTGGTACTGTTCAAGATTTGTATCCTTTAAAAGCAACCAAATTACTTTTGACATTTTTATATGATCATGTAAATTTTTATATGGTCATGTTTTATTTCGATTATCTTTATTATATTGGTTTTCCCATTCTAATGAAAACTGAAATTTCTCTTTCATTACATTTCATAACACTCTTCTGTTATAAAGCAGAATAGATCGAATTATATAAATTATCCCACAGTACATGAGGAATTTTTATAAGGAGAGAGATATCACCTTGGAGGCCGTTTTAAGGGAAAATGGCTCACATTCACGTTACACTTGGGCGAAAACCACAAAAACTCCTTCTGGACCAACCCGTTCGGCGAATTTTGCACGAGGTCAAACTATTAGTGTTTGGTGGTTTTAGCATACTTTTCCATATTTTAAATTGAAATTTAATGAAAGTAAAGGGACAAAAAGTATTTCTTCTCAATGTTGGAAGCTAATTTCTTATACACATTACACAACGTAACTATGCAAGTTATGTCTCTGCACATTCCAGTTAATATTTATTTTTTATAATTTTATAATAAATAAAAGCTTTTAAACTTTCACATAAATATTTTAACAATAAAAAAGATGATTTTAAGTGCAATATTAATTTTATAGTTTGAACATTAAGAGTTATTAATTGTATACATTTTGAATGTTTTTTTACTTCAAATTTTTTCGCTTCCTGCATTAATCATTTTTAACACGAGCTGTTTTTCTAAATAGCTGGTCTATGGAAATGGACTATTCTATGTAGGAAGTTGTAATTATTGTACTAAACTAATCTGAATGAATCTTGATTGCAAAATGAAAATGAATCTTGATTAAAATTTAAGTCAGGTATTGCTAAAGCTAATCGTGTTTGCTATTTACGAATTAAACATAAAAAATTCGAAGTTTGTCTTTTATATGGGATTCCAAGCTATTTGCCATATTATGGTATATAGTGTATTCTGGAAAACAAATTTTTAAACTTCGCAAAATTTCCTTCGAAGAGATATAGAAACAGTAACATAATATGTATTTATTTATAGCATTTATAAGCCTTACCCTCACTGCAATTGATTAAGAGATATAGTATTTTACGAATTAAGAACACATTGCTTAACTAAAAGCTAATCCAGTTATAAAATAAATGTATTTATAAGGTCCTTGCGAACTTTGTAACTTTGGATATACGCATAGCATAAACTACATGTGAAAATTATATTCATGAAATTTACTACACTGCAGCTCATGCATCTAATATTCAATAAAATCGGTCTTTTTAGACACATTTTTCAAACCAGATTTCAATTCCTCATATACTGTTCAGTAACTCTATGAGCCGTCTCTAGAATTCCGACCTTGATTTCATCTAAAATATGCCGGTTTGATGAATAGAGATTGCTTTGACGTGGGCTTGTGAAATTAGTTCAAAATGGGATCAGATGAAGTGAACGGAGTGGCTGAGCTACATGTCTAAAAACATATCGTTCAGAACCGTCACAAAAACATACTGCAAAACTACTATAAATAAATCTTTTACCATGTGCTTCTACTAAATACATATTTAATCGTTATTAACGTTTAAAACTGCACAAGGGGTTTATAAACTCCTTGCGCAACTTTAATCTTTAATCAACTTGTATAGTGGCTTGGCGTAGTTTTCGCCAAAGGAGATAAAGTACGAAGAAAACTTCTATACTTCTCTAAGATGAACACGGTCCCAGATGATTTTGTCCTTAGCGGAGGTGGCCGTCACTTAAAGTGATGAGGTTTATTTCAAGGTTTATGTTCTCAGAGTTACTGGTCACTTTCAGACGTGATCAGCTTTGGGAAGCGGTCACCCTAAGATGATTTACTGTATTCTGAGTACGAAGGCTAATAAGTACAATATTACATATTACCCTCAGATAAATTTGCAAAAAATAGATGAGGACAAGAAATCAGAGTGATCATGTCAAAATAAGTAACTAATCTTTTAGTTTGATTGATGTCATAGAAACTAAATAAAAATGTATCTATCTCATAAAGTATACGAGGCAAGAAGAATAGGCTTTCTCCTCTACTTGAAATTGCATGACATTTCACGATGGAATGAGGGGCATAATGTTTATATTTGTACTAATAAGACTATGTAAGACAACAATTAAGATCTATGAGTCTATTCGTAACAATAAAGATTATTATCTAAATTAAGAAAAAAAATTATATTCCTTTGAAATAATGTCCGTCGTTGGCAATTATGATAACGACTGTACAATTCCTGAAATCTGTGGACAAAGACCTCTTTCAGTATCACATGGAAAGTTCTCGGCATGGAGCCTTGAATATCTAAATTTTTCGAAAATCCTGCCTCTTTTTAATGTTTTTTTTTTTTTTTTTTTTTTTTTTTTTAGATGTGGGAAATAGGAAAGAAGTGTGCTGGAGTAAGACCAGGTGAATACGATGGATGATTGAGAGCTCAATTCCTCTATAGACAATCAGCTGTTTCACGAAGAAGGCCGAATATAGCGGGGCATTATCAAGGGGAAAGAAACAAGTCCTTGTCTCGGCATATTCTAGACGTACACCACGAATTGCTTGTCATAACACCATCATCTTCACTTTTTCAGTATTTTCCGTCACTACGAGAAGTCGTAAGTGTCTGTAATAGAATCTCGCCCATCTCGAAGACGATTCAACCATTCATAAACAGACTTTAAAGATAAATCTTTATCTCCATAGGCTTCTTTCGGCGTTTTATAACCTTCTTTTGCAGATTTACCAACTTGAGACAAAATTACTGTTGTTGTTGTTACTAATCTCCATGTCTAGGAATATACTAGACGAGGTCCACGAGTCCATTAACCTTCAGAAAATCGAAAACAAGCTTAGGAAACTTGTAAAGGCCCTCAAGAGATAACGCCAGGCACTCAAGGATATGTGCCGGTGATGCCAGTGCATTTTGACATTTAGAACAAATTGGGTGCATCTTGAGACCTCTCTCAAAAGTAAGTCCTTTCAAGTGTCCACTGAAGAATCGGGAAAGTGTTGTCTGAACACATCTATCGCAATCAATAGCAAGAGATCTTCCAGGACAATCAGCGTGATACCATGGATTCGGGAGAACGAGCCAAATTTGCCTGTCTTCTAATGGAATACAGTTCAAGCTATGTCAATGAATTGGTAACTGGTAATGGCTCTTCAGAACCCTCCTTCGCCAGAATGTCTGCCATTTCATTCCCCCATATGTCAACATGGGAAGGAATCCACTGAAGGTGCACTTCACAGAGTGACGAGACCTACTTAGGCTTGCTAAGAATTGCAATTCCGGCCCTATCACGAACTCTTCACCAGTTTGAAAGATATTGGATGACGCTACGACTGACAGACAAAAATCATACTGCCTTAAAATTTGTGAAGGACGAAACAGCGTTTAGTCCCTCTTCGATGGCTATAAGCTCACTTTTAAAAACCGAACTGAAGTCCGAAATTCTTTTCTTTATTTTAACAATATTTCCATTTGTGCATTTAAGGACAACTCCACTACCGGAAGGAGAGTCCTCGCTTTTACTCCCATCAGTATAAATAAGGGTAGCTTCAGCGGGAATCGCGTGTATAGTTTCTAAAGCAGATTGTCGTAACAGAGCCGGAATATCATTTTTCTTGGAAACTCGAGACAAAAGTTCCGTATGAAACTCGACTCTAGGGAGTCCCTCAGACGGATCTGAACATTGTTTCCAGGAATGCTGCTCAACATTACGGTCAATTATGCTAGCATACTCAATTTGACTAAGTGGGCACTTTTTATTAAGTCTTTGGTTATTACTCCAGTGCTGCAGGAAATCTGAAGTTCTATTTTGGGAGTCATAACTGAAAAGTTTATTATAATATTTTGCAAGGCCAGCATTTCTTCTTAGGGTTGAAGGTCTGTTTCATACAACGCAATTTTATTCGGGCAACTGTTGCGTAAGCCAGTTATAATACGAGAAGCACTAAGTTGGACTCTTTTCATTTTCTGGAGGTTGGTAGAAGAGGCACAACAGTAAACGGGTAAACCGTATTCCAAAATAGGTCGTATGATAGCTGAATAAGTGCAAGCATCTGCTCCTCAATCACGTTCCGAGATATACTTTAAAATGTTTAGTCGTTTTCTGCCCCTAAAAACCAATGCATCCACATGTTTGTTACTGGTAATCTCTGGATCGAGAACGAAGCCCAAAATATTTGGGATGTTTGTCATACGTAAGAGGCACGTTATTCTTAAAAACTTTTGGATGATAATTATAAAACTTCCTATTGGTGGTAAAAAAACTAACAATAGATTTAGTTAGATTAAAACTAAATTTGTGGTCTTTCGAGAATTTCCACACTTCTTCAAGGATAAGATTTATATTGGTTTCAGTTGAACTCACATCTGGGTCAGAGCTCCAAAGGGCGATATCATCCGCAAATAGCCCAACCTCACATCTCCTTGATATAATCTTCTCAATTCCAGCCAAATACAGACAGAAAAGAATTGGGCTCATGGGCATCTCTAATCTTCTGGCTGAGATAAACCAATTGATTAGTGGTGCTATGACATCTTCTGAAACCGCATTGTTCTTTTGGTAGGAGGTCACGGGTATCCAGGTAGAAGAGCAACCGCCCCGTACTAATTTTTTCCATGATTTTACATGCAATGCTGGTTAGGGCAATGGGTCTGAAGCTCCCAGGAGATCCATCGGTTTGGCCAGGTTTCTCAACAGGTAGGATTGTGGCTCTTTTCCACTCTTTAGGAAGGCGTCCAAGACCCCAAGATTGATTCACTATATTCAGAAATTTCTTTCTTGCATGAATACCAAGATACCCAATCATCTGACCATCATGAAGACAAAATTATAAATTCGTTAACTGCTCCATTTTTGAAGCTACTGCTATACCTTCGCATGCTAGAGTGTCGCTAAATGAAATCCGCAATGAGTTATGGCTACGCCGAGTTCAGACATGTTGAATCACTTTATAGAGCATCTTTACTGCACCTCGTCATTCACCCGCGATAGCGCGAGTGCATCTTATGAAGTTATTCAAAGAACCTTATTATCATACATTATATAGAGTAAATCAACATTTATATATTATTTCTTTTTTCTTTTTTAAATGAAATATCCTAAAGGATATGGTAGGCAGGCGATTGAGATTATACGATTGTGTTTAACATCTGATCGGAGTATTGTCATAAAGCCTCTTCACAGCTCGTTTTCTCATGCTCTTGAGTATGGTCTGAATCTTCTTATCACCTCCCTCACAAAGTTTTAAACTCGGAAGTATTGCGTTAATATATTTTACTTCAAGTTATTTCAGGGAGCGCAAGAACACTTTCATAAACACGAATCAAAAGATGATGTTAAAAGTGAAATGAGTTTTGCTTCTAAAAATCATGACTGAATTTTAATTTCTTATATTCTATAGGTTAACAGCATGAATAACTATTAACAGCACGCATAGCTATGCAAACAGATGAAAACTTAACAGGTTCTTCCTCTCGTAGAACTGACGTAACCCCAGAGCATCGTGCACGCAATCATTCGACAAAAACACTCGAAACAGTGTGCGTTCCCAAAAGAAGTAAAATGAATGCTTTTGGGTGTTAGGTAAAAATCTAGCTGAAAGTTAATGAACTTGAAGGAACAAGCGTAGTCCACACTGGCGTGCACTGATGGCACGCCAATGATCCTTTTCATTATTGTATCAAAAGAAATGCTTTTTTTAAATTTTAGACGTCGAAATAATATTTCTTCTGCAAAACTAGCGCATTTTAAAAACTGCTGTTATATACTTTATCAAGTACTGCAGCAAAGTTTTTTAATCTGAAAATTATCTGAGTTTCTGAATTTTTGTATTATTTCAACGGCATTCTTTCAGTAAAATACCCATATGCTGAGTTTATTATCTTTTAATATGGTGTGCGACATGTATATTAAAGAAATCTAGAATTCAAACGTAGAAACTTGCTTCAGTTTTTACATTTCTTTCAGTCATGATTGATTTCGGATTCCTAATTTCTAATTTGCAGAGCCTGGGAAAAAGAAACAGCATAAAAGTCATTAATAGACGCAGCTAATTCTAAATTAAGATTGCCGCGTTGAAATCTATATTAGGATCAGTCTTAATCCAAGACGTCACCGTGCGGTGAATTAGAGCTCTTATCTATTTTAAATTCCATTAATCATCGAGCCTAGATGGAAACTTAAAATGGAAATCTTCATTTGCAAAAGTAGCAAATCCGAACACTCCTTCCTTACTACCTTCCTCTAAAAATGCACGAGAAAAAACAATATTTCCTTTCGTATGTTTCTCTTCCGTCCACTTTCCACTTTTCCCGTGTATCCTTTCGTGTCTTTATTGCCATAATGGCAGGGATTTACTTCTAAAACTGTCTGATCTTTACAGAAGATGATCAAGAATAGTGATGAAGTAGGAATGGATAAAACAATAAGTGCTAGGTAATTAAAATGCAATGACTTTTAAATTATAAATAAACAGTAAATAATTAAATAAAAATAAGCGATAAGCATGCCTTAAGAACTATATAATATATTTTTTTAAATACGTTGTATAAAAATAGGCAATATTTTGCAAATTAATAATTTTAAGATATTATGACTTTAACTCAAGTAAACAAACATGAACAAATTTATATATTTGAACTAAAATTACAGAAAATTAAATTCTTAGCGGCCTAATGCATTATTAAGAGTTTTATATTAGAAGAAAGTGAAGGCCAATATTTTATTTATTTGATACGACGAGTACTTAAATTACGATAACCATAAAAAGAACGTGAGCTAACTCCACGTCCTTTTTCTAATTACTCTAAACTTTTAACTAAGTTTTGAAACTGATTCACTTACTTAGTACCAGAAGGCAATGTGGGTCCTATATTTTTCATTTTTAAATTTGAGTCTTTCACACTGACTATCACTTTTTACAGTATTTTTATCAACTACTCGAAAACATGAAATAAACTGATATGATAATGATTTATGATAATTTATAATATTGTTACGAAATGTACAGGCGCGGTGAGATGGCTTCCCCTCAAAGTAGTTCCTCAAGAAAATCCAGTTTTTCCATTATGATGCCCCCCTGTAAACGTTTTCGAGACATTTACGTAACAGTTACTACTCATTGTCTATTTATGGCTTTGCAGCGCTGACATCCACAATTACAGTAGATTGATGGCCTTCCAGAAAATGGTTTTGCGATCACTCGCGTGTTACCATCTTTAAACTTCACAGTTAAATGCTTAATTATACTGTAACATTCTTAAGTGCCTGAGTTCAGCTTTTCTTAACACAAGATTAGCCTTACATTCATGGTAAACCATGAAACATTTTTAAGCTCCTGAGGTTTCTATTTCTTGTAAATTATTTCAAACGTTAAAAGTTTCAACAGAATTTTTGTTACTTATGCTCACTTGTCTGACCGCAAGATCAGTGCAAGCTCACGAAATTCCTCGTGGCAAGGAGCGCTCAAGATACGCCTGTTGTTGGTAGCAGCCTTGAGCACCATACAGGTGACAGGTACGATTTTGGTCAATTCCGCCCCCAATTTTGATGGAGTGCACCCTGGGGAGGGTCTGAGAGTCTCCCACCCCTCTTCCCTTCCACCAAACCACACCAGAGGATTTTCGGTTCGCCGCATATTAGAGCGCCGCCATGCCGCACCGACACTATGCATTTATTTAACTTCCATGCCTTCTCCGGGATTCGAACCCAAGCTCTTCGGCACGTCAGTCAGCGACGCTGACCACGTTACCGGTTGTGTGGCTTCAGCTACGTAATATTAATGGTGAGTTATTTCCATTATTCGGAGCAATATCACGAATGATTCTTTTATCGTAGTTCTTTGCCATATTATATTTAATTAGCTTATTTCTGCATTAACTGTAGAATTTAGTCTCACGACAAAGCACAATAATGCAGGAAAAATAGATTCTTTTCTTTTTTTTTTTAAACAGGTTTTTTTTTTTTTTTTTTCTTTTTCTTTCTTGTGATGTACAATCCAGAGCGCATTTTAAAAAAAGAAAGTAATCTGAAGAAGGAGCCGTAATAACTATGAATCAGAATTTAATTAAAATGTAGGTTAGGTTATATTAAGTGAAAATGAGGAAGCACATGAGGCTAAGGAGAGATACCTTCGTGGAGGATTTTCAAAGGAAAACTGATTTGCATTCCCTTTATGCACAATGAAATTGCATTCCCTTTATGCATAATGAAAACCACCCATGCAGCCTGCTCGTTTGCCTGTATCGAACCCAGAATGAACGCCCAGTAATTAGCGATCTTAACCACTCGACCACTGGTGGAGCTTCATAAAATAGGTGACTAATAATTTTAGACTTTGACTTAAGGCTAAGGTTTAAAAATAAAAGTAGGAGAATACAAGTTTTCATCCACTGTTGCAGAGTTTAGAGATTAATGAGGAAAAGAAAATGATGGGTAGAGAAGGAGACTACGGGAATTCCTTTTTTTCTTTCTTAATTTCATCCATACAGCCAACGTGGATGTGCTGCAGGTAACAAAGAACAACAGACATCCTTTAAGCACAATAACAAAGGGTATGGGCGACACGCCATCTAAACTTGTGATTTTATTTCCGATTATCATACAGTTACTATTGCAAGTTTCATATACAGGTTATATAAATATATTATGAAGTGCCTGGTAAATTGTTAATATGCATATGTATATTGTAATCCATGATTATTGACCTAGCCAGGAAATACTTATTTTTGATGTTTTACGTGTGGTTTTCTTTGACAGTAACGTATTGTATTCATTAAAACATTATTTTAGCTTTTTATTCAAATACAGTAGAAACGCAAATCAATCTATGTACATGTAATTAACTTTACCGAAAACTTCGGTAATTTATTTTTAAATTGCAACTGACAAGTAATGATTATAAGAAATTTTTCGTGGGCTGAGTGAAAGAAATTGCATCTTTGGTGTGCAAACAAATCAATATTTTTTAAACTAAATTTAATTTTTTTACCTGTTTACTTTTATTTACCCGCATTCATATTCCTTACTAAAATGATCAGGTACTTTTGTCAAAGCTTAGTAAATATCCATCCATTATCTTATTTCCCCCTTTAATTTCCTTTAATTTATTCTCTTTGAGTTCTTCACTTCGATACTCTAGTGTGAAAACTATACCTTTTAAACACAAATAAAGTGGGACATCACATCAAATATGCTGAAGTATAAATTTTGAAGCAGTTAACTGCTCCTACTTTTAACTAAAACAAAAGATGTAGTTTAAAATTTAACTGATTTTGCTTACGTTAGTAGATTCTTATTATCGCCTTTCCTTATCCTCAAAATATCAAATTTTGAGGAATTGCAACAGAATTATCATTTTATTACAGAGTAACTATCTAATAAATATAAGAAATAATATCTGCATTCACAATTAATATCCTATGTCCCTTATACTTTGTCGTGGTTGCTAAAAATCTAAAGCATAAATTGAAAAAAAAAAAAAAAAAAAAGAGGGGAAGAAGAAAAAAAGTCATTGATGGATTATGATTTAGCAAAACTGAATAAACGCTAGAGAAAATGTAAGGAAAATAAATTTAAAAAAAAAAAATCTTTTTCTGTTCATTCCGATAATCAGAGAACTGGCCGTTTATCAAAATACAAAGACTAGGAAAGCAAAGCGATGGCAGAAACAGGAAAAGCGCAATCTAAGATAGAGACACCCAATCTAGTAGCATGTTTGATTCGCGGGGTGACGGATGTTGGCAATTTGACCGTCTCAAGAAAACGCAAGTTGACATTTCGGGCTTTCGGCATTCGTTAACCTCTTGATAAATTGTTTCGAAGGCCAGCTTATCTACCACTTTCGGATCCTCACTTCTACCAAATACAAATTTAGTAGATGAGCGGAATAAGAATTTAAGTGAATTTCTAGCTATTTGGATGGGTTGGGTTTGCAAGATCATTTCTGAATCACTGATAAAGTGCTGTTCAGAAGGACAGCCCTTTTCTTCGTAAATCAATCATTTTATTCGCAGCTCTCCGAAGCTCAAATTTTACATATTGATTGCAAGTCCTTGGCGTAAATTTCAGGCATGACTCATTTTAAATTCGTTAAACGTTCGTATTCTCACTAATGTTCTCAACTGGCGATATCTATCAAGAATTATTTATGCATTAATATTTTTTCAAACTTTGTGTCGTCATTCGTGTAATTTCACTCACAGTAGAAATTACTTTTGAAAAATTTATCTAGGATAATTATATTTGTTACTTATTTTAATAAACGTTACACAATACTTTATCGTTGTATTGAATTCTTCAAATTCCTTGGCATGAAAGAAGTAGAAATATAAATATAATTAAATTTAAAATTCACAATAATTACTTGGAATTGTTTGACGACATTCTAGAGCTAAGATTTATGAATATGTATCACATATTTATTCATTTGTAAAAGAATCAGATGTGGGTGTTCCCAAAAGGTAAGGTAACATGCCAAAAAAGTATTAAAATTTAGGTAAACGGAATTTTCATAATGTGAATAAAACATGCGCTATTTTAATTTCGATAAATTCTTTCCGAACTTAAATTTCGTGCTCTTGGATGCGAAATTTCGAGACTTGTCCTGTTTGACCAACGCATACTATAGTTTATATAATACTATAGTTAAAATAAAAGTTTATACCTGACAGTTTGTGTAATTTCTGCGGTGAGAACTTCAAAGACTAAACTGCGAATTTTGTTAGTAGAAGAAAGAAAAAGCACTAAATTAAAACTCATAAAAAATGTACTCAGTTTTTTAACTAATTGAATAAAATATGAAACACCTACTGCATTCTTGTGATCTTTCAGAAGACAAGTACACTTTTCTTTCGACGAAAAGAAAAGTTCTCGAGCGCATTATCAGTTATATGAGAATGTACATTAAGATGTACTATTAGAAACGAGTCCTAGTTAACATCCAAGCTCGAAAAAAGATAGTCAGAAATTAAAAAATAGACGATCCACTAGATTTGTATTCAGGCCATACGAGCAACGTCTATTTAAGAAGAAAGTAAGCAATAGCAACTGACCTTAGAAGCTGCACCTGAGAAGGAGCTAAGTTAAAGAAGAAATCTGGCGAAGCAATGTTTGAAGCAAAGGAGACCATCCTGAACTTTCTTGCACCTGGATGTCCTGCCCCTTCATCATCGTATGGCTCCTTCTAAACCATACAGTGATAAAGGAGCGCTTCCGTTTGAAATAGTTATATGAGACATGATTGTACTGTATAATGCGTTCTTTACAGTTTTAGATTTACACGTGTCTTTGAAGTATGTGGTAGTTCGTGAATCCCTAGGAGCTATCGACTGGCATGATCTAGCTGATGATGACTTTCAAAATATTATTCTAATACGAGGGATGGCACATAAAAATATTCCTAAACGGGAATACCATTTCGAACGTTCCTAAACTTGAATTTATTAGGTACACTTCATTTATGAATTAATACAATGAAACGACTCGCTGTTTTTCTACGTAATCTCTTGACTGCAATAAACTTGTTCCAGCTTCCAAAGTTTTTTTAACTCCAAAGGAATAGAATACTTCTTTTGACTTCCTACTTCTTGACCCTTTCTTTCACAGTGTTAATAGCCTGTTCATTAGACTTGAATTTCTCCCTTCCTAAAAATTAATGAAAAGGATAGAAGAAATGAAAGTCCAATGGTATTAAATCACCCCCAAACTGATGTTTAAGTCTAGAATATTTCAGAGATGGAATAACCCCTTTCTTAGTCAAAACCTAATGATGATTCGTGACTTTGATGTGAATCTCCTCCGACATATTAATTACAATTAACGGGAGTGATAGAACGGTAAATTAACACTGATATTGACAGGTTTAAATGAGAGGCAGGTTGTATTCACAGGCCCAACACTGCGTAGTACCGACAGGGGCACAGGATCGACATCAGAATATGAATAACATTAATTCCTGGTACACCATCGACACAATGAATTTGAAATTTTGATAATCATGCAATAATGAGTGAGAGGATTAATGTGCATTTGTCATCTTCACAGAGCTGTCACACGCATACGATGAACAACGCGTAAGTCGACATCGGCACAGCATCGATACGTCATACCAACGGCAATAGCATACAATGGGCATAATATAATGTAGCCAAGGCTTAGAATTAGAATAGTACATAATGATGAGAGAAAGAATTTGATAAACTGTTATTTCTTTAGGGTACCTGTTGACACCGGTATAAAGCGAAAACCGGATTTTGAAATACTTTGTCGATGCTAGGCCAGCAGAGAGGCTATCGGTTCTGTGCAGTGTCAGTTCTGTGCCGCAATTTCGTTCAGACAGCCCACCAGAGGCAAAACGGCAATATAGCTGAAACCTTGTTGTTTGACCTATGTTCATATCCTAGGAAACAGGCTAGCTGTACGAACGTTTTCGAGGGTTTTTTCTCATGTGCAATGTGAATGAGAGATAGCTTCCCTAAAAAATTTTCCACGAAGGCATCCATGACAATAAGTTAACCATGTTCGAACATGTATGTGTTGCCCAACAAGTCATGATTATATTGAATTCTTTACAAGAACGGAACACAAAAGTTCCTACCGATATTTGAACGTCACTAATAATTAGCTTAACGGCATCTAATAATGAAAGATAGGAGGAAATGAAATAAAATGCCAAAGTAAATAAATAAATAAATAAATAAATAAAAGTCAGTGAAAATATGACAAAGGATAGAACGAAGAGATTAAATGAGGGGAAAAAAACTATCAAGGCAAATTGGCGACAGCACAGTATTTTGAGTTCTTACCTTATATGCAGATATTATGGCCAGTTTTCAGTATAAAACTATGGTGTAGTTATTGTCAGTATAAAGTTCAGTATAAAGTTATGGTGGTTCATTTAAGTTGTAGAGACATTCGAATTCTTTGTAGCAGGGGACGCGAAAAATGTGAAATGCACCTTTTAGTTCGGGCGCCACGTGTAGAGTCATTAGGATTGTTTGAAGCAGGAGACGTGAAAGACATGTATTGTCCTCACCGGTGTCCGCCGATAACATCGCGGACGAAAACGTCGCGGAGAAAACAAGGCAAGGCGAAAACGTCGTGTTACAAAACATCGTGGGAGAAAACATCGCAGTTCTAAAACATCGTAGTACAAAACATCGTCGTCGAAAATAAAGCGGTTCAAAAACTTCGCAGTTTAAAAACATCGCCGTCGAAAATATCGTGGTAAAAAATAAAGTATCTACAAATCATCGCATGACGATAACATCGCAGACATGCTTTTTTCAGGCTTTAATAACTGTAAATGGATATTCCCATAATGATTTTTGAGCGCAAGATGTAAAGAAGGATAATTTTTACTTTCATATTTTTTATTAAATATTAAATTTTTGCTGAGAAAATAAGAAGGAAACTTAAGCATAGAAAATTAATGCAACTTATAGCACTTAATAAAATTTTAAACCGACATAGTTAACTAACAAAGACCATTAATAAATCATTTTTTATAAAGTTTTTACTGGTAATTTTTCATAAAAAGTATAATCTATTAAGTTGCATTTAATTTTCTATGCTTAAGTTTCCTTCTTATTTTTTTCAGCAAAAATTTATTAGTTAATAAAAAAATGTGAAAGTAAAAATTATCCTTCCTTACATCACTTGCGCTCACAAATCATTATGGGAATATCCATTTACAGTTATTAAAGCCTGAAAAAAGCATGTCTGCGATGTTATCGTCATGCGATGATTTGTAGATACTTTATTTTTTACCACGATATTTTCGACGGCGATGTTTTTAAACTGCGAAGTTTTTGAACCGCTTTATTTTCGACGACGATGTTTTGTACCACGATGTTTTAGAACTGCGATGTTTTCTCTTTGCGATGTTTTCTCCCACGATGTTTTGTAGCACGACGTTTTCGCCTTGCGTTGTTTTCTCCGCGACGTTTTCGTCCGCGATATTTTTGCCGCGATGTTTTCGGCTGTAACCGTCCTCACCGGGATTCTAACTCCGGACCTCCAGATTACGCGTCGAACGTGACATCCATATATACCACGAAGGCAAGCAGAAAGGAGGGAGCCTTTCAAATACCTTATAAAATCTTAAAAATAATAATATTCCATATTATGCAAGGTGTATTAACTAGTTTTGGGAGAAACTTATTTTGAAAATAAGTTTTTTTCATTTAGTTTTTGTTCCAGTAGCCTCAATTGGATCGATTCAAATGCTTAATAAGAAGTCTACGAACTATTGGCTAGGCATTGGAATTATTGGACCTTTTGATTATGATATATGATTTCCAATTCTTTTTCATGATACAATATAAAATCATATATAGAGAGTGAAACTATACTGGCTTTATAACGTGTAACCGACTTTTGGTACGAAATTTGTTAAAATCATAACTTATAAATTATTCCATTAACTATTTGAGCTAATTAAGGATTTAATCAACCACTATACAGTATTTCTGTGTGACATTATATCGTATTTTCAAAAATATACTTTTGCACTTATTCTATGCATGAGCTTGCATTATTCGAGTGATAAATGTCTTCTAAAAAGATGTAAACTTTTTTGGCGGGGGGTTGTATGGCCAGTATCTCAGTAGTTACGCTGTAGCTTGATATACTAGCAAATTGTGAAAATTCACTTTATTTGCGATGATGAATACGAGGGCTGTTATTTATATGCGCATTTATCCCGATTAAATCTGTCGGCGCTTCTGGCTTCCCTGGAAGACATGGATCAAAACTACAACGTTTTTTATTAATGTTCTCCATTGTCAGAAGGAAACTGTACGGGTATTCTATATAGAAAAAAAAAACATATTCTCCCTTCCACCATGTCTGTCTAATATTCACAGAAACATTATTTTCATTTAAGTGTTGCCAAGCAATCAAAGCGCTGGCATCGCAACTCAAACACAGTGAACATTCCCCCATCATAACCCAAATAAAATTCGCCAAGACTCCAGATGGCTGCGGAAGCCTGATAAACATACTTCCAGACGCCACTTAGTAACTCTTAACGCTGTGAGGAAAACCCGTAAACGAGATGCGAAGCTTTTAAAGCTAATATTGTCACGTTGAGCAATGGGTGGCCGACTGCAGACAAATTATTAATCCCGGTTTAAAATCTTTATTTTAAAATCTAATCACTCTAACAATATCAGCTCCAATTTTTTATTTGTTGATTGTATGTCTTCGAATCACTACAAGCTATGCATCTAAAAGGCTTTAGAGAACGAAAGTGGCTGTAAATGAAAAATATAGTTATCCACAGGAAGCGAATTACGCCGCTTGATGTTATAGCAGTTAATGCTATCATTCGGTTAATGTTATCGAATTACCCAAGTCCCGCCCGTTTACGAAAACATAGAAAATACAAATCTTATTGTAATCAACAATTCGGTAATGTTGTCAAAATATTATAGAATGAATTTTTTAAATCGAAGTTAATTCTCCAAATAAGGTCAAAATAAATTTAAAAAATTGCCAAGTGACTGTATCACCAAACTGCTTGGTTTTCATTTTAGTCAACCATTTAAAATTAGGCAACAAAGCAACGATGTGTTTAGTTTGGTGCATATTTTTGAATAATTCTGTTGAATTCGAGAGGGATCAGACACAGGCCTCTGTTATTCGACAGAAGATGGTTTTTACGTAAATTCCGTTTCTGTGATAAAGGATATATTTTTTTCATCGTTTATGTTATCATTCCATTAATGTTAGCAAAATAGCCGTTTAAACATTAAGAGGCGGTTAGTGTAGCATGGGAAGGGATTCCCTCTGAGAGATCTTAACCACTTCAGCAAGTTGTTTTCTAAAGAGAGTTAGTTGCTGAATGCGTATTCTCTTTTATAGACTAATCAACTTTCATATCACACTGAAAGATGAAAATATACAAGCGTAATACTTCTTTTACTTCAGTCTGAAGATACTTCAAATATTATAACTAATTTTACTTCAACATAAAGATTTTAAACGACTTGTATTAAACAAATATATAACTCATTCATTATATATTTACTTATTTGTGCTGAAAATATTAGAAATATAAAAAACTTCCATAAATAAATGATAATATTATATAGCAAATGTTATAGAAATAACAGTGATTATTATTTACATTTCAAACAACGAAATTCTTAAAATCTTTTATTGTATATGGATTCCGGATCAGATGAACATTTGTGCATGTATGATAGCTTTGCGGAATGAGGTCACTTAAAATTTCTTGATCGGAAAACACTCCTCTAGGAAGCGATGTTTTAAACTGAAACAAAATTTTAAAATGCAAATCTAAATTAAAAAAAAATTCGCGACCCAACTCATAGGGTTTCACGACACAGCGGTTGACAAATACAGCTTTAATAGATATGAACTTCAGTGCAAATTGCATCACAGACTCGTATTTCAAATAAAAGGGTTTAGGATTACTTGGATTAAGACAAAGCACACAAGAACTATCTGGCTAAGGAAAGGGGGATTTCGTGGAGAACCTTTTAATTTAAAGTATGAAAGATGTTAAAACTGTGAATTTCTGAATTTTAATAGACACATATATTTATATTCTAAGGGAAATTTTGAAAGAATGCGAAAACCTGAATGTTGCACTAATTAAATATTTTCAGTTTAGGCTAGGCTGGGCTATCTTATTTGGCAAAGCACACAAAGGCTATTTGCCTACAAATGTTTAAAAAAAAAAAATTGTTTTCAGAAACTTACCTTCCAGCTTACACGTCCGAACACAAAGTACAGCTTTTCAAGTCTGCTTCCAAGACTTGAAATAAGTGAGCCTAATTTATGAATAAAGAAAGTGAGACTAAGTTTTTTAGTTCCATTTTTAAGAAAGAAAGATAAAATTTAAATGTATCAGACTGATTTTAGTATGCAGAAAACAATTTGTATTATTTTCTAATAGGAATGTAATGCTCTCATTGACTCTATTTCACCTAATTCCCAGTATACCTGGGGAAAATAATAATTATGACTAAACTATATTTTTCCCCAATTATACTATTATGCTATTTTTCAGATCAAAGAAAATTTTCTAGTTTACATGGTGTAATCGTAATGGCGTTTATAACTAAAAACTAGTTTTATCAGTTGATACTTGGCAAGGTATATTGTAAGTAAGCGATAAACTGGCATTTAGCTTGATTCAGACTTCAAAACAATACCTTCCTGGAAAGTGCGGGAAAATATAAATAAAGTACGTTAAGCTCCTTTTTCTCTTAATTTAGATTGCCAAAATTTACTGAAAAATAATATTTTTTCTTTAATGTATCAAGTTCCTGGAAGTTTCTGCTGGCTGACGCCATCTCCAGGATTTACTGCTCTTCTTTTCCTGAACTTATAAATTGCGTCAATCTTATGACATAAATACACAACACCTTGCAGAAAGCCCTATTGAACTAATAAATGTAATGGATGTTTTTTATTTCAATTGACCTGACACAAGCAATAAATACGTTCTTTTGCTAATTATCAAAGAAAACCAAAAGGATGCTATTTTGCGAAAAAACTACTATAAGGTTCCGAGTTTAGCCAAGATAATGTTTAAGACTAATTCAGGGTCCTTCCCGCTGAAGGACGCTGAAATACTTGCCATCATAGACTGAAAGGATGGTTCTCAATTTTAGAAACTCTTGACGTCACTTGTTTGTTAAAAACCAAGTTGTGGAGTAATATAGAGAGCTTGCATGCTTTAAATTGCTTGACGATGTGCAGGTTTCCGGTCTTTCATCATTTTCTCTCTGAATTCATCAAGGTCCGACGGTTGTTTCCATCGTAACTGCCATCCAGTTGAAAGAGAAAAATAATGATTGCCTTTGAGAAAATATTTTTTTTTGAAATAATTAATACCAGTATTAAGTTATCTATCGTTTCTTATTTTATTAATTTACTTTTTGACAAAAAGTTTGTTTCATATGTAAAAAATTTCTGGTGCTTTTAATTAGAAAATAAATTAATTTTTTAAAATTTATTTTGATTTTAAACCTTTGTTTTAAAACTCTGATTATTTGTGATAAAACTTCAATAAAACGCTAGGGCTTTCACTCATCGAACCGAGTCAAATTCAGTCTAACAAATTTTAAAAAAATCAAATTTTATAGAAAAGTAATCTTTTATTAACAGTTTAGTATTTAATACTACTTCGTTTACATCATGATTTTATAACCAAAATTAGATGAATTACAACACCTTTTTTAAGTATACCGTCTCAATAGCTCTTTCACCTGAACTGAGACTCCAAATTCATAAAAGTTGTACATTTTTTTTTTACATGGATTATTTTATTAAGAATAGTAAAAAAAAAAAAAAAAAAAAAAAAAAAAAAAACAAGACACATCCATTGCATAATTCATCTCGCTTTGCTACAAGTTTGTATCGTAGATAGATTAGATTTTAACCTTTTCAAGACGGGATGGCCATTATAGTGGCCATAGAATCCTCTCTTTGAAAAGACGGGGTTGTCCACTCTAGTGGCCATGTCTTTTTCCCCCATTTTCCGGGCTGAAAAGTGGGGTGAAATGTCAAATTTGACGTCCCTGGGGTTTTAACCACTAATCTCTTTCAAAGGTCTTCCTTTTGCGACATAGATGCACCCCTCTGAGAATCCATTAAACTAAACACAAGAATCTTTGTTGCAAATAGGAGGTGATTTCTTAAAGCGGAGAAAGCATTCGGTTCAAGATTTCCCTTCCTTTGGTAGCTTTCACTGCTACCAAAGCCCCGGCCTCAAAAGGATAATATGGCAAAGCACGCGAAAGCTATATACCTAAGCGGAGGAGGGCCTCAGAGGAAGACTTTCTAAGGGAAACTAGTTTCTTCTCTTGTTACACATTGAAAACTCCATGTAAACGCCTAGCCTAGTACTTGAACCGCGATCGAAAAACCTGTGCACTGCGGTCTTGCCACTCGAGCGTCTGGTGAGCTGCGGTGGATTTAGCACTCGAGAGGCCCTCCCTCCTAAATATTTTCAGCACCCCTATAGTCTTCCTTCTAAGAGTACGTTTTCACAGTACAGACACTCTAGATTATTCATAAAAAATAATGATAATACAAATAAACTAAACTTAGTGGCGTAACATCCCTAATAAGCTAAGGCCTGCAGTGCCCGAAATCTGCTTTCTTTACCGTGGGCCCCGTGGTGCGTAAGCATATGCCCTGAACAAGTGGTCAGCCTGTCGCAGGACCCCCAGATAATACAAATACGTGTACCATTTATTTGAAGGTATAATTTATTGATAAAAAACTTAGTTATCAGTCTGTTTATTAAACATTAAATATATTGGAATATAATATTAACAATAATAAGCTTCTAAAGCAGTGTTTTCATATAATATTAACAGCTATAGACTGGCAATACTACATTGATTTAAGCTGATTAACAATTATTGCCAATGATGTCTATAGAAAATGATGTTGTTTGGTTCCAGTTTCGAATATAAAATAACATAAACTATACAGGAACTTTTATTGCTTCAACTTTAGCAAATTCAAAAATATTTTTAGAATTGTCAAAAATATTTTTAGAATTGTTTCTATTTCTGAATTAGTATTTATTCGGCGTGTTATTGTGTCTTAATTGTTTCTATATTTGAAAATGTAGATTTCAAACCTGCAATAAATAATTTGTTCATGTCAACACAATTGACGACATTTTTTTGAATAATATAAAATGAACAATTTTATTTTTTAAAATATTTAGTATCAGTTATCATTTCGATATTTTGTTCATACATTTCTATCACAAACTGAACTTCAAACTTCCTTTGATTTGAACTTTGAGGAATTTTAAAATAATCTAAAATACTTTAGTACATAGCTGTAAATGACGCTTCTCGGAGATAATTCAGATATTAGTACAGCGCAAATAACATTCTGAACCTTTTATCAGAATGTTTTGTTTTGAAGTAAGATACGTTTAATTTTAGACCTGTTTTTTCAAACTGCAGTTTTCTTCTTTTACTCTCGATAGTTTGGGTTTTGCTTTAGTAAACTGGCATTGTTTCTGAAAGTTGTTCCTGAATCATTATAAAATTCGAAAACGATTTTGGAAGATTTGTGCCTAACAATAAATCGTACTGCACGTTTCGTAATGATTTGCTTCAACTATTTATTCTGGTAATAACTTACCCATAAAACCGTTCATAAGACTATTTCATAATCATTGAAATATTTTGCTTACTTTTTGGCTCCGATTTTCTTAATCGTTTTCATTATCGTACGTACTATACTATTTGACGTAACTGGGCGTAATAATAGTTAGGGCTTCTTTAATATTCAGGTGATTAAATTTTAATGTTCAAACAGCGTCTGCTCCTGATGTCCATCCATTGTCACTTATTCGTTTTTTCCCCGCTAGGTGCAGAAAGAATATGTGTCGTACTATTTATAAGTACACTCCATCATCGAGTAGATGCCGATAAATATACATATAAATTTTGAACAAAACCAAAATAATGTAATGCGCCAGTACAGGATCAATCAGCGCAGTTTCCTGTTAAATTAAAGTATGGCTAGTGCATGGTACATAGGCTAGTGCCAGCCTTGTGCTCGCCGATCGTTTTGTATGTACTCGCCAGCCCGATTAGGTACTATCAACAAAAAATATATTAAAAATAACCATTCATTTATATTTCTTAATTGTTAAAATATGGTAAGTATTTATAGTCATAAGAGATATCTTGCAAGACGTTATAAAATAATTGATTGCTGACTGATGAACTTGATAGCGAACATGGAATCTTATTGCTTCATTCCGATGTTAGATGGCTCAGCATGGGAAAAGTACTTCAACGATTTGTAGAACTTCTTTCGCCAATAAAGAAGTTTTTGGAATCCGGAAACGAAAGTTATAAAGAATTGGACGATAATAATAATTGGTTATTCGATCTGTATTTTCTCACGGATATAAACGCTAAAGTGAAAAAAACTGAACGAAGATCTCCAGGGAAAAGAAAAAAAACCCTTTTTCAATTGACTGGGACTGTAACTGCTTTTCAGATAAAGTTAAATTTGTGGATAAATCAGATGAAAGAAAAAAATTAACCCATTTTCAGAGTTTATCAAGCCATATTAATAACCACAAGGCAACTGAAAGAGAGAAATACTCGGAAAACTTAAATGCTCTGAAAAAAAAAAAAATTTGAACTCCACGTCTCTGATTTCCACAAAGTTCAATCAATATTATTATTCACCTCAAACCCATTTGCCGAAAGTAATATTTCAGATGTATCACATAAGATTGGAAATATGTTTAACAAAAAGTTGATGTTTTGGAAATGTGCTCGCGATAGGCCAAAATGTGCGCGCAAGAGGCCAAATGTTGGGCACCACTAGGCTAGTGCATATTAATATGATGTTTTATTTTAGCTCACAATCCTCTGTCAGCCATGTTTGTTGCCCGTATAGTATTTTATACCTATCGAGAAGTCTCTTACAAATTCCAGAACTATTACTTTTAAATAATCAGAATAGAGATTTTCAATACTAATAAAAGGAAATAATAATTCTTTATATTTCAGTTTCTGTGAACAAGTCTCAGAATACAAGTTAATTGATCTATATATGAACCACGTCGGGAGTAGAGCCTACAGTAATGAAGTAACAAATTGCTTCTTTAGAAGTTAAATACTTCTTGACTTCTCTTCCTATTAAATGTATATATTCGTCGCATATCGTGTGAAATAAATCCTTTTCCTGTCTATTACACAGACTACTAAATTTCTGCAAATGAATTTGCAAAAGGTTATCCAATTCCACCAGGTAAACAATTGAACTTAAAAAAATGACTTGAATCTGTTTTCTCTGCGGCCACGACTCCTAAACTCCCAATAATTTAATTGTGGCTATGATTCGTAGTAAAATGGCTCGCCAGTACTTCTGATGTGAAATAAATAGTTAAGTGTGTAGCGATGCGTTCAAAAACTGGTAATCGTTTATGTAGAGTCGAGACTGATTTTATACTAATTCAGAAGTCAAACAACAAAAATCAGCGTTATGTTTACAAAATTTTCACAGTGAAACTGTGAAATTTAAATTACTGTGAATTACTGTGAAATACTGTGAAAATTTTGTAAACATATCGCTGATTTTTGTTGTTTGACTTCTGAATTAGTATTTATTCGGCGTGTTATTATGTCTTACTGATTTTATAGTTTCGCGCTCTCTTAAGCTTCTAAGAATTCCGCGTAAATTTCTCCTATCATTGAATCCAGTTGAAAATACTGTTTGAGCATGGAGAAAAGCTCTGCGTACATGATAAGAAATATATTTTCTTGTTCCTGAATATAGCAACCGCTAACGGAAAACCTTAGTGCTAGTATTTGCCTTCATAGTTTTTCCAAATATTTCTGTAATAGGATCGATCTCTATCTAAATATAGATCAAAGTTTGTACTACCTCCAGTATCGCATGGCTTATTTATTAAATTGTATTACGTAGATTCATTGCACAAGCTCAGTGACTGCAATGAAGTATCGATGGAAAACCCACAGCGATCTTTATTTACAACACAGTG
This sequence comes from Stegodyphus dumicola, assembly GCF_044657685.1. Classification (NCBI taxonomy): domain Eukaryota; kingdom Metazoa; phylum Arthropoda; class Arachnida; order Araneae; family Eresidae; genus Stegodyphus; species Stegodyphus dumicola. The sequence continues at coordinate 118,984,158 of NC_140781.1, forward strand.
CGTTGATGATTTATTTTGGTGATTATATTTCTCTTCGCTGTAATCTGTTTCTTCATTAATAATATCTATATCGCAAGTTTTTTATCTTTCAGTTTCATTTTTAGGTTGTTAATTTGTTCTTTCGAGTTCACGTTCTGTTTCATCTCGCTCAGCAGTTCTTTCGAATTAATTTTCTTTATCAGCTTGCTAATCTGAATAAATTATAAATTTATCCAGCGAATTTCTTTGCTTTTGTGCATATTATTCCCCCTTTTTTTTTGCGTTTTTTGGCTCCTTTTGCAAAATCTCCTTTTAATGGTAAATAATAATTTTAATTATATAGTTAGAATGATAAGTGAAGCTTTAAGGTACTCGCAAGCTGAGCCGAGGCTGGATTTACTTTCAAGGACGTTAAAGTTACGTTTCGCTCGAGGTACATACAAAATGTTATTCAAAACTGGTTACTAATTAAGTCATTGTAATTATTAGTAACATAATTTTCAATAATTCGTAGCAATATGAGTTGATACAAGACGGCCTTATAGAGTGTCACTAGTTAAGTTGGAATCACACGGAAAACTTCTTTTATTATTGATCGCACAAAAGTTGTAATCTTCATAAAAGAATTAGAGCTAAGTGGCTTAGTAACTAAATATATTTTCTTCGAAGCAATAATTTTATCTTTATACACCTCTCTAGTATTTATTTATTCTTCTAAAATATTTACGCCAATTGAACTATAAGGTACTTTCTCCTTTCCGCATGCCTTCGTGAAGTAATTGGAAGCAGATTCGAGAGGTCCAGGGTTCGGATCCCGGAGAAGACATGATACATTTTTCGCATCTCCTGCTTGGGTGGAAAAAAAAACTAATGACTCTACAAAACTTTCTGTATCATTATCAACTGGGGTTAGTTCTACTTCTGAACTAGGTAACCGCGCAACAGTTTCTTCAATTACACTTTTATACCCTCATTAACAGTTGCCGTTTTAGCTTATTTATTAGTTTTGTGACTATTGCACTTAATGCAGCTCAACAACTGATACTCGTTTTTGTAGAGTCAACATTGATTTTATAGTTTCGTGCTCTCTTAAGCTATCTTCAGCTTCATTTTACTTTTTCTAGATACATTTTTAACTTAACATTTAAATTAGGAATGAGAGAGAAGAACCTCAGAAAAGTTAAAAATTGGCCAATTTCGTATTTTTATAATGGTTGCGAATAAATATTATAACATATACTTACTTCATATTATTAAATTATTACGTATACTTACTTCATAAAAAAGCAAAAATACTTCTATTCTAGCTGAATCACCACTGAACTGAACTATATCGTTTTTTATGACAAAGTCGAAATGAATTACATGCATTAGAAAACATTGTTACCAACAGTAAGTTAGCAAAGAAATTTTATCTTCATTTCGTCAGTAAAACGAACTTGCATTTGGTTGAAATATGATCATTAGGATCGCCGCGAAGCGTATGTCATACATGGTGTCATTCAGTTGTCAATTTAATTTACAGAATGTTATTAAATTAATTATTCTGTTAAGAAAATATAAAAATAAATAAAATGATACTTTTTTTTTATTTTAAGACCTGAAGTTTGTTGTCTCCTCAAATTAAAAAGCCCCAAGCAAGCGTTTCGTGCGCCTGTGAGGAATTTCGCCATTGCTGGTGAGACATTGCGGTTCGAACCCTACAAAATTCCTTCTTAAATTGCCTTTCTAAGAAATTCACGTGATGATTTCTGGAAAGCTGAATAGATGTTTTTACTTCCTGCTCACGTAACCGACTGCTAAACATTCACATACAAAGCATTCAGAAGGATAGAAATACTTTTTTTAGATTGATTGAAAGTTACAGGATGTAAAATAAAGAAGAATTTTAAACAAGTTACACTCAATAATAAAGATTAAAACTTTATGGAATAATTACATTAGAAAGTTTCCTTAGAAAATTCTCGACGAAGGCATCCTTTACCTTAGGCAAACAGCCCTCGTGTGCTTTGCCATACTCTGATAATCTAACATAGTCTTGAGTAGAACTATTTTATGAAATAATTTTTCCTGTAAAATATATTTTGTTGTTTATAACGAACAGTCGTTTTGAGGCACTTGCAGTTTCTTTCAAATTTTTCTATAAATGAATTAAAAATTCGATGCAAAATCACTCAGTAATAATAACATTCGAGAGATTAGATTTATGAAAGTAACAGTTTAATGACATTTTAGAGATCATAAACTGTACCTTTATAAATCAAATCTTTTGAATGTTCTTGTTACTGAGGAATTTTACTTCGTACTGCTAGATTTAGACTGTTAAATGATATTGCAGAATTTCGGTTCGGGAAAGTCTTTTTTTCTATCATAACTATTACATTTTTTGCCTAATGGTCGGTAAGGAGAAAAGTTAGCAAATCTTAAAACACAACCGAATTCGAAAAGTAAGGAATTTATCGTGTCTGAAAAGTTTTATTTATCTGTATTTCTGCACTGCGTAATTATGCGAGAAATTGGATGAAAGGCTAGAACTTGGTATTCCTTGAATGATATAAAGCAGCTCCCCCTCCACAGCAATTCAGAAATTTCTTAGACAGTGCTAGCAATTTATGATAGTCAAGAATTTTAACTTTTCAGTGCTTCAAGTGTTTTCAGATTTCTATTTGTGTCAGCAGTCGATTAAATTGATATAACATTGTTACGAAATGTGCAGACGCGGTAAGATAGCTTCCCCGCAAAGCAGTTTTATGGTTGACATAAAACGGCAAGGGAAGGCAGAGTTGCCATATTTGGCGAGAAATCGCTAATTTATAGATATGTCATGGACGGATGGAGAACCTTCTGGAACGAATTCTCACCGGTTAAGCCCAGAATGTTCTCGAACACAAGGCAAAAGCTATATAAACTCTGCTGGTATGCGGAGAGTGTGTGTGTCTCGTCAGTATCGAGTTAGGTAGTCCGTGCGGAGACGATCGAGTTGACAGTCGATCAGAGAGTGCCGAGTTAGTCATCGAGTGCACCGAAAAAGTCTCTTAGTGTACTGCGGTTAGCGCATCGTCGAGAGACTGTGTTGAGCTCCGGGAACGACTGAACCGAGGAGTCGGGAGCTGTACTCTAGGGTATCGTCGAATGCATCGCGAGTTGTAGCGTAGAGAGTCTCGAGAGTACGTGGAGCTCCGAGGTGTGGTGTGTGGTGTATGGTGTATTTAATTATGGCAAAGCACACTAAGGCTATCTGCCTAAGGGGAGGGATGCCTTCGTGGAGGACTTTCTAAGGGAAACTGGCTCGTATACACGTTACACATGGGGAAAATCATGAAAACACCCATGCAGCCAGCCGCCCTTTCGCGGCATTCGAAACTCGGACCGAAGTACCAGTGGTCAGCGACTTTACATCTCAGCCGCTGGTGGGCCCCATGGAGCTCCGAGAACGACCAAGCAGAATCGGAAGCTGTACTCTGGTGCTTTGCAGTGAAGCTGCCTCCGTCATAGCCTGATAACCTGGAGGCTGTGTCGCTTATTGTTACAGCGTGTGTATAGTATTTCTGCGACGACTGTAATCGTGATATTCGAGCTGTCTTGGATAATACTAGCCAATAAAGTGTGTTTCGATACTCCATCAATTGTCGTCGTTATTCACTCCAAATCTACGAACCCTACGTACGTAACGTAAAGAAGAAGATAATAACGTAACAATATTATTTATAGAAGTGGTTGATTGCTTCTTTTAAGGCTGACTGTTTTTCTTTTCAAAACATACACTTCAAAATTCACTAAGCTTTCTTTTCATATTTTTCTAAATACCTAATAGGTTTTCTTCAAAAAAAAAAAAAAAAAGAAAAAAAAAAAAAAAAAAAAAGAAAAAGAAAAACTTTTTAGTTAATAGCTACATTGATGGATTATATCTCTTTCCGTGATGCTTTCCTTTGAAACGACCGCTAACTCAAAATCCTACTAAAATGTATAAGTGAAGAATTCCTTAGAATTGTCAAGGGATTTGATGATATGAACCATTTCTATTTTAAGCAAGATACAGCGCGATCTCCCAGGACCAGGACTTGAGATCTCCGAACTTTCAGATGAATGATTTGAAGACAGAGTTATTGTCCACAAGTATTTAAGATTGCTAAGCGTGAAAACTGTCTAGGGATACTTCAAGACACTAGTATACTAAATCTTACTTCTAAGAATTTGTTAGCTTCTGTCTTTTTAAATCAAAGTAATGCTTCAGAAAATAATAATAATAATAGCATAGGGAAATAAATAATATTTAATATATGTCGTATTTATTATGATAAACGTAATTAAGTAACATTTCAATCGTCCGATCTGCACATACTTTCTTCTAAAACAATACATCCTCTGTTGCCAATAAAAGATATGAAAACTATTTAATAATTGGAAATTAATTTTTAAAAAGAAAATACTTGTAACTTAGAGATGCCTAAGAACATTTTATTTTTCCAGAATGCATATTTTATTAACGTATATCCGTCAAGTATGCAAATCAGCTTGAAATACCTTGAACTTCCTTTTTTTCTCTTTACTTTTTTTCAAATATTTAAAAGGGTCTTTATGACCGGAGACAAAAATGGATCTCGTAAAAGCTGGAAATAGCAAGCATGTTCTGTTTCTTTTGGCAAAGCCTGACCTTTAAGAATTGCATGCAGAGTGAAATTCTTTTGCTTCCGGTATAGGGAAAAATTATTCATAGATTCCAAAGTTGCCTTTTACTGTACCATCTTCTGAGAATTTTTTTCCTCTACTGGACCGGAAGCGAAAACAGCTAATTTTGAGTTTTCGTTGTTTTTATGATGGCCATTTGTTATTTTGGCGCATCCTTGACTGTGCAACAGAACTAGTAAGAATGTAGAGTCTTCAATGCCCAACAGATGTAAGTATTTATTTAGACAGGCTTTGTAAGTAATCGAAGTATTGAAAACGTGCAACATATTTTAATGCCACCGTGCCTTGTAGGTACTTAAGGATAATCTGTTTAAAACAGCAGTTATTGTGGATCCGCTTGGTTCGTTTATATTTATAATCTACAAATTTTATGATGAAAGAGAACTTTTCCCTTTTGAAGCAAATTTTAATTTTATTCTCCCATAAGAAGTGTTACAGTAGTATGTACAATTCTACATGTAATTAACTTTGAAATAACTATCTCTAAAAGACAAAGGTGCACTTCTGTTTCGTAGTGCATCTGAGCATAAATTTAGCAACTGGTAAGCGCATTGCTTGCATTTATCGTGCAATTTCCATGTTCTCTCCCACCCCTAATAGAGTCTGAGCGAACTTCCAAAGTATAAAACCTCCGGAAGCATCCAGGTATATTTTTCTTTAAACATGAAGGGGATGCTAGTCAATGCAGAAAGAATGTAAAAAAAAAAATAATAATAATAAAGAGAAAAAATTTCCTAAGTCAAATTTGAGGTACATTACACTTTTAAACACCAGTTTATAATCAAACTGGAGTTAAAAATATTTATATTATAAGAACCAAAAGCCTCAAGGAGTGAGAAAGTCAATGCCTAAGTACTTGCCAAATAAAATGTATGCTTTGCGGAGCCACCTTTCTTTTCAACTGTATGTTTGAAATTAACCTGCTTAAGACTGGAGAACAACTCTAGAGAAAATTTAGTTTTCATTTTGGATTAGAGGAAGAAATTCTTCCTTTAATCAAAAGCATCAACGCAAAAATTGATGCATTTATTGCACATATTAAATTGTAAGTGAAATCTGTGAACAGGCAAGCAGACATTTCTAGTCATGTCTCATATTTAACCTTCTCATGTTCATTTCTTGTTATGTCGAACATGACTAAAGACTAAAAGGTGACCGTTTAATTTACTTTTAAAAATTTAAAATTCAGATTAGTTTCATTTCAAAAGCAAATGGAAATACCATTTGTAAAAAAAAATCACCATAGCTTTATTTTTTACCATGTTTGATGATGTTCTGAATAGATTATTTGCATAGATTTATTTCCATTATAAAAGGTTTAGATAAAAAAGTAGTGAGAGCATGCGGATAATTTTGAAAAGACTTTATTGCCACAAGTATAAGCACTTATAAACTCCTAATATAATCATCTGCCATGTCTACCATCTTCTGCTAAATTACCGGCAGGCGTTGTATATCATCACCACTTCTATTGATGCTTCACCGCGACAGCCTAAAACCCAGATAATTTTTCTCTACTTTTAAAATGAATCCCTCTCAGAGATCCTTTCAATTTATTGAAAATATCATAAATACACTAACTCACTTTTTCGGCTTGTTAAACAATTAATCGAAGATAAAAATTACACAGTTGTATTGTTCGAAGATAAAAATTACGCAGTTGTATTAATCGAAGATAAAAATTACACAGCTGTGACCTGTACTGAACATTTGAAATTTTCTATGTAAAAAGATTTAAAGATATAAAGATTATAGTATTATAAATGTTTCGAATTTCCGTAAGACAGTTATGTGGAACTGTCTTCTGTAATTGCTTGCATTCTTTGGTATTCTTGAATAAATTAGTGACAAAAGTCAATAAACTGATTCCTAATATTTCCTATTGTGATGACTTATTTCTTGTAAAATAATTTTAATTTAGTTTCTTAAAATAGCTTTATTTTTTTAATATGCAGTGATAACTAACGGATATTTTTAAGACCTTAACATTAGAGAAGAATTGAAAACTTATTTATTGTAAACTTGAAGTCTTCAAAGTCAGTTTTTTTTATTAGATGCGATTTATTAAATTGATATATTTGCACCAAAATATTAGAACTCGGCCTTACGTTAAAAATCACGCAGATAGAAGTTGAAGTTTTGTCTCATAAAATATTTAATTTTCTTAAAAGTACAAAGTACTGGTAATTGTTGCATTTATTTTATTTAATTTTGTATGCAGCATGACATTTACAAAATTGATCATACACAACCAGCTATTTAAAAAACTGACCCATTCACAGCTGATCACACACAGCAGCTAATTGACAAAACTGATCATGCAAAGCAACCGATTTCCAAAGACTGGAGGCCTAAGGAAAAGCTTCTTATACAGAGGCTCTGCGCTCTAAATTTTATCTTTAATCCTTCTCAGAATTATATGGTTTATATAAAGTATTCTTTGAAATAACCTATTAGTTTAATATCTTTTCATTTAAATGTATTTAAACAAAAATTATCTGTGTATATATAAATTAAACTTTTTTTCTTCGCTTAGTTTGCAGAGTTTCACTTTATTATGCATTGTATAAAATTTAAGCTTATTTATTATGCCAGTGATCGTAAATTTGAATGGGCATTAATGGATGGGAAGCTGGTTGCTTTATTGTATTTCAAACGCGCGTTTTTTTTTTTCACATGTAACTGTCCTTGTGATGAAAGTTGAGAGAAATCTGAAAGAGTTCAGATGTTTACGATGGCCCAAAAGGGCTCTTTTAAAGTTTAATACAGTTTATTATTACAGATTACCGATAGAGATGGCATAGGTGGAATGGCAAAACGTTTTATAGGATATTAGATAAATATGCCTTTAAACTAATATGGAAACATACATCTTCTGTATCTCTAAAAAATACATAATATAATTCTATAAAAATATTTAATGTTTTTAATTAGATGTATCACGAATTAAATATTTTTATTTATATCAATCCGATTAAAAAGTAAAAATAATAATATTCTTAAGAACTGAATCTATTGCTTTTAAATTAAGACTGACAGCCATTTTTTGGCTATAAAAGTATTTAAGGGACAAATGGCATTACAAAATCTTATTTTCCCTATTTGTATTTCATAAGCATGTTAAGATATACGTTCGGAAGTGCCAAAATGATCATAGATTGTAAAAATAATTTTTTATGCGCATGAAAATAAAATTTTCATGGACCCAATGGAAAAGCCATAGTGTTCATGCTCAGAAGACGAAGCCTACCGTCGACATCACGTATAAATTATTCGCCTGTTATATTATCCACAGACGAAATAATTGATTTCCGCTTGCCTCTTTTCTTTATCAACATTTTAAACAGCATTTAGCTGCAGCTGCTGACATCATTGCGGTGAATTATATGTACAACAGTAAAATAAGTGACAGTTGTTTGTTTCTGAGGCAGCTGAGCAAAGAACTGAGCCTTCTAGCAGTTCAAAATCGGTCTCTAAATGTTCAGACTATGAGTGGCTGGTATTGAAAGCATTCTAAAAACGAAACTAATGAATTCTAAACCTAAATCTTTCAACACAACTTCGAAAGATTCAGATGTTGAAATCATTCTAAAAATATCAACCAGAAAACACTATACATCATCCCTAATGAAATTAAAACTAGAAGCCGTTTGTTTACTGTACTCGAGGGCTATCTGAGTAAGGTCAGGGATGTCTCTGTGAAGGAATTTCTAGGGCAAACTGACTCATTAAAATCAGAAAAATAGTTGTTGGAGTTTGTCAGCTAGATGTGTCTGGTTACTTCACAGAAATAAGTAGAAAAGCAAGGTCATTGTATCAAAATTTTGAAAAAAATGGTACGTGATGGGCATTCAAACGCCGTGTGCCAGCGCCTAGTGTTCACCGAAAATAAAATATTTTGCATTTTGTAACTTTCCCTTAATTGTTATTTTCATTTTTTTAATTTTTTATTTTTCATAAGTATTTTCTTAAGTACTTAATCATTTTCTGTTACGTACGAAGAGAAAAACACAGGCGTATTCGGATATCCGGTTATTGAACAATAATACGAGTTTTATAGTACAGAAGCAATGTTTAATGCAGTGAAAATAGATAAACATATTTCAAAAACATTTCGAAACCAGATTTTGTGATGAATTAGTTTTAGTTTAACTAACACGTTACTTTTATTTGCATCTTTACTATCCTTATTACTTCAGTGTTCCCTCCAGGAACTTTAAGTAGATTTTAAGTAGGAAGCGTTGGTGTGTAAAAAAAAAAAAAAAAAAGAGTTTTAATCGGAACCGCAGAACTGAGTGAGATAATGAGCAAGGAAAGGAAGCAAGCACGAAATTCGCAGGGCTGGGGGCGAATGGCTGATGGTAAACCGTGCCAGTGTTGAATAGCTGATCCGTGAGTAAATTGTGGTTCCTATTAAGATTAAATTGAACTCTGAATTCGATTGAATCGAAAATTTTATTCTGCATTCAGTGACTACTCAGGCGGACTGTTTTCCCGCCTGAGTTGAAACCTCAAGCAACCTGAGTTTTAGTAGTAACCTCAAGCGGGGGCAGGTTAAGGCAGTTGGGAGCCTCAGGCGGAAACATTTGGGGGGTGGTGGAAAAATTGAAAGTATTTGCGCACCTTTATGCTAGAAGCGCAGTTCGTGCTGATATGTAATAAATAACTAAATACACATAATTACTTAGTAATATTAATATTTTAATAAAATGACGTAATATTTTTATATTACTTTCTCTGCATATCAAGATCTAAATACATAAAAATTAAATTCTTGCAAAATATTTTAAGATAAAAATAATTTGTTATTAAATTAGATCACTGTCAAGTAGCAGGTTTAATAAATTTCTTTTGACCTTCTTTCTAGCAAATTCATCAATTATTTTCGAAGTATAGACGTTCTTTAACATTTTTTATTAAAAAACAGGCGTACAGTTTAATCTTTCTTATGACATGGTATTTTTTAATCAGGTTTTTACCCTTTTTATACAGACAGACCTCTTTCCTAGGATAGTTAAAAACGTTTTTTAAATAATTTCTACTTTAGAAAGAGATGACGTATCTCTTGGGGCATGATATACTCATATGTCAGGAATAAATTTATCTTTACTTTATTTAAAAAAATAAAACTCTTCCACTTCATCATCAAAATGCATAACATCTTTATAAATTTCATAAATCTGTTTTAACATTTTACATAGATTTTTTTTAATTCAACAAATTTAAATTAAAGAATATGTTTAATATTTTATGCTATTTTTATATACCTCATTTCTACGAACAAGTTATGATGATATATTGTCACAATTTATATTAAAAAAGTTAATGGTAATTTTCACACATTGAAAATGATTTAGATCCTTCATTACTTTTATCAAATTTGTGTTTCTTTGTTGTAGAGTGCGATTCTGCTCTTTAAATATCCCGCCCACCAGCGGCCGAGCGGTAAAGACGCTGAACACTGGTAGTTCGGTCCGAGGTTCGAATCCCGCAAACGTGCTGGCTGCATGGGCGTTTTCGTGGTTTCTCCCATGTGTAACGTGTGTACGAGCCAGTTGCCTTAGAAAGTCTTCCAAGAAGGCATCCGTCCCTTTAGGCAAGTAGCACTCGTGTGCTTTGCCATAATTAAATAATCCAATCCTTTAAAAATCAATGTTATCACTGGAAACACCTCTTTTTCTGCGTTAAAAAATTCATGATGGAATCGAGGAATAATAAATAACTTTCCTGTTAGTAGTCAGAAAAAGTAGCTTGCACGTGAATTTTGATGAACATTTTTTGTGTCAGATAAATGAAAATCAGTCTACTTGTAAAACGCATAAAAATCGGTATTTTTTTACAAAATGAATGAATAAAATCAATAAATTAGCTTGATGTTAATAAGGAGAATTAGATTAGGAATTTAATTACAGTAGAGAAAAGATGGGAATGCCTGCATAGAGGGTTTAATTTTACTAGAACAATAGTCCTTAGTATTTAAATGTTTTACTACACAGTCGACTATTGGTCAGCTAAGCAGGATACGAAGGCGGACACAGGAAAAATCTCACAAAATAAAATGATACCAGAAAATATAACCCAGCGCATCCCTCCGCTGTTGAAGATGAAAAATATTACTTTAGAATCTTGCATAGAAATCTTGTCAAACACAGATGAAGGAAATCGCCAGATGCCCACTTGATTAGCAAGGTTTTCCTAGGCTTGTTCGGAAGGGAAGCAGATAACAAGAAGTACTTACCGGCCACTTTCGTCGATATTATAGTACATTTTCCTCTTTCGGAAAATTCTGCGAAAGTGGGCAATTCGGATTCAGGTTATCATTGATGGATTCACAAAGCTATATTGCTTTTAATACCTGTTACTCGTTTAATTTATTATGTTAAATTTATTGTACGAGAAGAGACCAAAATTTTAAGTGTTATTGGAAACTAATGTGAGGAGGGACTCTCAATAACGGTGTTTTAAATGAAAGAATTGAGAATACCTGAAATGCTTTATATCGGAATACTATAATACTTGCAATGAAGCGCCTGTATCAGAATCCTTTCAAAATATAATAAGTATATTACCCGGGGAAGTGCAAAGAAGCGAATGTAAAGAACTATTGCAACCAATAATAAATTAAGAAAAAATAGAAATTAAGGTAAAGCAAATAAAAGTTATATTATCCAAAAAATTTTAAATATTAAAAAGTTTTATCATGTTAATTGTTTTAATAGTTTATTTTTTTAGTATTTAAAAAATTTGGAAAATTGAATTTTTATTGCTTTATCTTAATTTCGACTTTTTCTTAAGTTATTACTAGTTACAATAGTGCTTTATACTCGCTTCTTTTCTCTTTTCTGGAGAGTAGAATCATTATATTTTCAAAAATTAAATTTTATCAAATCTCAGCTTCATAAATGCTAGTTTTTCACAATGAAATACTCAATTTACTCACTTCATTAAATTGTTTTTTTTTTTTTTTTTTTTTTTTTTTTTTTTTTTTTTTTTAAATCAGTCTCCTTTCAGATGTATGCTTTTCTTCTCGTTTTACTTCTACTAATTCTATACTTCACATACTGAAAAAAAGCTTTAAATTTTTTCTGATTTTTGCAACGAAAAGTCATTGTGTTTATTACGATATATTTAATGCACGTCCACTCTCAATAAACACTAGTATTTATGATTAGATTATAATTTTTTCTGTTCTCTTCAGCACTCCTTCAAAATATCACCTGATTCCGCTTTTAAACCGGATCCGGTTTTAAACTGAACTGCTCCGCACATGATGATTACGATTTCTAATAAACTTTCCTGTTTTTTAGCACAAAAAGGAAAAGAAAATTATCGATTTGCTTCAGAGACGTATTTCATGCAAATCTTTTCTTGATTGACACAACTTCCGATATAAATTCCTAATAACATTACTCTTTAGATTGACCAAAAGAAAAAATAAATATATACTTTAAATAATTTCATTGCTAACATTTTACAGATATACTCGATTTGTGTACTTTAAAAGATACGTTCTGAGGCCTTTTGAGAAATTTCAGAATGATAACTGTTATCAACAACTGTCTTTTAACAAGAGTTTAATACTAACTACTACAAAGCATGCTCGAAATGCAGTTCCTGCAGAACGTATTTCATGAATTAAGGATAGGAGCATATTTAGAGACTGTCCTGTCTAAAAGGGAGTAGGCAAATAGGGAAGGAAGCAAACATTTTATGAATTCATACGCACAAAAATGATAAGGACCTAAATTTAAATCTCAAGCTTTTAAAGTCATTGCAATTATTATAATATGCAATGAACGATGCGGTTATGTGGACAACGATTCATCGGTTTTCTTAAAATACTCCTTATAACTATATTGCAAAGTAAGGTACAATTAAATGGCAGCTAAATAAATTCAAATACATATAATGAATTCACTTCAGATAAATTATCCATTACTTTGTAAAGATTGTACTTCTCGCATTACAAGACTTGAACGCAAAAATTTAAAAGCTTAATTTTAAAAAATGCTAACTTGAAAGCTCTGGTGAACTTCTGGTTCGGTTTATTTGATTATGGCAAAACACTCGAAGAAGGGATGCCTTCGTGGAGGACTTTCTAAGGGAAACTGGCTCGTATACCCGTTACACATGGGGAAAACCACGAAAACGTCCAAGTAGCCAACGCGTTCGCGGGATTCGGACCGAACAACCACTGTTCAACCACTGTACCGCTCGGCCACTAGGGAGTTTCAGAAAACTCCATTTATTGCCTCTTGAATAAATAAATTGTTGGTGTATTTGGTGTTGGTGTATTTAATTATGGCAAAGCACACTAGGACTATCTGCCTAAGGGGAGGGATGCCTTCGTGGAGGACTTTCTAAGAAAAACTGGCTCGTATACACTGGCTCGTTTACACATGGGGAAAACCACGAAAACACCCATGCAGCCAGTCCGTTCGCGGGATTCGAACCTCGGACCAAACTACCAGTGTTCAGCGACTTTACCGCTCGGCCGCTTGTGGGCCTGAATAAATGAATTGAGGTTATGAAAATTGAATTTTTATTGAAAGGAATGTTACCGTTGTTTTAAGAAAAGGTGTAGACACATCACAAAGAATTAGATAATTTTATTGGGATAATTTTTGCTTTGCATTTTTAGTCGGGGTTTAATTTCAGCAGTTTAAATTTTTATTTTATATACAAGTTATGTAATAACAGTTGAAATTGAGAATCATATGAAATTCTTCCTATCGTTAAGTCTTCTAATCCTAAATTAATCATCGATGGGGCTCCACAAAAAATTGGCTCAGTACGTTCTGAATATATAAGCCATTTTAGTTGTGTTTTCATTTTAGATCACCATGTACTTATGATGATTAGTTAGTTTAAAAAAAGGCAATGAGTAACAAAGTCTCAAAATTAAAAAATAACACGAAATAAAAAAACAATATTGCAAGGAATTATTGCGTTTTCCCCGTGCGTTTCTCTCGTGGAGTAAATGATTATCACTTAGAACTAGCAAAGGAAAAGTCCGGGTACACTTGTTCTTGCATGTTTCCTGCTTCGAAAGAATATAATAATCTGCAAGCGAATCGATTGACTGATTTAATATACCACGATGCTTCCGATTTAGTGTAACATCTTTAACCGATTTAGTGTATCATGACAGTGTAGCCTCGAATATTGGAACAGTGTCTAGTTCTTTGGCCAACAGTACCTTCACGTGCCCCAGCACGTACTGTCGTGAGGGAAGTTGTTGTCACGTCTACTTGACAACTAGAAGATTCATGGTTTGAACCCCTGCGACTTATCTTGTTTCTCGCTCAGAAAAACAAATGGAAATCGAAATATATTAAGCTATAATTAAACGTTAATCTAATTCCTAATAATCAACTACCCTATCACATTTAACGATTTTACTAAGCTCCTCTAATTAATGCTAAATTAGACTTTTAGTGATGTTAAAAGAATCCTTATCCTAAACTATTTGATAAAAATTGCACACTTATTTTGTATTAAATAGCCTTAGTGATATTAAAGCACTTATAATTAAAAATATTTATATATTCTCGACCATCATCAGTATGATTCTCTATTATTATTTTTTTAGTTTCATTTATTTAACAAATTTTTCTAATTTAAAATTTAGTCTTTCATATTTTTGCTTTTTTTGCGCATCTATTATATTGCATACTTTATTTCTTTATAATATTTTCATTAATACTGCTGTGTATATTGTATTTTTCACTCCTGCCAATGCATTTAAAAAATTGCAAGGGCATCCTTATAAGATTCAGTCCGATAGAAGCTTTCTTTTCAGATATCGTTGAAAGGTCGATGACAATACAACGGCGAAATGGCAAAAATGTCCCAAATTAACCTCTTCACAATGGTATCCTTCATAGCAACTCATGTTTGCGAAGGCATTATTTTTAGCCGTATGGTTTGAGGGGAGAAAAGCACATCACTCACAATGATAACTGATGTCATTATTTTGCGTTATTCTGGCAAAACTTTTGGCGAATACTGGGCTTGTTGTGTTGGAAGCCGCAATACTGTACTCCATCAAACAAGCCCAATCTTTCACAAAAGCTGAAGAAACATTATGACCCTGACAGAGGAATGCAGCTTATACGGAGTATTGAAGGAGAAAAATAGTTTTCAGATGGCTTTTGGTTACTAATTGCTCGATTTTCTTTGCTCACATTGTACCTCTCCTTACATCTCTAATTTAGAAACACGGCTTTGTCTAACTTTTAGAAAGCACTAATAATATACCTAACCTTTCTCATTAATACACTGCTGGCCTTTCAAATTATTATACCGTGAAGGAAAGGCACAATAAACATGAAATTTGTGTAAAGGCAGAACATACTAAGATAGGCAAATGATTAGTATTTCGTGGTATGCGTGCATCACAGGCAGGAGTAATGCCAATAATATGGAAAGGCAGACTGAAATGTCGGACTTTCATTTAAAAATCTCATTTATTCGCTGTTTTTTGTTACTGGAGGTAGTGTTATACGTCATGTAAGAAAAACGAACTCATACAAGTACGTCTCAAATCGATTATGGGAGAATCGTAGCCTACCGGGATTGTGAATTATCCTACGTCGCAAAAATTACTCCCGTGGTTGAGGTCCAACGAATGTTACGAGATCTGCATTCGATGAATCTAGGAGTACAAAGTGATGTGCGGAATCTTAACGTTTCCCAATTTTTTACACCCTAAACAACAGATATAGGGTTGGAATTGCTGTACAGCCACATCACGAAACCTGGATCAGGAAAGCGGGTGTGTTGCGCAGCTCCAAGTATCCGCACGTAGTGAATGCGACGTCTGCGACGCCACGGATTATCAGCAAGGCCATCATTACTTCGGCTTCCCATGACGCTATACAACAGAAAACAGCGATTACAAAGGAGTGCTTAGTGAGACACGAGGACACGTCAACGGTGTAGCTGTGAATAATAGCTTTTACTTGGGGCAAATTCTTTGTTGTTGGATGTTGTATTTCAATATAAGCATCTAAAAACACTTCAGTCATCCTGATTGTTTCGCAATAGCCGAGAAAAATGTTATTTCAGAATGTTTTGTTTTAAGCTACGTTTATTACCAGTGAATGAAATTTAACTACATTTTGATGTAATAAAATACCGTTACAGGAAATAAGAAAGTATGCTTAAATGCATGTTGATTCAGAAGTCAAACAACAATCATCTTCAGCTGCAAAACCGCTAAGCGGTTTTGCAGCTGAAGATGATGGTTCGGTAAAACCATCGAAACTAGTCCTGTGAAAATTTTGTGAATTAACGCTGATTTTTGTTGTTTGACTTCTGAATCAGTATTTATTCGGCGTGTTATTGTGTCTTAATTAAATGCATGTTGTTTAAGGTGAGTATGCATGACACTTTTGGAGTGCTACTATTATAAAATATTTTCTCTCTTTCTGCATGCCTTTGTGGTGTAAAGGTAGCATACTCGGCACGTATTCGAGAGGTCCAGTTTCGAGTACCGGCGAGGGCATTGTTCATTTCTTCACTTTCCTGACATTGAAAAATTCTGAGTTGCACACTCATTTTGTATCCCAAACTAAAAGGTGGTGGATGATTATTCTTCACCACCATGATTTGGCTATTGGAGACCCTAATCGCCAGTCGCCCCTTTGAAAGGGGGGAGTATATAAAGTATTTTCTGCCTCCTTTCTGCATGCCTTCGTGGTATAAAGATAGAACACCAGGGCGTATTCGAGAGGTCCAGGTTCGAGTTCATTGCACATTTTTCAAGTCTCCAGCATCAAAGTAACCTAATGACTCTACACTATAAGCCCGCTGTCAAAGGAGAATATGTATTAGAATCGTAAATAAGAAACACACAAACTATGTGTAACGCGGAGGACGTGAAAGGAGAAGGAATGTGATGAATGCATGTGATGTAGGCTGTAGCTTGTTCATTTCTCAGCTGCATCACACCCTTTGAGTCACAAATGGAGAATTTGTGAAGCATCTGTTAAGAAGAATCTCTAATTACACATGAAAAATTTATTTGGTTTAAGAAGAAAAAAGGTGGGTTGAAAAGGAAAAGCATAAGGGGAAAAAAATATGCGGTACTTTGAAGACCGGAGACTTATGAATTTTCGGCATGGTCTAAAATTTTACGCTTGATAAATAGTCCAAGCCTTCCGTTTTAATTTTTTGATGTTTCGAAATATTTATAGTGACAGTGGATTTGAGCTAAACTTCTTAAACGCTCTATCTGAACTAAGAATTAAACTAGTAACATAGATCTATAATGCACGGAGGACATGAATAACCTAATTTGCAAATGAGGTAGAATCAAAGCTCTGTTATCTAAAAATATCATAAGGAAATATCATAAGGAGAATTTTGAATACTTTAAAAGAAATTATGCACTGTGATTAGGATTTCGTCATGAATGCATTTTATCTTTAATTCTTCATAAATGGAGGGAGTTTCGAACAAACCAAGAAGCGTTTACGATGGCTCTAAAGTATTTTATTTTGCAGGATGTTGATCTTTAATCTTTCTGTTTTCAAAGCAATTGCCCAAGACGGAACATCGTAGAGCATGATAAGGTGAATTAAAGTTAAATAAAAGAGTTCTTTTCACGAGGAAGCTTAATTCAGATTTTATTCCTGTAAATGCAATATATCGTCATAGATGTCGCATCTGCCGTATTTACTGTAGTAGTAACATGTTCTTTGAAGGTCAGCTGTTGATCAATAATAATCCCGAATTATTTGCAAAATTTTAAAACGGGTAGAATTTCATTCCAATTTTGACTTCAAGGTTGACTCTAACATATATTTTATATCTTCTGTAAAGAACGATTGAACATTTCGAGGTGTTGAGTTTTATCCACCAGAGCTGACATCATTTAGCAACCGCATTTACGTGAAGTTAATGATTGTCAATGGCCTGCGGGTACCGGCCACAGGTAGCGCTTCTGACTCCGTAATAATGATTAATAATTTGTGATGTTGCGTAATATTCACTGCATTTTAAACTCAAAACATATTTATTACAATCACGAGAAGCTCTTTACAAATATGTATAATTCATGGATAGAATAGAATATTTGTTGAAGTGAAGTATAGTCCTCGTGACGTGAGGATCCTGATAACGAGGGTCACTCTGGTCGAGAGTTCAAGAGCATTCTAGGGTCTTGTTCTAATGAAAACAATCAACAGACTGAATTAGGCAAGCCTCCATAATTTTTCAGTAGTGTTTTGCATCCTCTTATTCGTTATATCTGGAACAATATCTGAGGAAAAAACAAGATCATTGGTTTGTCAGTCTCCTGAAATCAAGAGGCTTTGACGACAGACACAGTGCAGGACGCTAAAATCGCTTGACACTGGTCGTGAAGTTATGTGTTTCCTACTGTCAGATGGAACGAATTATTGCGTCAGCGATGTCAGAACCATGTTGTGTGACATATCATAAAAGCTTGGAAACAGTGGCTTGCGGGGACCGCACGCACTATTTTCTCATCTCTGTGTTGTCCGTCGCAGGCCAGTTGAGGGTGCATAGATCTTGAGAGTATCATTTGCATATTTATGTATTTTAGAATTTAGCAGGTTAGGTAAATCGTTAATGTACATATTGAAAAGTGATTCATCCATTGCTGTCTCATGAGGAGGCTGGCTCATCTGCAATCTCTGCTGACGGAATTTTTCCTCTTTCACCCTCATTTCAAAAACTTAATGTTTTACGCGATAAATGCCGTTTGCTTTGTTACCCTTAACAATCTGACTTCAGTTACTGGGAAATAATTTTACAATGACGCTCAATGTGAAAGGCAATTCAATTTTCAATCACGAGTTATTTTTCTAAATTTGTCTGTTAATATTTTCATGCATTTCTCTTATAATGTAATCAAGAGTTTATCGAATTTATTGAAACCAAATGTAGTCATCCAAGGGCAACAGTTGAAGGTAGATACATTTAAAATAAATTTATAACATTAATAATATATTAAAAATAATTTTTAAAAATAAGCAATATATTAAAAATAATTTTTTTAAATAATATATTAAAAAGAAATTTGTAAACTAAGTTTTGTAAGAAAATGGTTAATAAATATTAAAAATCGAAAGCTAAGCTAATTGAAAGCAGTAAGACTAACCTCACCTAAGCAGTTTGAATTGAGTAAAGAGCAATTTTTACTGTCATGAAAAGTGCCTTTTTTAGGAGTGGATAAATTGGAAAAGAGAGAATCGATGGAAGATGGCAGCGGACTAAGCAGTACGATTTTGAGTAGAGGATGAATCGGCACTAAGCTGCTAAAAAGTAAGGGAGACGATAGCTTGCCCCACTTCCTTCAATTTGATAGACGGGAACTCATTCGTTACATTCAGTCGTCTTTTAATTGGAGAGAAAATAAGAAATTAAAAGTTTTTCTCCCTTTTGAGCTTTATTACAATCGTGACCATATCCAGATAGACATTGAAAGGTACGTGGTTCGAATTTCGGCAAAGACATAGTTGCTGGTAGCGAAAGACTAATATTTTCTGTATCTGAAGTAGTAATAAATGCTCCTCTAAAATGAATTTTTCAAACTAAAATTGTTCAAAGTGATAAAAATTTATCTTAAATTGCCAGAAATATTACTTTGATTTCCAGGTAACTGGTAAAAAATTAAAGGAAGGAAAGTGCAAAGTCGCGCATCATCATGCACTTTCTCAAGCATCTACTTCTACCGGAAGCCGCCCATACGGTATAGTGGTTAGAGAAGCCGACTGCGATACCAAAGTGCCCCGGAGTTCGAATCCCGGAGAAGGCATGGTTGAGACTGTCCATCCCTTCATATGAGGCAAAGATGGCCCACCTATTAAGTGCCTTCATAATAAAGTGACCTCCCACTTCTGGCCTTAATAGTGGCCAAGCCGAAGTAGCTGAGTGCCCGCCATTGATAAAAAAAGAAAAAAAAAAAAACTACCGGAATCATCTGCTCTTGTTTAAAAGCAGGGAGGAAATGTTCGATATCGTTCCTTAGTCTCGTGCGGTTGCTATACTGATAAGACCTCTTCCCCTCAAATTTAGTTCTTCAGTTGGTAGGCATTCGTAATAAGCAACATCGCATACAGCAAGACCAAAGTTCCAAGGACTTCATTACTGTATGTTCTACTCGTTAGGCTGCTATTAAGGATGATGAAGGAGTCAGTGCGTCCACCTGTTTTTATTCCTTCTCAAACTATCAATTCTCTGTCTAGATTGGGGGGGGGGCTTTGAATTTTTCTTGGCCTTTGGAACACATAATTGCGATCTCTTCGTATGAAAATACGACGATTGTATTGCTCCAGACGTAATCTTGACTCGTATAAGAGTAGAACTTGATGTCACTCTGTACCTCCCTAAGCCCACAAGCCAAAGAACATCAATACACATTCTTTGCACAAGCGGGCAAGCTGTAATATCGCTAAACTTTGGTACTTCAACCCGGGTTCATATTCCGGCAAACGGACTGGCTGTTTGGAAATTTTCATGAGTTTCCGAATGCGGTATTCGTGGCTTCCCCCCCTAGGTTTCCTTAAACAGTTCTCTAAGAAAACATCTCTTTCCTTAGACATGTAGCCTACAGGTGCTTTGCCATTATCCAAATAACTTTGAATCTAACCTAAATTAATCTATGTCCCACCAACCGCGATGTTCATCCGTTTAGTTCTAGTTCATCCGCCCAGTTCCAACGATGTGATAGGCTTTAAGAGAGACACAAACTGTAAGTCTACTGCAGGGTCGGCGGTAGGATATTCCTGCTCTAAATTTGGTTTTATTCGTTTACAGTGATTCTTCTTGACATTTTTACTTAAAGTGATGTGTCTTTTGCCTTCCGGTGTTAACTGCAGATTTAAATTCAAACGCCCCATTTACATCTTTACTTATTTCCCCCCCCCTCCTTTTTTTTTTTTTTTTTTTTTTTTTTTTTTTGTGCTGTGATTAGAATGTAATATAATATTCCAGTACTGTTTGTTCTGTTATCAGGACCAGATTAAGATATCTAAGATATCGCCAAAAGCTTGTGATTTGGGGGAAAATTCGAAGCATAAGAATGATCGCCAAAATATTTACGTTACTGTTAAGGTGAAGAAAATTCCAAGGAGAAAAAATAACAGATATTTGTATAGAAACTTTTAATGTAGATCAAACAACTTCCGAAAGAAATCAGGGAGAAAAAATTCGGTTAGCGGACTAAGATTAACTGGAAGTCATAAAACTGCGCACATCATTTAAAATGTCTGAAAACATTAGCGGTTAGGCATAGCAGCTAAAAAAACAGTCTTTTGTTCCTCGGCAAATCTCGGTTATTTTTTTGACGTCAAAACAGACTTTCGTATCAACTTCGATAATATTACCAGTGCCGTCTGTTTTAACTGACGGTCTGGGTATTAAATGCATAGCCACTGACTTACCTTATGTAACTGCTCCAGTCAGCAACAGTGCAATGATTCATATAAAATTAATATTGACTAAATTCAAGGGAAGTAAATTGGCATAATTAAAACGAATTGCCTTTAAAAACCTAATTCTCAATCCTTCAGACTAATTTTGAGAGTGTAATCCTTTTTTTCTTCCTTGGGACGTCATAGCTTCACATCTCCATTTAAGTGTTTCCTTCCAATTGAGGCATAGCTTCATTTTACGGATTTTCGTGCCCTTCCTTTGAGAGTAATAATTTCTCGTTCCGGAAGAAATTGTATGGAAGATGTTTTATCATTAGGTAAGTCCCAAAGTTTCATATCCGTGGTAAATATAGTAATAATAAAAACACAAGTTATCGTTACATCTTTAGAATTTGTATTCTCATTGCCAATTTTTGTTGGTTTGGTTTATTTAATTATGGCAAAGCACACTAGGGTTATCTGCCTAAGAGGAGGGATGCCTTCGTGGAGGACGTTCTAAGGAAAGCTGGCTCGTATACATGTTACACATGGGGAAAACCACGAAAACTCCCATGCAGCCAGCCCGTTCGCGGGATTCGAACCTCGGACCGAACTACCAGTATTCAGCGACTTTACCGCTCGGCCGCTGGTGGGCCAATTTTGGAAAAGCAATTATATATCTTTTTAAAAAAGCAAACATTAGAACGAATTTAAGCGAGTTTAGCGAAATATTTGACAACTCCGGTCATGATAATAAAACAGTACCTCTATTCCAATAAAAGTGTTTATTTCCCTTTCAGTGGATTCTAAAGTAAGTTTAATATTCATTGCTTTATCTTAAAGCTGTTTTCTGATGGGATTTATCCTGTTAAGAATATTGTACAAAATTATGAGAGTGAAAAAAGAAATTTAAGTTTTTTTTAAATTGAACACACAAATTTTGTGCTCCATGTTATATATGTTTCTTAAAAATGTTGTCGCTCATTACTTCATAAGATGCGTTGTAAGTTTCTCGCAGATGATATCTTTGAATTTGCTTTCCCATCGAGTATTTGATCGCTGCTTCAACATTAAATTGAATATTAAAATTGGCTTCAAAGAATTGTTCAACTTTTTGGCGAAGAAATGTTCAACTCTTTGGCGAATTTCTATCAAGAGCAAAGGTTGAATATTTGGTTAAAGATATGAATGAAACGTTCTTACTTTGGAAATAGCAAAGCGAAATAAAGTGACAGTTTTGTGTAATTCGGGAAGGAAAAGGAAAAGAAGCACGTGTAGGTGTCAGTGACAAAAATGTTTTTTAATGAATTGGTAGAATATCAGTTGATTAAACAGCGGTTTTAAAGTTCAGAATCTGAGAAAAATCTTTGAGGGTATAGGAGTACGAGCCTTCTTTCACAAATCTTGCAGGTACACCAGTGCAAGCATTTTTTGCTAGTAACGACTTAATCACTGTCAAATTTGAGGATAATAATAAATAGTATTTGGATCATAGTAAATTTTATACTAAGTTGTTTTCAATTTTAATTTAAGATTAGAACGAAATTTTTATTGATTGCTTTGTAATTGAAGTTAACTTCAATAGCATTAATAGAATGGCCACTTGGTTGATTTTTTTCACCCGGAAATTCTAATTTTTCCAATAGTCTGCCAACTAGTTTGATAGGTAAACCAATTTTTCAAAACTTTCGATCAGAAATTTAATCACATAGCTTAATTTAAAGTTATTTATTAAGTTTTATATTGTTTGATATAATGTTCATAAATAATTTTAATCGTTCTTTACATTTAAGTAGTTACTCGCCATACCTCAGGAATTACAGTAAAATCCCTCTTAGTCGAAATCTATCTAACAGGAATGGTGAGAGAAAACAGAACTGACATTAGCACAGTCGTATTCAACATTTCTTTCAGCCGAAAACCTTGGTTTGTACGCGTAAACAGTAAAATGTTTAGTAATCTTTTAAATAGCTTTGACAGATTATTTTCAGTTCAAATTTACGTTGCAGTCAACAAGCTAGATGTTGCTAAGCTACTAAATCAGAAATATCAAAGGCTCTAATTGTATTTTAAAATATTTTATACCGCATCTTGAGTGGATTTTGGCATTCTAAAAAAGTATTCGCAATGGCTTATAATTGATCACATTAACTAATAAAGGAAATGCTTGACAATTTTAGCAGGACATAACAAACATAGGAAGTAATAAGCACACAAATGTAATCAAACTTTCATTTTAATGTGTCTTTTATACAAAATATACAACAAAAACGTAAATTTGCATGTCAAAAATGTATTGGCAAAGTTCTAACTGCTATGCAAATTTTACTATGTTGAGGTCACATGTTTAGACTGATTAGAAACCACGTTAGTATAAAACCTGCAGTGCATTTTTAAAACGTTATTTTGCTAATACTGTGATAAAATGGCTTCGAAATCGAAAGGATTAGACGTTAATGTTAAAAACATGATTATTAAGCTCAGAAAGGAGGGTCTAACGTATCGTCCTATAGGAATACAACTGAACATAAGTTTATTTACTGTTAGAAGTGTTGTAAAAAGTTCAAAGCGTCAGGATAGACAGAAAATAAGATTAGAAGTGGACGGCTTCGAATATTTTCTACAAGGAAAAAACGTGGCATTTTCAAAGAGGTTGAAAAACCCTAAAATAAGTGCACCCCGGTTAGCCAAAGATGTTGATAATACTTCGCATAAAACTTTTAGTGTACAGACTATATGGAATCTTTCACACGAAGGAAGTTATTATGAGAGGCCAGCTAGAAAGAAACCTTTCATTTCAGAAATAAACAGGAGAAAGAGATTAGACTTTGCCAAATCTCATATTAATTTAGCAGACGAGTTTTAGAACCGAGTTAATTTCCCTGACGAATCGAAGTTTAACATTTTCGGAAGAGATGGACGAGAGTATTTGTGGAGAAAGCCAAGCTCCGAAATGGAAAAACATCATTTAACACCGACTGTGAAATATGGCGGAGAGAGAGAGCCGTAGTTTGGGGCTGTATAGCAGCCCATCGCAAACCCCCACCACACCCAAACGGAGCTGGTAATCTGTGCTTCATTGAAGGCATTATGACAGCACATACGTAGTACATTGACGTATTGCGCCATAACTTGAAATTCAATGCCTAAAAACTTGGCTTAGAAACATCATTTGTGTTTCAACAAGGCAATGACCCTAAGCATACAGCGAACCTCACCTGAGAGTAGTTACTCTATAACGCTCCTTGTCAGTTAAAGACACCGCCTCAATCACCTGATATAAATCCAATTAAAAATTTATGAAAATTTGTTGAACCTAGAAGTCAGAAAACATAAAATTTCGTGTAAAGATGAACTTAAGCTTATACTCCTGCAAGAATGACACAAAATTCCCAATAGTACAACCAAGACTTTTTCCAATAGTACCAATGTTTTTCTCTATGAGAAATAGATTTAAAAAAAAGCTGTTATAAATGCAAGTGGTATGAATACAAAGTATTAAATTTTTTCCCACATTTTTGCTGTATGATCTTACCAATACTTTTTTTGACATTCAAATTTACGTTTTTGTTGTATATTTTGCGTAAAAAGTATATTAAAATGAAAGTGTCATTAGATTTGTATGTTTATTACCGCCTGCGTTCTTTATGTCCAGCTGAAATTGTCAAGTATTTCCTTTATTAGCTGATATGATAAATTATAGGCAATTGTCAATACTTTTTTTACCCACTGTATACTGAACTCTCGATTATACATATGTGAATTATCTGTATTGCGGTCTATCCGCGCATCGTCGCACCGAAATTTAGCTAACATGTCGTTGAAAAAGAAGAAATTTGCAGTTTTGGCACAGTAAATCTCACTGCTAAGCTTCGGATAAATTCGGTACAATGCTAGTTTATGGTTATTTGCTATCGTAAAGAAGGAATGTTCTGCCAACACTGGGGCAAAAATATCAAGCCTCTGACGTTACTTCTGGTGTTCAGGAGTTTGAAAATATAAATGAAGGAAACTGAAGAAATAAAAAGGGGGTAAAAATAAGAACTACAAAGGCGGTGGAATTTATTAGACTAAAGCCATCTAATGGCAGAGACTCAGCCGTCCATAGAAGACGGAAAGGTGAAATAACAAGGATAATCATGATGAGGCAGCTGAATTTGCATATGAGTTCTTAGACTAAAAGGATGAATAAATTGAGCTCAAATTTAATGCTTTGCACAGAGCTTCTGTATTGAATCAACAGTATGACTCTAAAAAAAAAGGAATATGACAGGAGTTTAGACGAAGAAGTATTGAAAATGTAATTAAGGCCGGCCGTATGGTTTTTGTCGTCCAGGGCCTATAGAACTTTCCCGCCCATAAATTTTGCCACCTGTTGCTGTCGCAAACACGTTAACGCCGGTCCTAAAATATACGTAAGTTTCATTATTTAATTTCATCCTAAAGATATTTTACATTATGTGTATTTGTATTAAACGCAATTTCTATCATTTCATTTTTTATTTTAATTATTTTTTCGAATATGTGTTTTTAAACGCATAATTATTAATAAAAATTCATGTAGCTTATTATTGTTTGAGAAACATCCGCTGGCCCCACTTTCTGGGCTGCGCTCCCCTGTGATACAGGCCCGCTTGCACCGACCCTGAGCCAAAGAATCTGTAAGGAAAAGAATGAAAGCTTCCATAGACGCAATGTAAACTTGTTTCGCCTCAGCGCCGCTATATCGAGGAGCCACGGCTATGCAGTGAAACAGCAGCGCAGGGTGGAATTTAAATAGCGCAGTCCGAGGAGATAGTAATTTTTTTTACTTTGAAATTCCTCAAAATGTTTTATTTTCATACATTTCAGATAAATTGTGTTGCTGATCTTTTATCTTCTAATCTTTAATCGTCTAGATGTTTCGCATAGAACATCCTAAAATTCAATTGCAAAATAAATGAATAAATAAATAAATTTTATTATTTTTATATTCCTTATTTTACCCCTTAACTCTTCTTTCTGTAAACTCACAGAATTGTTATTCTTTTGATATAATATCTAGCATTAATTTATAACTAACATCAGAATTAATAGAAAACAAAATTAATTACTGCCGTGATGTTAGATTTCTAACAAATCTGCAATTAATTACATAAATAACGCTATTTTTCTTTTCATATCAAGCATATTATTAAATATTAAAACAAAGAATAACACATTTGAGGTAAAAAAATGATTTTTATTGACATTTCTCAAGTTTTAGAATATACATATGCAAAATAATTTTAAGCATCTTCACAAATACCAAGAAATATTTTAGACAATTATTTGGAATGACCATTATGAAAACAATGAGCAAATTTTGCAGCCAAGAACCAAAAGCATTTCACTTAAATTAACAAATACAAAATTACACTTAAAAGGCCTTTTAAAGAATTTCACATAAATTATTAAAATAAGTGATTTCATTACTTTTTCATAAAATATTCAATACTTCTTACATTTATTAATACAAGATTAAATACTGAACTTGAAAATCAAACCTTCCAGGTGTTATTAAAACCTGGGAAGAAATTTTATAAATAATCCACTGAATCAAATAAATATTGTTGCATCTCATCCTGATGAAGATTATTTCAAATTATGAAATTAGAAATTGATTTTTTTAAATAGCAATTACAAAAATGACTATTTTCCATCTTCACTATACATATAATAATTCTAAAAATGCTGTAGCTTGGATTTTACATAATTTTAATTTTGCAAAAATCTATTTAATCCCGAATTATTCGACCAATGAGTACATTTAATTCTGTAAGCTTCAAAAAGAAGAAACACATACCATATAATTCATAATAAATTTTTATAACTCCATATTTAAAATTTTATGAGCAAAATTTGCATGATAACTAACTGAAACAAAAAAAATAATTAAAAACAATTACAAGTACCCCTAAATAAATTGAAAACACTGAATTCATTATAATTATCTGACCTCAAAAAAAAAAAAAAAAAAAATAAAATAAAATAAAATAAAATAAAATAAAAATAAAAAAATTACCAAGAACTTTTAATTGTTTGGAATGACTATTATGAAAACAAAGAGTCAAAAGCATTTCACTTAAATTAACAAATACAAGATTACATTTAAAATGTCTTATAAAAGTTGCACAAAAATGATTAAAATAACTAATTTCATTTTCTTGGTCCATAAAATATTCAATACTTCTCACATTTATTAATATAAGATTAAATACTTAACTTGAAAATCAAACCTATAGGTATTAAGAAGTTTTGTAAATAATCCACTGAATCAAATAAATATTGCTGCAGCTCATCCTGATGAAGATTGTTTCAAATTATGAAATTAGAAATTAATTCTTTTAAATAGCAATTGCAAGAAATGCCTATTTTCCACCTTCACTATACATATAATAATTCTAAAAATGCTGTATGCTTGGATTTTACATAATTTTAATTTTGCCAAAAATCAACAGTCAATATTTCGACTAATAACCGTCAATTTTGTTGTACAGCATTCTTTGAGCATAACATGACAGGCGATCCAAACCATCAATTTTGTTGCACAGTATTCTTTGAGCATAACATGACAGGTGATCCACTATTATTGACGAGTTATTTCTTAGATAGCGCTATTGTTAAGCATATTGAAATGATAACAATAAACAATGTAGATACCTGTTTGTTCAAAATTTTGTCGGCACTGCACAGGAATGTAAATATCGCATCTTTGGTGAACAGTAATCGTGATCTTTGAAATGTGACGAACATATTAGTGCAGTTTTATACAAATCAGTTGGTGATTTATTTAACAAGTCTTGACAGGCGATCCAAACCATCAATTTTGTTGCACAGTATTCTTTGAGCATAACATGACAGGTGATCCACTATTATTGATGAGTTATTTCTTAGATGGCACCATTGTTAAGCATATTGAAATAATAACAGTAAACACTGTAGATACCTGTTTGTTCAAATTTTGTCGGCACTGCACAGGAATGTAAATATCGCATTTTTGGTGAACAGTAATCATGATCTTTGGAGTGTGACGAACATATTAGTGCAGTTTTATACAAATTAGTTGGTGATATATTTAACAAGTCTTGATTACTGCATGCGGGAGCCCATTGTTTTGATCTATAAAAATGAAAACATTAATTTTATATTTTAAATTTCAATAAATCCATTTTCAGTGTTAGTAGAAAAATAGCAAACTAAAAACATTCCTTATACATTAGTTACACAATCTCGAGAAGGGTTATATATTTTTTAAGAACAAACATTAAATTATAATTTAAGGAAAAATTCATGTACACAATATGATTTATTACATTTCTGATATATTTATACTAATTCTCTATTATTTTGATCTATGAAAACAAAAAAACAATTTTATTTTCTTTAATTAAAAGAACCTCTTTTCAGTGTTATTAGAAATTTAACCTTGTTAAAAAATTTCTTTTACATTAGTAACAAATTCTGAAACGATTGCATTTCATCTAATTTTATTTTGATGTACGAAAACCAATAATTTTGCAGATATTGTGTTAAATTGTAGTTACCGGTCATAGTATCTAGTTAAACAATTTAGCATTTCTTTGTACAGTTTTGTTAACAATATGATTAAAAAAGGATAAGGCACCAATAAAAAGTACACATTGTTCGTAAAGTGCATCTTTAAAATGTTTCCTTCCTTATTCACACTAATATGTAGTGGTTCCCTAAAGTGTTCGTACACTTATGTTTCAGTGAAATAGTGCTGTGAGAATTTTTTAATATCTATAAATTTATCTTAGCAAAACTCTATAAAAGTATTATAAGAATACAGTAAAACTTTGGGGGAGAATTAATAATTAAAAAGTAACAAAAAAGTTACCTCACAAAAATCTTCGTGCACTTTAAAGAAATCTGCAGACACTATTACGAAATATTGCAGTTAAATTTCTGTCAGTTTTTGTAGGATATCCTGCAGCATTCAAGCTTGTAATACATAAATTACAAAAATTATCTTCTAAAATATTAGAAGAAAAAAATTTTAAAAAAATTTGGTTTTATTCAAAATCACTTCGAGATATGAGAAAATATTGGGCTTTATAATCAAATTCAATTCCGGGCTACAGCGCATTTTTTACAAATTCTTAAAGTGTATGAACACTTTTGGGAGCAACTGTATCACAAGCACAGTTATCTTGAATATTTACAGAAGAACACTGAACTATTTGTCCATGATGAGGAACACTTAATGGAAAAAAACAAGCTAATTATTTAAATTATTCCAAATACATGAAATATTTGCTTCTCTATCAAAAATTGAGATATATATATATTATTAATTATCAAAGCTTAGTTTCTTTTAAACTTAGAAATGATTTACCTAATAGGATCCTTAGGAAATCTGAAAAATTTCCTATCTGGTGTTTTTCGAGATGTTGTCCCACAAACACTACAGCGATACCAGGATTTGGGTTGTTTGCTAAGTAAAAGATAGATTGAGTTAGTCTGTTATTCACTAAACCACATCAAATATTGAGAGAAATCAAAATTATATTTTTATAATAATGAATATAAAATTTTCAAAAATAATCATAAAATACGAAAAATTGTATATAACTATCAATATACTACATTAAAAATAGTCTTCAGTGGCCACTAATATTAAATAAGTTTATAAATTTTCTCAGATAAATTATTTGGTAATCTATAGCATAAATTTAAAGCTGACGCATAATACAATTTATTAATAAAATTAATTTATGCAATCATACATGCCATTAGTTGCCGCATTATTATAAATGGCAAATTTATTCCTGATCGCTCGTTTTGTCGTAATATTATTATTAGTTGACTTTAAAGCTTAAAACTCAGTAAAAAAATTTGGAAAGAAATAGCAATATGCCTGCAAAAACTATAGTATTTGTTTCCCATATGATTAATTATATAAATTGAGATTCATATGCTAAAATGCAAAGTTAATATATTAAGAATGAAAATCTAGCTGCTGTGTGATACAATGAGACAAAATATTTTTGGAGCTTGGGAATCAAAATTAATGTACTATACAAAATCAATTTTTAAAATCTATGATAGGTTTTCGAATTAAAAAAGCAAGCTTACCTCACAGAAAGAGAATCGGGTGAATTCCGGTGATCGTCCTTGCGAAACATCCATCTTATGATCAGCTTAAATAACCAGAGAAAAGAACTGAAAAAAACTTTCAATGAACCTCTTCGAACAACGTGGTAAAAGATTGCTAATATGGCTGACGACATGCCGGTTTCTTGCCTGCTATTTCGCACATGCGCAGAAAGGTACGGAGGGTGGATGGATTGCCCCTTTAAAATAAGCTTCAGGGACATACACAGTGTCTCTTCAGTCTGACGGAGCTACATTTGCCTCGGGAAACCTTTACTTCTTCTCCTTACAGATTCTTTGCCTGAGCCTACGTGCATATAAATCATACTAGTGAAAACGCTTGCACAGGTTATGTTGGAACGTTTCTGCCTGTAGCCCAACAAAACTCCCTTTTCAGATAAGTAGTACTTATTCGATTTTCAGCGAGCTGTTTTGGACATAAAACGATCGTCGGCTTTTTTGTTTCATGTGAGTTATCCATGTACGAACATCCTTTGTATTTCTGAATCAGTTCCAAAATCGAGAACTTTAAAAAACGCCAAAGGAATTCATTATTTGCTTTAATGATTCACCTGCTTTCCTGGTGATCAATTTTTGATAAGGTATTTATTCTTGTGAATCATGGGTGAAACAGTTCTTAAAGTCCTTCTACAAAATGACGTCGTTAAAACTGTTACTACGTGATAGAAATAGCATAAAACGGAATTCCTAATCCACGATTGTATTCTTGAACTCGGTTAATAATGAATTTTGACCTCATTCGTGCTATTTTTCGTAAGAAATCTGCTTCTTCTGATGTCTTTAAAGCACTAGATTCGTATTCAGTAGATTTTAATTATTACACGTTAAGCATAATGCATAGTATTGCATAATGTTGCGAAAACATGTTAATTTTTAAATTTTTTTTAGCAGTATAGTATCTCTAATAAGAAATTTCCTTGAGAGTGACAGCGTGAATTAATTTCAAATCGTATCATGTCAGCACGTAGGAAGGCACATAAAACGCTTCATGATAAAAAAATGGCACCTTAGAAGGCAGACCTTGAGTATGAGTGACGTAAAATAAAAGAATTATTTAAATTAAAATACTGAATAAATGACGTCGGTTTGAGAAGTGCCGCTGTCTTCTCAAATGCCAATAAATAAATTAGCTTGAGGCTGTCAGAATATTGTTTAACTTTTTAATCGTATTTTGGTAGACAACAAATAAACACGAGAAACTTGAGGCTTTGAGTAAGCGTGATTTGGATCCGCAAAACGGGACTAAATTGCCATGCATTTACGTGGTTATTTTCCTTTTTAACGGATATGCATTGGAACCAGAGCTGTTAAGGGTCAAGAGGTCATAACTTTTCTGCGTAATCGGCAACAACTCATCCAAAATAAACACTGAGGGCCAAATTTATATTTAAAATACGATACACGTCATTATTTTTATAGTGTTAGTTGGAGACATATAGGCAGCAAAAAGCTTCTGTTGCTGAAAAATTAAAAACTATTCTTCATATTTCATTTCTAAAGTGATCTCGGAATATTTATGCGCAGTGTCCATTGTCGTAGAAGATTCTCACGCTGACGTCTATGTGCTGTTATTTTTGTGCTCTCGTTTTTCTTTTAAACCAGATATTCAGAGGGTTTTCGTGCTTAGTTGTGCACGTTTGAGTGGCATATTGAAACGAAATGAATATTTCCATACCTCTGGGAATCACTATGGGCCAAAAGTCTATAGTATATAGTCTGGTGATCACTATATTCCAAAAGATGAGAAAGGTAGCTTTCCCCTTTGTTACATCCATTATCTCAAATTTTATTTTTAAATCTGCAGACCTTTGGATTCAGGTTAAATTTTTTTTCGTATAAATTTTGCCTAGATGTGAATTATGGCACTGCCTAAATGGGGTGCAGTTCTAAAGATGCCGACTGCTACCAATTAAAGAACTTATTTGTGACCAT
Organism: Stegodyphus dumicola; assembly: GCF_044657685.1. Taxonomy (NCBI): domain Eukaryota; kingdom Metazoa; phylum Arthropoda; class Arachnida; order Araneae; family Eresidae; genus Stegodyphus; species Stegodyphus dumicola. The sequence goes on from NC_140781.1 coordinate 119,016,299, forward strand.
TATGCATATATAAATTCCTAATACTTAATTAATAACATTAAGTATTATTCGATCGAATTTCTTCTTTAGAATTACTGCCATAAATTTCAGATATATATTCAAATTCAAATAAGGCGAAAGAGCAGAGGAGTGCCCCCCATACATGGCACTCCTAAGTATAATTACTAATTTCAGCTCTGAAATTATAATTCTACTGAAATATTAAAGGAAAATTAAAGAAGGAGTTATTGTTACACGCATGTAAAATTTAAACAAGTAATTTAAACAAACGACCAAATAAGTTCAAAAACAAAAGTCCAAATATGCGCTTTAAGTTGTATTAATTCAATGTCAATATTTATTAAATTTATAACATAAAGTAAATTTAAAACCATATTCCCCATTAGGATAATGAATTGGTACAATTTGTTGTTTTTTTCCTGTAAAAAAATGATTGTAAAAATAAATAGTAAAAGAGGCATGTTCCAAAATCCCTAGAAAAACTTGTAAAGTATTTCTCCCGATTTTCTAGCGTGTCTTCGTGGTGTAGTGGTTCTGCACGCTAGGCCAGTATTCTAGTGGTCCGTGGTTCTATTCACAGCGAAGGCGTTTGCTAATTTTTCATCTTGCCTGCTTCCAAAAAATCCTAATGTCTCTACAAACTAACTTTGCATAGATATGTGTGAAACAATATAAAAGTGCAAGACATAGGTCATAGAATACTGCTTCACATTTTGCCGCAAAGGCAAAACGATTCCTCCGTGGAAAGAAACTGCCTAGTATTCTCGTTATATGTGATGAAAAAACACGAAATGACCATGTAGTCAACCATTTACCAAGGGTACATTTCCAAGTCATTCAACGATCTTATCCACTCGGCCATTTGCGAGCAAAAAGTTTCAATTGTGACTCGTCTCCTTTTATTTGTAAATAAGTAAGCTGAAAATAAATATTCCGGTCATCTTAAATCTGCTGATGTAATCAAAATGCCTGCATATACTCGTATACATAACAATTTAAGCAAGTTGCACTAAACAAAGAATCCCGTCATTCCTGTTAATTTTTCGAAGTTTTAATTTAACTAAATAAGTCTTTAACTCGTCTTAGTTAATCAAAGCTGTTTTTTAAGTTTGAGGTTGGCCTAACTTTCATCTTTTTTTCCCTCTTAAATCACACCACTCCATCAAAAAAAGTGCAAATTAAATGACGAGTAAATTGCATTAACCGGAGAGGCGAAGTTTGATGAAAAATGGGCCCCATATGATCAGCTTGTAGCTGTATCCTACTTCAGTCTATTATCGAAATTGCTTTGTGATCGGTTAGCAAATCCAGCTAAGAAGCTTATTCTTATTAGCAAGTGGTTTGATACGAACCTTCCAAATTTAGGATATATTAAATCAGAATATTTTTGTCGGCACGGATAGGGAATCGAAGATTTTTTTAATATCTTAATTTGTGGTTATTGGTTTTTGTATGGAACTTTGCCTTCTTGCATGTTGCAGAAAAATTTATACATAATACCTTACAGATCTGTTGATTGTAGATAATTATTTACTAGCCTAAATAGTTTATGCATTGTGACCTATCAGATTAGCTATTTGCCGAACTCTTAGTTTAGAGATCTGTGATAGTAAAATATATAAAATTAAAATAATGAATAATGACGTAAAGAGGGACTATAAAAATAACAGTGAAATGTTAAAAATACATAAATGAGGATATGTAAATTATGAAGACAATAATACCGGATTCGGGAAAAACAGACAATGCATTTTTACAGTATTTTTCATAATACATTTTCCCACTTTTACATTCTGTCAAAGAAAGACATTCTTGGAGCCCTTAAACCACATTTCAGGACGATGTTTGAAAAAATTCAGATCCTTTCTTAACTATACGGAGCAAGCGAAACTCACTTCACAGATAAATTTCAATTCGGTCTAGCGGAACCCTTTTAATCATTCCGTTGCAGATTCTGAAAACTTCGTCTCCTGTCTCTCTCTCCTTTTCTGATCCCCATTCTTCATTTACTGCACTCTGTTGATGGTAAAGCCAAAGTTCATCATTATCCCTATGAAGGGGCCTCTCAGAGATTTTGTGAGCAAAGACTTGACACTTGGGGAGAAACAGATCTCTAGATTCATGTTTCTTTCGACGCATGAGCTCTATATTCCGCTTTTTTAGATTCTATATAAAGTACCTGATAAAAAAAATTCTTCTTTTTTAATGTTTTTTCTAGAAAATCAATTTCTCATTTTCATAGAAATATTCCATTTTCATAGACAAGACCTATTGCAGGAAGACATATTCAAACCTAGTAACCTCAATTTCTGTATATATTGCACTTAAAAAAATTATATTCAGGGCATCTCAATAAAAGATTGAAAATAAAGTTAGTGATATTTTTTCTAAAAATCAAAATGTAGTTTAAATAAATCGACGGGCGTTTCGATCTCTAGCGATTCGCTTGAGTCCATCCAAAGGAAAATGAATAAGCTTCTTCACGATCTTTATTTGACAAATAAAATCAGTTTTCATCAATATGACAAATTTTAATGCACCTACTATTAGCATTACTTTTTATTTTTATGATGCACGAAGAAGAGATTCATTATGAAGCATGGAAGTTTGAGTATTCTTATTTGCAATCTTGTAGCAATTCCCTATTTAGATTTTTATTGATACTTTTCATTCGTGGAACTATTCATCGTTGGGAGTTCGATGCACCATAGTTTCAGCCCATGAACATCGAACCACGGACATTTGAATTGACAGACGAGTATTTAGATCCTGGATTCAAAGAATTCTCAGAGTAAGGGTTCTAAATACGCCACTGTCTTTCTGCCAGCGAGACTGCTATTTAGTCCATACCCAGCTCGCACTACGATACTTGAAAGCAGAACCGTAGTGTGAATAAATCTGTCTCACTTTGAAGAGTGCTTGTGAACCTCGACGATTTGGAGAGAATAGGTTGGATTTTTGGCAAATTGATGAGCGTAGCAAATGAGTCCGGTGCGTTGAGGTATAAGAGTGTATATAAAGCTGCAAAGGAGTTTTGGTTTTGGCATCACGTCCAAGTCATCAATTAATCACGATTATCTGTTTAAGTTTCAACTGACATGTTTCAATGATGGCGCATTCTGTCGATAAGAGTTGTAAGTACTGTAGTTTTTTAGCGTCTGCATCGAACTCTGGGTTCATAAACTGATATTTTTACGAATTCACTAAAGTTCACTTGCTGAATATGTCATGTCTTTTCCTCCAACAAGTGAAATCGCTGCAATCTCGCTGAATTTTTCGCTACTTGTTATAGCCTTTCCGTGGTAATTGGAAAAGTATTATGATGAACAGTGACGAATTTTGTTCCTCTCCAATATAATAAAGTTTACATTTTGGTTTTGAGAAAACTTGTAAATTATCAGGAGTCTAAATCAGACATTACACGCAATAGTTTGTTTTTAAAATGTAATTACTGTAATTTGAAATATCCTCATAGGATAGGCCTTTATTAGCAATCAATATGAATTTTTAAACTGTAGTAAGCATACTATAATTTTCGAAGCATTTAAAATGCTTACCATGTGCACACTGTCAAACTAATTCATAAAAGGTAAATAATTACATTTCTGAGACATTCTGCCATTGGCGAAGTTACTTTTCAAACTGGCAATAGTAAATGCGACAGCAGGAAAGGCAATGCGCTGCATTAATTGTATATATGAAACCTAATAAACGACATTGCAAATATGCGTCATTGTAATCTGCATTGCAAAAAATAAAACACATCTGATGATCCATATTATATCTAGTGAAATAATTTAAAATATTATCTCCGTATGTTGACTTTGTGTTAATTGTGCGTAAGTAAACACACCATTTGGCAATCCCAATATACGTGTTTTAATTCTTTCCAAAGGATAATAGGCCGAGAATAAAGAAAACGGTTTAGTGGCCCTTGCGCACAAGGAACGTTTATTGCTGGATGGGTAATCGTACTTTTGCATATTTTAGTCACAGTTTCGCATAGAAGCACATCTTTTGATTACTTTTCAACATCCTGGAACAGCGACTGGGATTATTAATTTGATTTAAAAAATTTTAAGCTACTGAACTGCACAAATATAGATTTTGACAAAATGTTTCTTTTATGCCTGCGCTAATGTGCAAAGAATAATAAAAGCTTTAGGGAGTCGGGTACAAAATAACATTTATATTTTTTTATATTTTTATTTTCGAAACTATAAACTGAATTATTTTTTAACATAATTAAAGATAAGTTCTAAAACTTTTAGCCAGTTGATCATTTTAATGTCATTTAGAGTTTATACAATTGGTTAAATGCTGTTGAAATTCTGACCAATGTTTTCAGAGAAACCGTAATCTCAAGCAAAAAAAAAAAAAAAAAAAAAAAAAAAAAAATTCAGCAATGCGAAATCTTAACTTGAAGATATACTTTCAAATCTTGTAAGTGCATATTATTTTCTTAATAAAGAAATATAAAAATGTAATTATTAATCAGTATCTGTAAGTATGCATAGTTATACAATTAAATAATATTGCCTACATAATTTTTATGAATTTAATTGAGACGATGAAAAATGTGGAGTTGAAATTTTTATGATTTCAAATTTTATTATAGCTCTAAAAGATTTTAGGCATAACTGACCATTTTATACAGGTACAGTGTTTATGCAATAAATCAAAATTCTGGAGGTTCTAATCAGCCGTTTCCGAGAAATCATGCACACAAGCAGGGAAAACTTATTTTTGTAAAATATTAATTGGAAAATAAAACTACCTTGAAATTATATAAGCACATTATTTTCTTAAAATTAATAAATAAATAGAGAGATATGCTAATGCGTTAACTTTGTATGATGTGTAGCTATATATTTTTTGTAAAATTGTAGACAGAAGCATTTTAGCTATACATCTGCGGATTTAATGTGTTATATTTCTTGAGGTGCAAATATAAACGAATCATCTCGCTTTTTAAATTGTAAAAACTTAGAACTTTTATTTTTTTTTAACCATAACTTTGTTATAAAGCGAGTTTTTGCATGACCCTTGTTTTACATCGTATTATGGCTGTAAGAAATCAAATTTTTATATAAAAACATAAAAGAAATTAAAATTTTATGATCTGTGTAAATGTACTTAACCCTTTAAATCTGTATTGAAAACATTTGTAAATCCCTTTCACACTTTATCTAAGTTTCGAACTGGCAGATGTTGATATGTTTAAAAATTACTAGGGTATTATTTTATTCTGCGTCATTGAAAGAAAAATTTTAAATGATATTTTGAAATCATGAGCAGATCCTGAGTTCCAGCCTCAGAGCAGGAATTGACATAAGAAAAATAATGTCTGTAAATAATAAGGATACTTGACTTTCCTGAGAGGCTGTGCGCGAAGTGTCACTTGTTGCCTAAATTACACTTGTTTGAAAATTTCATGTTCCTCCAGGAGACTCACAAATGCCACTTGCACGGAATTGCCATGTGCACAAATGTCACTTTACGAAGAAAACCAAGGGTTTTTTTTTCAAATCGCTGCCATGACCTTCACTCAGATTAAGAGATGTTCACTGTATTGTAAAAAATCGCCTACCCCCTTTTTTTTTTTTTTTTTTTCCTGTTGTTTGTTCTCTTTAAATTTCCTTACATTTTGATTAGTTGATAATTAAAATCCGAAGAAAATGCTTGACCTTCTGCTTAGGAAATCTAGTTAAATCTTGGCTATCTGGGAAAAAACTCATCCTATCGTAAGAAATTTAATTTTAATCTAATTTGAATAAGGTATGGTCATAATTTGCTGAATACGGCGTACGACTGGCAAAAATTATTTATTTATGCTCATAAAAAACTAAATAAATTAAGAAATACAGAAATTCTTGTTAATTTACTAATTTTGGAGTCAAACAACAAAAATCAGAATTATATTTGCAAATTTTGAAATATAAATTTGAAAATTTGCAAACATAGCTCTGATTTTTAAAAACATAACTCTGATTTTTAACAAGCATAAACTAATTTTTTCTAAATTAACGCATTTTCGGTGTGTTATTTTACGTCGTTAATTTATTTGAGACATTTCTTTACGGTCAAAAAAATCTACAGCATTTAAAACAATAAAAGCATCTAGTTGCAGCTCTAATTACTGCCCTCGAAGCAAGCATTTAAGTTCTAACGTGCGACACCTAGTCTAGACTTCAAGTGTGCCTCTTTAGTTTAGACCAGCGATTTTCAACCGGTGGTACGTAATTTTAACTATTAAATTCAGAAATCTTGTGAAGAAAAAGAACAATTGATAGAAATTTCCTGTGATTGAACACCAGCTGAAGATTTTAAAAATAACACACTTGTTAACTTTTGGCTGAAATGAAAAAAAAAAAAAAAAAAAAAAGAATTTAAAGGCATTTCAAATAAAGCTGTTAAATTTTTATTCCCTTTTTGCACAACCCATTTGTGTGAACAAGGATTTTCTTCCATGCTATATTTAAAAAACTAAATACAGAATGCGGATTCTAATTTACGCTTAAAACTAAATTAAATATGGCCAGCCATAAAGAAATGTATATCTCTTAAAGAGGCCCAAATTTCACAATAAATTTTAGAATTAAAGTATTAAACTTGAATTTTTATAATAAAAACGGTAACCAACTTCTAATCTTATAATATTTTTTATGTGTGCATGCATATTTAATACAAATAGCCAACAGATTGTGCAAATGGTAAAATATATTTTTTTAAATATTTCTATTGAGAAATTGAAAAATAATCATTGTAAAATGTAGTGGTGGTACTTAAGTTTTTCAATTTTTATGTAGACGCTATCCGTTAGTCAAAAGGTTGGGAACCGCTGGTTTAGACTCTGGAGACCCCGCTGGAGTTATTATCCCACAAATTTTGGAGCTGAGGTTTTTAAAAGCAATATTGTTTAAAATGGTTTCTCGTTCAATTTACGCCTTTAAATTTAATTTCACCAACCATATTGTTGGTATTATGGGTACTCAAGTCAGTTCTTTCATCACAGTTGCGTTGGTACTAATTCACCGTACATTTGCTTCAACCCCTTTTCGTAACGTCGTTCATTTGCTTCAAACACTTTTAGTCAATGTGGTTAAGCCATGCCTTCAACTGAAGAAAGAATCAAAGGCATTTACCGCGTTCGGTATATAGACTCGGAGGAGAAGTGCACGGGTCAAATCCAAAGGTCCGTGAAAGCGCGTAAAAAACAGCAAACTGCTTTGAGAGAAGCGACTTCAATTCCCGGCTCACTGAACAGAGCCGTAAATTGTGGACATTCACCAATTTGGGATTCGTAGAAGTTTCATGATGTGCCAAAGAAAATTGGTTATATTTTTTCTTAGCCCAAAGAGGCAATTTGCCCTGAAGGACTATTAATTTCGTTTTGGCATTTTGCGTTGATTCACTATAAACGACGAATCAGTTTTTAAATTGATACCACCAAATATTAGAGCCCTAATTAAATAATGAAGAATCTGCATAAATGTATATATATTTCTCGCACTGTGATAAAACAACGGTACCTAAAGCCATAAAATTTTGAATAACGTAAGTCTCCACCCGAATATGGGCATCTGGAAGCCCGAATTTGGAATTTGTTTTATTATCGATGTCATATTTTTAAAGCATTTATGAGTATTTGATTAAGAAGCTCAACGATTTCAAAGCGAGCAATGGCAAGACTGTATTAAACTATATATATTTTGGAATTCATTCGTTTCAACATATTCTCTCAATTTCAACCGCTTTTATTCCTTGAATTGAACGTATTAGCGAGAAATATATCAGGTTTTTAGTAATTTCTGATGTGGATTTTAAATTTCTTTTTTAAAACGGAAATGTTACTTATACCTATCTGATTCCAGACATTATCAGTGATCAACGTCATGGGTGAAGGCCAAAACTGAAACTGCTCCGCTAGACTTGGCTTTTACAATTAGCACTTCATGTATACAGTAATTACCAGTGTAGTTTATTTACTGCTTAAACTGTGAGATTATTTTATACTGTTTGATAATTAAATATCTTTTTGTCATTTGCAATATCATTTATCAATATATTTGCTGTATCATTTATCACGATAATAATTATTTATGAGACACAACCAAATTTTAAAATATGTATAATAGATGAAGAAGGTACTATTTCTGAATAAATACATATAAGTATCTGGAAGATTTCGCATTCACATTTCTCCGTTCAGCGAGATAGCAGATCCACCCATGTTGGCGTATTTTAGTCTAGGGAGTTCTATCTAAAGCAACTACTTACTATATTCACGGACGATTGATAAAATATGATGAGACAAATTAGCTCGATTACTCGGAATGATTTTTTTTTATGTAGTTATTATATCCGTATATTTTTTTCAAATCTAGGCTTAACTATGACTCCCGATAAAAATCAAGCTTGTAATTCGAAAAAACTGTTCTTAAATAATATTACATGAGGTTGAGGTATTTTTAGTTTGAAATATGAAAAGAGAATACTGTAAATACACGTAATCTCCTACGAATAGAAAGAAGTTACGAAAATTGCAGTTCAACTATTGAAAAGTCATCTGAACGATTGAGAAGTTTCAGCCCTGAATTGCACTTATTACAGAAGCTGATTAATTGGGAAGTTCTGAATAAAGAGGAATTTGCTGTGGAAATTCCTCTTTATTCAGACACACATTGCCGGCAAATTGCAGTAGAAGTGACAGTCGGTGTGCGTGGAAATTGGAGTGCTTCTTCAAAAGAATACATGAGATGTTCTTGAAAGAAATTTCGGCTAATCTTTAGAATATGGTAACAGGCTGTTTGGCGACATTTTGGTAAGTCGATAAAGGTTATACTAGCTAGGACTTTAGCAATAATCTGAGAAGTACACAGTTCGAATCACAGATTATTTTGTTTCAGAGAAATGAGAGATCATGAGACATGTAATGTGACATTTTCCGGAAAATTCCAATGGGGATTTTAGCTAATAAGCACTTAGAAAGAATTTCGCTGCTAAAGTGCAGAATCGCCCGCTTATTTGTTTGGCGCTTTTTACGAGAGTAAGAATTGGATTTTTGTCAATTTTCTTTGACTTCTTAAGTGAAAATAGGTCGATGTGTACATGGATAAAGTCAAGAGTGTGCGCAATGCATATTTTTGTGCAATTCCGGGATGTTTTTTAAATGAAAATAGGTCGACGTGCACATGGATACCGTGTATATGCAATTCTTAAAAACGCGGCAAGGAGTGGACGATTCTACACTTTCTCCCAATTTCGCACCCCTAATCTTCGTCATGATTAAGCACTTTTGTTCCATAAAAGTTCTAGCAAAAGTGTAATTCGGCTATCAGATTGTTGGAAAAAATGTTGAATAAAAAAAATAAATAAATAAAAAAAACCTTTACTTCGTGAAAACAAAATGGCGTCCAAAAAAAAAAAAAAAAAAAAAAACTAGCAGGTTGCTTTAGCAGAGTTGGCCGCCAAAGTTTCGTCAAAAAATCGCCAAGTTACCATATTGTAAAGATTCACCGAAATTTTTACATGCTTCCAACAAAAATAGCCTAGAAACTATGTTACTCCCAATGAAGGAAATTTATGGATGCTTCTGACTAATTCACATTAAAGGCGAATTACTGAGAGTAGTAATTTTGGCCTTTGAAAGTGAAAGTTATGACTTTTATCCATGCATATTTCTTGCCCTAAAACAGATAGTCTTTTGATTCTGAGCATAAATTTCAGATCTTAGCATACTTTTTGAAAGTTATTTTTTTAAAGTTTGTAATAATATCGCTATGTAGAACACAGAACTTTTATTATTCTAATAAAAGACAATAGAATAAGATACGCATCTTAAGGGACAGGGTCGACGTGGCACTGGTAAAATTGTAGTCCAGTATAAAAATTTTAAGGAATATGATCATTTTTTTTTTTTATTTAATCGCTTTTAAAGAGGTGAATGCGCTACCGGATACTATTCAGTATCATAAAATTACTTTGTGTTATTACAATGTGTACTTCCAAAATTTTATAACAATAATCAACTTTTGCTAAACAACCCAGCAGTTTCCGAGTGGACAAAACCGCGAAATGGTATTAGTAGTTCGTTCTAATTTCTGTTTTCGACAGCGATATGTTTGAATTTGATTTTTGTAATCTATAATTCAAGGTGAAAACAACTCGGTTGTCCTTAAAATATTTTTTTTCTGAGAAAACATCCCTCTGAAAGCTAATAGTCCTTGAAAGGCTTTACCAAAATTAATTAACCAATCAATCAGCCGTCATTAGAGATAACTGTCATATTTTGTGATTGAGTTATAACTTGGTGAATAAGAATGAATATTATGAAAGGAAAAGTAAAATCGTCAAAATTTTATATTTCCTTAATTATTACTGATGCCGTTCTAGTATATGAAGAGATTTATTTCCCAATTAATTACAGTTGTTAAAAAGTATCAGTTCTTCATCCGTTTCTATTGCCACTGCTGAAGAAAGTTTTCTTTATTAGGTATTTAAGAGAAAATATGCATTAAGAATACAAGATCTAAAACTCAAGTTAATGGATTTATTTCACAACCTGTTTTTTAGAGGATCTGTGTAAATGATTAAGACATTGTCGAGTCATTAGGTTTTTCTGAAGCAGGAGACGTGAAAAATGTGCATTGCCCTTGTTGGGATTCAAGCCCTGGACCTCTCAAATATGTTTCGAGTATGCTTCCAATTAACACCACAAAGACTCTGGGAAAGGAGGGAGAAAATACTTTATACACTTCACTTTTTAAAGGGCAACTGGGGATTAAGGGACCCAATCGCCAAATCGTGGTGGTGACGAATTAACGTCCCCCACCTTTTAGTTCGGACGCCACTTATAGAATCATTAGACTTTTTTGAAGCAGAAGACTATTTCGCCGGGACTCGAACTCTGGACCTCTCGAATACGAGTCGAGTATGCTTCCAAATACACCACGAAGGCATGCGGAAAGAAGGGATAAAATACCTTATGACATTATTGACAAAGAATAAATTATTTATGAATTGCAACTGCACCAAGAAACTTTGCTTTTGTTTTGCAGAAAGGACATAACACTATTAAGACCATCAATTCAAAATTTAAATTTATCTAAACACCATTTTAAAAAGCATAAAATTAAACGGAATATTGGCATAAAATTACATATACGAAAATCTGCTGAAAACACTCAAAAATCCAGTATGATTACGAACATAATAATATGTCGAAAGACCTAATTTGTAAGGTATTTTCTCACTTCTTCCAGTATGCCTTCGTGGTGTAACGGTAGCGTGTATTCGAGGGATCCGCGTTTCGAGTCCCGGCGAGAGCACTGCACATTTTTCAAAAAAGCGCTTCAAAAAAACGTAATGACTCTACAAATTGAGCTGATCGAACTTCTGATTGCACTTTATATTTTTTTCCATTAGTCTTCTTTCTTTTAATATTTCATAAACGTAATTTTATACAATTGCTTTTAAACATTCAAAGAATACGTTACTTGTCGTAATACATAAATGCGTATTAAACGTATACTTACACAAATTTATTCAAATTAATGCCATTACCTGAGAATCTCCATTGTCTCTGACTCTTCTTCCACACTTCCCGAATCCCTCATAGCTCAGAATATTCTCAGGGTGTCCTATTTAAATCATAATATCCCAGGACATACTTAGGATATTCTGAGCATGTTGATTCTAGGATGTCCTGAGGACATCGTAATTTAACAACCTAAGGACACCTTATTTAGGTCTTTATGTCCCGGCATATGTGAGGACGTTCTAAAGAGGTTGATTTTCTGATGTCCTGAGGACTTCTCCGATTTCACATCCTGAGGATATTCATAGTGCATAAATACTGTTTTCATGCTGTTTTAAATAAAAACTACTTGAACTTCCTGTGTGAAAACTATTTCAGTAATATAGAATACTACAACTTCTAACAATATTCATTTGAATCCTTTGGCGAATAGCTTGCCATCTCGCCTACTTGTAGTAAGCTAAATTTCTGTTAATCTGAGGTTTAAAAAAAAAAAAAACTTTTTTTTTTTTGGGGGGGGGGATACAATAGAGTTAATACTATTTATTTCTTTGTATATTGCACTAAAATTTCATTCCGAAGTTATTATTTATTGTAACCACAAAAAGTTATCACCTCATATAGTCTGCACATGTTACGGTTACGTATTTTTGTTTAACCATTTTTCCTAGTATATCGAATGCAATCGATCATTAATCATTCATAGGTTTCTTAATTTATTAGCATAATTTGAGTTCATTTTAATGAACATTAAGATTTTTACTTAATTGAAATTTTATAAAAAAAATTAATCATGCTTTTTCCCGAGTACAAAGCGTTGGTTTCTGTTATGCAAATTACTTTTTATGACGAAGCTGCTTAATTTGCTACAGATTACAGCATGCATTGCTTTTTATACATATCACTTTCCATGAAAATTATTTAAATTAAAATGCTTCTTTGTATTTTATTTTTTTAATTTTCTGGTTCACTTCTGTTTTATATTCCGTTGGTCTTCTATTTTATATTTCGTTTGTATTTTGGGCAAACTACCCTTTCCTTTAAAGTCTGTAAAGGTTGGACTTGTGAATGCAGAAACTGATTTAATTTATTTAATTTGATTTGAATCATATTGTTCTGTTTATTCAAATATCTATTCATTTGTCAGAAACTTACTTTGGAACTGACTGTTAATTCTGTCGCTACACCAACCCCTTGAAGAAGATGCACCAGGAGATGTAAAATTAATTTAATATAAAGTTTTAAATTAAACTACCGATTTGAGGTATGAAAGCAACATTGTTTATTTCTTGGTTTTGTTTCTATATGAAGTGTTTTACTAAAATATTACTAATGACATTATTTTATTTGAATGTTAATTGTTAGCTGTATATGTAATTATATTTGTAATTCCTTTCTTACACTCTAATATCATTCTCTGACTGAGCATGAACCTGTAATATATTACTTTTTTTTCGCTTGCTATCAATTTAGCTCAGAGAAAGCTTTTTACAGTTGCAACTTTGAAGTTCTGGCATAGAACCGTCTGTTTCTTTCCATTGTCTAGCGTGCTGTTCAATGTTTTAAGGCTTTAAAAGATTAATTCATTGCTCAGCATTGAATAAACACAAAGACATATTATCAGGATGTAAGACAAATAATTAGATATGATAGAAATTATTTTTGTATTATTACAGCAATCAAGGAAATCTTTTCTTAACTTCTGTGGAAAATTAGTTCAAATCAGAGTTCTGAAAGTTTGGCAACCATCTTACGAGAAGTCTCCCATTTAAAAGCTCGAGAAAAAGGGGAGGGATAGAAATTCTCAACAGTTGTCAGTTTAAATATATTATTAAAGAAAGAGCGGGAGCGTGCTTTTTTTAGCTACTGCAGAAGGAATCCATTTACCAGGTATAGTTGTAAACATGTTTCAGACTGGAAGTATAAATCATTTTTAAGAGCGTATCCGCATTGAAGCTTCCAAATGGAGTGGAAATTTCGAAACTTTGAGTATGCTTCAGATAATAGAGTCTGATGACCTATTATTATCGGGGAGGGGGAATTAATTAGAGGGAGTTGGAATTATTTGTGAATATGTTTGAATTTTGTATTTACACTCTCATATATTTTAATATTTATTATAGCGTAATATTTGGTCCTAAACCTAAATACCATTATATTTTAGAAGGCGGCATATAATTATTAAATTCAAAAAGTCTTTCGAAGTTTCCTGCATGAAATAAAACGTGTAAGCTATTGGTGGGATACATTGTCAACATTAACACTTAATTCTTTTCATTTTTTGTTTTATATACAATTGATATTTTCAGGAATTCGGCTGGTATAACTAAAAAATTTTTCAGTAAGCAGACTTTTAACAAGAAAAATGCAATAATAAATTAAAGAAGAATATAATTGCGGTTTCTTTCATTTTTCTTCAATTTTTAATTACTAAATCAATATTTGTATGTTTACAGGCTTCAAGATTAAAAATTCAGGATTAAGTGTCAAATGACACTGAAAGTATTTATGAGAGATGGCAGAATTTTTATTTTCCATCTCTCCAGATTTAAGTGTGTACAATATAGGTTTGGATATCTGTATTATATTAAGATTAGTTATGGGATTTAAAAAAATTTTTAGCAGACAGCAACATTAATTGCAGATTAAGAAACGTCTGGGTTCTGGGCCTAAGGATTTTCGATTCTGCGTTTCTCTTTAAACTAACAAAGTTTGGGCGAACTGTATATGTTTATCGTCTCTGGAATATATATATATATATATATTTTTCTAATTTCAAGATTCTATAGCTTTCTTATATAGTTAAATAATATCGTATTACAATTTTGAGTGTGATTTTTAGTAAAGGTATTCTAAAAAAGATTAGTTATTTAATTAGAAATTTTTCGTCTGTCATAAGAGAGCCTGTTAATTCTTGATCCTTGCTGTGAATGTTTAGTCTCATATGTATAATATATAAGGTGATTAAAAATATCTGTCAAAAATATAGAGGATACTAAAATAAGCAGATTTCGTATAGAAATGTGTGTGCAGAAATGAAGCTTTGGGATTTTACAGGGCCCTGCGGAGCAATAGGTGAAAGCATTCTGCAGGCGTAAAACGCCATTCCTCGAACAAAATTTTAGCGGCATTCGTTACACGAACGCAGAACTAACTTACGTGCATTTTATCTATTGGTTAGGTTAGGTTATTTGAATATGGCAATGCCTCGAAGACTATCTGCTTAAGAGGAGGATGCCATCGTGGAGTATTTTCTGATGGAAACTGGTTCGTATACACGTTACACATGGGAAAAACCACGAAAACGCCCATGCAGCCAGACCGTTCATGCACACTACACATGGGGAAAACCAACCATTCAGCCAGCCAATTCGCCTGGGTTCAAACCCAAAGCAGGTCGAACTACTAGTATTTAACGGTCTTAACCACACGGCCACAGGAGGGACATATTTCATTTATGAGGCTGAAATGAAGCCTTTGTTCAAAAAGTGCACAGAAAAAGATTCTAGAAAAAGTCCTTTGAGCAGTTATTGCGTTTCCATTCTTACCTCCATGCATGAAATGCATTTAGGCGATCTTCGCATTCATGTATCGCACGAAATTCGCATGGGAAATGATGATTTACGCCAGCAGAACGTTTGCACCTACCGTTTAACAGCATCTTGTATCATTTCAATGCGCAATTTTGTACACACATTCCATTACAAAATCTTTTCTGTTTCCTTTACCTGTCTTCGCATTTGTGTCTGATGTTTTTTAATCCTCCCGTATACTGGGTGGTCAAGAAGATATATCCGAAACTTACATAGGATAAGAAACAATATTGATAATCGCCGATAATGCTATCTTTTAAGAAAAATTAAAAACGTTATTTTGTCTGACAAAATTTCAGTACTCGGATAGAGATCGGAAAGTCCTAACCTACAATCAAGTTTTCCAAAGTTTGCAAAGATTTCAAATGCATTGATAATGTAACGTGTAGATAAAAGTTACGGCTTCTTTTAGTCACAAGCACATCCATCATACAAATAAATGTTGTTACTGGAAAAAATTATTTTTCAATATTTGCCAAAACGTATTTAAAATAAATGGCTTAATCTCCTGACAGAAGTCGCATTCCGCGCACGAATGCTTCTGAAAATATAACCGCCCTTCCATGAGCCAGCGTCGTAATTTTGGTTATCATAATGAAAGATGCTCCTCTTTGCTCTCCCCTTTTTTTAACATCCTCTTCCACCTCAGGTTGAGGAACTTCAAAGACCGGATGCTGACACGTGGGTCGGAACTTAAATGGTCCCGTTGGGAAGATCCAATTATTCACGAGGTCTGCTACACTCACTAACGTCGGAACTTCATGATATATATTAAGCCTTTATTGTTACACATGGAAACTAAAACTGTGATATCTTATGACCTTGTTTCGTATGCAAGGACGATGGGCTATTTTTTTAATGCGTAAGGGTTCAGAAAAGAGTTAGATTTCAAGGTTACTATGCCAGTGTGACACGTCCAGCAACAAGGAAAGTGCCATGTGGTGTGAAGATACAAAAAAAAGTAAAACCTCTTTTATGCTCGAGATAAAACGACGCCGGATAGATAACGATGCAAGTAGACCTGAATGAACGCCATCTGATTCTACTACAGTTGAGATTTTTTGATGAAATAAACGCTCTGTCACTCCAATCTGATGAAAGTGCGGTGTTAAGCCTGTTAACGTGCAAATTTTCAAGTGAGTTGCGTAAGGAAATGTTACGTAAGGAAGAATTGTTTGTAACTAATCCTTTTTGCTTCTTTCCTTTTAACACTTAGCGTGCTTTTTCATAACGGAATATAAAAGGGTACATAGCTAAAGAAAGGATAAAAAGTAACTAAATAGTTAACTAAAGAACGGATATGGATGACAGCTCTTCTTCATCTCTTAGATATTGATAACATAATCTATGTTTTACCTTAACCATACTTCGATAAAATAACTTCTCATAGTCTACTTGTGTGCAAAAGAACACAATAAACAGAATTTAAGATATTAATGGATAATATAGAATATAGAAATATATTTTTGTATGCTTTATATTTTGGAATCTTAATTGAAATGAAAATCACTGTCTGTATAAGAAACAATACTGACAATTGCCGATAATGCTATCTTTTAAGAAAAATTAAAAACGTTATTTTGTCTGACAAAATTTCAGTACTCGGATAGAGATCGGAAAGTCCTAACCTACAATCAAGTTTTCCAAAGTTTGCAAAGATTTCAAATGCATTGATAATGTAACGTGTAGATAAAAGTTACGGTTTCTTTTAGTCACAAGCACATCCATCATACAAATAAATGTTGTTACTGGCAACATTTATTTGGGGCGGATCAATTTGAAGATGTTGTAGAGACATTAGGTACTTTTGGAAGCAGCAAGAAGAAAATCGCAAGGAATCGAACCGCGGACCTCTCAATTACGCGCTGAGCGTGCAGACCACTACACCACCAAGGCTCGCTAAGAAGCCTTATATACGGGAGAAATACATTATATAATCCCCCTTTTTAAAAGGCGAGTGAGGTGTTTAGAGGATCCAATCGACAAATCCTGGGTGAGGAGAATCATCATCCAACACCCTTTTAGTTCGAGTGCCACTGTAGAGACGTTAGGATTTTTTTGAAGCAAGAGCAATGAAAAATTTGCAATGCCTTCACCGGGAATTGAACCACGGACCTCTCAATTACGCGCTGAGCGCGTAGACCACTACACCACAAAGGCTCGCTAAGAAGGCAGGAGAAATACCTTATAATGTAAACAATACACTTAATCTAAACGCTGGGAAATCTTCCTAGACTGCCAGACAAATTATTGCAAAACAGAAATAGTAATGCATAATATGGAATATAGAAATACATTTTTATACGCTCTATATTTTGGAATTCCTATTGAAACATAAAGGGAAATGTTATTTGTGTATCTGTTTCTCAGTCATGCAAGAATAGGATAGCAGATCGATTTTAAGATGTAAGACTAAGCACAGTTACACTTAATCTAAACATTAGCCAACCTTTCTAGACTGTCAGACGAATTCTTATAAAACAAAAATACTGATGCATAATATGGAAATCTATTTTTGTACGCTCTATATTTTTGAATCTTTACTGAAACACAAAAGAGAAATGCGGCCTGTATATTTGTTAATCAATAATGCAAAAATTAGATGGTGGATTGATTTGAAGATGTAAGGCTGAACACACCTGCACTTGATTTAAACACTGGGCGAACTTCCTAGACTGCCAGACGAATTCTCGTCCTGACTTTAACATACATAGGTTCCAGAATAACAAATCGATTACAGTTAGGGCAAAAACAACTAAAGCATTTATTTGTGCTTAAAATTGCAAAAACTAAAAAGTTTAACGTAAATTTTATAAGGTATTTCTCCCACCTACTTAGCGAGACTTCGTGGTGTAGTGGTCTGCACGCTCAGCGCGTAACTGAGAGGTCTGCGTTTCGATTCCCGGCGAAGGCGTTGCATATTTTTCATCTTTCCTGCTTCCAAAAATTGCCTAATGTCTCTACAGTGGCGCCCGAACTAAAAGAGTGTTGGATGCTGACTCTCCTCACCCAGGATTTGGCGATTGGTTCACTTGTACTGTAATATATTATTGCAGCTAAATTAGAAATTAATAGCTTTAATTTCTAATTTTAAGACATAGGATAATGTGGAAATTTTAAATAAGTAACAGACGAAATGACAGCGTCACGTGCAAAGCAAGGAAAATGAACGTTTATATTATAAAAGAATGCGTCGAAACGTTTTCATTTCTTTCTTTGTCTGAATTGTCTTATCTTTGTCTATTTTCAGATACACTGTGTAAAAATATTTGGTAATTGTAAAATTATTATAATAAGTTAAAGAAATATTAAAACTGCTAAACTTTTTGGCGACCCACAGTTTAAGAAACCCTGCTATAGAGGCTCGGTGGCGCAGGGGCTAGCGCGTCGAGCAGCAGCACCACAGATTCGGGGTACTATCCCCGGGCTGGGCAAGGTTGACTCAGCCTTTCATCCCGTGAGTGGGTCGATAAAATGAGTACCAAGTTAGCTTGGGGACTAAACACCGGGACTCCTGCGACAAACTGACCACTTGTCCAGAATAAGATGCAAAAGTACCCCAGAGCCTACGGTCTAGAAAGCAGAAATCAGGGCACCTCTCTACGGGCTGTTTGTGCCGCCGAGTTTAGTTTAGAGTTTTAATTATTACTATTGTTAGTAAAATTATGTAATTATTTTTTGGTATCCAGAAATCTTATAGTTACAACTTTCTCTTTATCCATAAAAATTTCTGCTATACAGAGAAACCGTAGCTGTAGAGTATGCCTAGAAGTAGTAAAAGTATCTTATTCTGAAGTTCTTTTGGAAGCTCGAGCAACGAAAATTTCCTGGAGTGTGTAAGAGATCCTCGTCAATGTAAATTATTGCTAGAGTTGTGTGCAAAATCTACACTAATCTAACAAGTCTTTCTTCGCCCCCCCCCCCGAGTTTTAGGAAAATCATTCGAACTGGAGAATCGGCTTCATAATCTGAGCAGACATATTGAACAGCTGTCGAACTGCTATATGAATGTGATTTGAACTTCCCTTGAGGATGCAAATTGACTTTGAACAGACAGTTAACGCAGTGATTTCACATATTTTTTGTTTGAGAAGTATACCTGTATGATGCGCATAGTAAAATTTATTTAATTTTCTGATCTTTTCTTTTTTCTTTATAGATGCCTATCGCAATTCCCTTTTCCTACTTGACGTCTCTATTCGCCGGAGCATAAGAAAAATATATGACTGAGTTACGAAATAAAACTACTGTAAAGTACTCGAGTGATGCATCAGTTGTGAGTGATAGCTTAATTCTTTGATCTGGTATTAACGCATTTTTGAATCTATCACTTACGAAGGTTGGCGGGAAAGTTTCTAACTTAGTCTAGAAGGAAGTTGTTTTGGTTCTTGAAATGTTTTTTTTTTTATAGAATAGATCTTAGATATGTTTCCAGCGAGGTTACATGTTCTAATGCTAAGTTGTTCCCTCTTTGAATGTGGAAGTGAGCATCGCATCTCTGATAGGATGTGCAGGGATTTTGTATTTCTTCTTCAAATATTGAATGCCCAAACAACATGAAAAAAATTCTTACGGGACAACGCTTTATCCTGTTCAAACGTCAAATGGTAGATGAATGAAGTGAAACGTGGTTGGTAGTTTCTCAGTGAAGAACTGGTGAAACGTGGTCGGTAGAACTCAGTGAAGAACCCCACTGGAGGGCTCCAGTGGGGTATTTTCACAGAAAACAATATCACGGAAATGCATGACATGATCCTGTCGGATCACCGATAAATGCCACAAATTATTGCAAGACGTGTATCCAATCCTAAAGAATGCACGTCATTATTCTTTACTGTTTGCACAACGTGGCTGCGCTTTGGTTTATCGAAACTTGGCAGTTTACCAAAAAAGCAAACGAGTGGTTCTTTCTGATGCATATTCAGGAAGAATGTATACAGACCGTGCAGATTTTCTGATAAAATTTATAACTCGGGATGCAACATTGTATCATAATTTCGACCCAGAGGCAAAACAGCTGTCTCGATAATGGAAGCATTCCTCATTTTTTTCCGCCAAAGAGGTTTCGTTGCCATTTTTCCACTGGAAAACCGATGGCGTCCGTTTTTTGGGGGATGTGCAGGGTGTAATTCTTATGAATTCTTGTCCAAAGCACAGACGACTAATGCACAGTACTAATCAAACCTGCTGTAACACCTGCAATAAGAGATTCAGTTGAAATGTCCGGACAAACGGGAACGCGGTGTTCTCTTTCTTCATGATAATTCATCCTGCCACACTGCTCGCCAGACACTCCAAAAAGTGCATGCCCGTAATTTTGATTTGATCCAGCATCCCCTAATTAACCCAATTTAGCATCTTCAGATTTTTCATTTGTTCCCTGCCATGAAGACACATCGGAAGGGCAAAGCATTTCAGAACCAACAAGACTGTTATGGGTGCTGTAAATGACAGGTTGCACACCCAAGAAAAAATTATTTTAGGTGAGGAAAAATGCATTCAAGTTGTCATTTGTAAAAAATATTTTTCTTAGTTATTGGTTATGTGCATCATTTGTTATTATTACGGAATAAGCAATTATTTGCAGAGCATGCATCTCTTAACACCTGTGTTATATTTTATATGCCAGGATATCTTTTAGATAATACAGCTAATGCATACCTTAAAAATACTTGAAATATTTTTCACCGTATGTAAAGAAAGAAGTTTATTCTCGTAATATTTAAATATACGGGGAAAATGCTATACCTAGCTTAAGCATAAGATGCAAATAAAAATCTGCAGTACTTGCATACCCAAAATTGTACATTAAGTGTAAAATTTGACAAAATATTGTGACGGAAGCGAAGACGATTAGAAAAAAAAAAAAAAAAAAACACTTAAAATTTAATCGCTAGAAGGTTAATATAACTGTCATAACTTATCATTAAGGATACATTTTTAATGAATTAATATAATAATTACAATCATATCTACTGTGTACCGTATCTACTTTTGCTAAAGTATTTTAATTATTAAGCCAGCATTACTTTCAGAAACGATTATTTTTACATAACGCACGCATATTGAAAGTCATTTTCTCATAATTAAAGACCTTATCTGAGACACTGAGGATGTAAATTAGCGAAAACAAGGATTGCTCAAAATGTTAGTTAGCAACATATTATCACGAAAAACATATTTTTCAAACCATATCTGATATTTTTCTCCACCTTACCATAAAAAAATAAATAAACAAACAAATAAAGGGTATTTCAGCATTTTTCCAAATCTTTTTGGAAGTGCTCTTGAAAATCATAAAATTTGTCGCAAACATGTTCCACCTTTCTCCCCCCCCCCTCCGTTACACTTTTTCCTAAAGATCTAAATAAAACTGCAACCTTCAGCGCTCATGGCATCAAACTAAAATATATATCTGGGTTCACTCGAATCAACAAACACGACTCTATTTTCA
Source organism: Stegodyphus dumicola (assembly GCF_044657685.1). Taxonomy (NCBI): domain Eukaryota; kingdom Metazoa; phylum Arthropoda; class Arachnida; order Araneae; family Eresidae; genus Stegodyphus; species Stegodyphus dumicola. The sequence continues at coordinate 119,037,885 of NC_140781.1, forward strand.
GCTGGAGAAGTCACACACGTCTGTCTGTCCAAGCGCATCTACTGGAGAGTTGGGATAAATCGAGACTACGTTCTGTGCGTTCACCTCCAGTCATTTCATAACAGGGACCTCGGAAACGCTGCGAGAAAAAAAGGAAAGAAAAAGAGTTAATCTGCAGACCTTTAAAAATAGATATTTTTAAATGCACGTGAGTTTCGTAAAGTCCTTTCATATTCTGTAATGCAATTAACTTCCTTAGGAAAGAATGTAAGCACACGTAAATAGAGGTCGGATTACATTTTTTTTTTTTTTTTTTTTTTTTTTTTTTGTGTGTGTGTGTGTGTGTGTGTAGCCTGTCATTGGCCGCGAGTTCATATGTTAATACTAACGCTGTGAAGGATGATCCTCAGGGATGGGGTGTTCGAATCCTCACATCGCTCCTTGAATCTCACATATCTTGAAAGACCGCAGATTCGAAAACTCGAAACTTTGGAATTTTTTCATTCAAATCGCCTAAATTAAGGCATCAAAACATTTTAGCTCGGAACTTTGGAAAGATTAGTTTTATTACTACTTTTCTATATAAGCATTCATTGCAAAGAAAATAAGGTGATTGTTGCAATTCCATTAAGCTGAATTGTTTCGGATTATTATCGCCCTGAGAGCCTTGCTTAACTTTTTTTCCAGCTAATTTAACTTTCAAGTTTAGTATTCACCTACATAATTCTTGAAATAACTCTTTCCCCGTGCATTATTTTAAAAAGATTCTGAAAAAATGGGAAAAATCTGAACTGTTACTCAGCTATATTTTGTTAAATTGTGCTTTAAAATGGAAGATTTAATTAATTTTTAATTGTCTGCCTTATTTCCTTGCGTATTATCCCCCTTTTTTAATTATCCTCGAATATTAAGAAGGGAAAATTGTGGGAATAATGTAATTTCTAAAAGAAGCGATTACATTAAGAATATAACAAATGAAAAGCATAACTATCACAATATTAAGGCTTTGAAAGAAGCCTACATTCCATTAAGAATACATAGTAATATTAGCATTACAATATTTAATAAGTTATCTTCATTTCTGTTTCCCTGTAACTTGAATCTCGCCAGTTCTTATTGCTGTCTCTGCTACTCCTTAGGTCCCAATCACATTATGTTTCGGCTACGCGGGACTTGACGTCGAAAGGGACAATTCTGAGAACCCGTACAATACCACGAAACCCACGTAGCTAGGTTACCATTTTCTTTTACTACAAAGACTTGAACGTCAAACACTAATCGATTATCGCTCAGATTGGGATTACGGGAAGCATATTTCACAAGTGCACATTTGTGTAGCCACCGAGGGTGGGGCTTCTAGGATGGACCAATGGGCATCCAGTAATATTTCTGGCCTGTCACATGACCTTTCGCGTGCTTTAAAATTTAAGTAAAAGGGTTTAAAATATTTTGCCACGCTATTTTCTGTACAAAATAATTAAAGTACCGTCAAGTTCTTCTGAAAATTTTCATTGCGAAGTTAGATCAAATATAAGCAAATGTGAAGATTTCACTACTTGGTTGAAAGAATTTAAAATAAATAAAAACACATTTTGGATACTCCGCAAAAATATCCATGTGAAATATTACTTAATAAATGGTAAATAAGATGAACAAAGAAGTATGTGATAAACATCTGAGCCCAAATGCTATCTTTATATAAAACTATGCATATGAGAAACATATTTACACCAATTATATATGTAAATAGAAGTCAGAACTTTTTATTGTGGTCTATATGAAAAATTATTTAAAAAAACTATACACTCGAATTTTCTTAATTCACAGGTGTTAAGTAAATGCATAATATTCGAAGCTAATTATAGATTGAGTCATTTTCTCGATGAAAAGAGCGATAATATGCCGTGAACATCAATTCAACTATTGTGATAAAAATCGCGAAAGTAAAATGTCAGCGATTAATTAAACTCATGAAACGAATGCACTACGAGATTTTCTTCTACTAAGCCATACATTTTCTACCGCGAAACAAATTCAAATTAAAACGTAAACGAAATACGCTCACATGCATGAAGATTTAGCGTCACAAGAGCAATAGACGCTGATTGGTCTATTTTCGAAACCCCTCCCTCAGTGGCTACGCTGATGTGCACTTGTGAAATATGCTCACGGGAAGCTTCAGAAGCAGAACTTTTGTCTGACTGATTGTCTCTACCCGGGACAGAGGTCCAGCCGAGATATTTTCAGTGACGCTTGAAAAAATCCCGCGTAGCCGCAACATCACTTCCGTAGCTAGGCGGGATTTCGCTTCAGGCGGAGCTCTTTTTTTCTAGAAATCCTCCCGTTCAAAACCAGTGCTCGGAATCTCGTTTCTCAGAAAAGTCCCGCCTAGCAGGGACTGTAGCCAAGTGTGATAACCTCTTTAGACCTCAAATCATCCCTATGTAATTAGAGAAGGTGAATGTGTTGCTAACTTAGCGAAATCGTAGGCTGAATGTTAGTTAGTGTTTGCTTTGCTGTGATTGGTTGGTTCTTGCTTAATTAAGCTGGCATAAATTTCAACAGTTAGAAGGAGAAACATTCGGCGGGACTTTTGCAGGTAATTTGCGAGGGTTTGTCTTTGTTGGTAAGACGAAAACGATCACTACAAGTATGAATCCATTTTTAAATTTACGAAAGCTTGTCTTGTGAACGAATTAAGAATGAGGAATCTACGCGAATATTTTTTTAAATTTTCAAAACATACATCTAAAAAGCTAGCAGAAAAAATGCTCGAGGATATATGGTATTTCTTTTACTAAATTTCATGCATAATTTCTCAGCAGGTACAGCTACACTTTTAAAAGTTGTGTTTTTGAACTTGTTTTTCCTTTAACCGAATTTTCAGATTCTGCCTTAATGAAAAACTTTTAAATAAAAGATTTCTTCTCTCCCCCCTTCCGATTTTTTTATACAAAGAACTTCAAAATCTTTTAAGAAGAGAGGGAATGAATTCTAATTTTTTTCGAATTCGAATCGGAAAAGATTCTGAAATCTCTCGAGTATTCAGAATATCGAATTTCTCGAATCCTTCAGTATGAGAGAAAGAATGTCGTTCTTGTGTCTATGATAAAGCCTATTCAAATAGTGCCATGGGCGAAGATGACATTAACACCAAGGTAACCCTGGAAATCTGCAAAATGTTATCATCATAGATTTTGGGTCTCTTAAAAAGACCTCAATTTTTAGCAATTCAGCAAGGATGGCCGGGCAATCAAAATATGTGCAGTTGTCAGTTCTGTGTCTGGGCAATTATCACAGTTCTTGTAGGTTTTCTTACCCTCTTTGTCAATTTTCAATCCTCTGTGATGGGCGGTTTTAAGCCTGACAATGGTTTTAGCAATAAGTAGATTGGAACTGAAAGTTCCTTCAATCTGTATTTGGTCATGGTATTTGCGTCTGAAAAGGATATTTACATTATTGTTATTGTTGAGATTACCAACCTCTTTTGCTAGCTTATCTACGTTCTCATTACCTGTGACGTTGACGCGGGCAGGCAACCATTGAAGAATGCAGATTTTATTTAACTTCTGACGCTCGTTTAGGCGAAAGTTGTGACCTGGGAGCTTCCATTCAGAATTGCCTGTAGAGCTGCATTTGACTCGCAGAAAACAATGATTCCTCTTGCTTGTTCAGAAATGAGAAGAGATCTATATATGTGAAGTGCCTCCGCTATTGCCAGGAGTTTGCAAGTGAAATTAGAGACTAAGGCTCCAGCGCCAATTGTATGTTGATAAGTAGTATCACCTGAGGTAGTCAGAAATATCCAGAACCTCCGTTACTGATCGTCTCATCTGATGAGCCTCATCTGTATTAGCGTCTATAAAGCCCTCTTTGGGATACTGTTCAATGGTCCTGATCCCTTTCGTTTTAATGATATCAATCAACTCCTTTTTATTGCAAGGCTGTAGTAAATTAAGTACTATTTTAGAGTTTATAGGAAGCCTGGAAGGAAATTTTGGCTTTTGGAAGATGGAAATTTTGTTGTGATCGAGGCCGAAAACTGCTCCAATATCTTTGCCAAATTGCATAGAAGATGACCTTTTCAGTCTAGTGCTTCCATTATATTTTTCAAAGTTTTTCCTTGCGATGTGTTTCGGTACACGGCTTCTTGCCTTTCGTGTAAATTTTATTGCATTATATTGTATCCTTTTTCCGAGGCTTTCAAGGCCACATTCCGTAGTTACTTTTAAATTATTGGTGAAAGACACTGCACCGGTAATAATTTTTGTGGCCTTTGCCTGGATAATTTCTAATTTTCCCAAGACAGTTCTGGAAGCATGAGCCCAAATGGGAGAAGCATATTCCATGATTGGTCTAATAAGTGAGGTGTATGTTGTTCTAAGTGTCCCGTTAAAAGCTCCCCGCTTTGTTCCTTAGACTTTTAATGATTCTCAGTCTTTTCAAAGCTCTGCCAGCACAAACTTTGACATGCTCACTGAATCTCAATTTTGCATCTAAGGCGATTCCCAAGTATTTTGGTCATGACGTCACTATGCATTTGCTTTCAATGTATAGTTTTGTATTCATTAGACCTCGATACTTCCTATCTGTTGAAAAGACGCAGACGGTAATCTTTTCAGCATTAATCCTGAGTTTTAAGCTCTGCGCCCACCTTACGTTCCCTCTTTCAGGTTCTTGAATATCCCTGCTGGAGTGCCAGATCGCAATGTCATTTGCGTGGCAAGCCACTTTAGTGTCTTTTTAAAGGTCTAGGGTGAATGTCTTTCACATATAACAGGAAGAGAAGGGTCTCAAAATAGAACCCTGCGGAACACCTGCAAACATTTTCTTGCTCTTGGATAAACACTTATTATAGCGTACTTTAATTTTTCTGTTCCTCAAGACATCATTTATTCAGATAAGAGCATTTCCTCCAATACTTTAATGATTTATAAGTTTTATTAGTTTCTGTCTCCACACTCATCAGACGCAGAAGACATATCAAGAAAAAAATAGCAGTGGTCTTTTTGGTAGACGTTCTTGGAAACCATCGGATGGTCGATTGACAAAGATAGAATAATTGATTTTCAGTGGAATGTTGTTTTCTATAGGATGTCTGATAGAAATTGATTGTCTTGTTTTTTATGAGGATCTCTGATTCTTGAATGGACAATTCATTCCATCATTTTGCATAGATGCTTGTGAGAGTGATAGACCCATAGTTATTGCATTGACTATTGTATAATATGCCTATTGCATTGACTATCGTAACTGATTTATTTGGTTTGAATAAAAGTACAATGATAGAAATTTTCCATCCCTTAGCCAGTTTCCTAGACTTCCATGATGTGTTAAAGAAGGTCAACAAGCACTGTCGTGCTTTCTCATCAAGATTTTTAATCATTTGTACAAAAATAAGATCATTTCCTGGTGATTTATTTTCTTTAATAGCGTTGATAGCATTATCTTATTCTTCTAGAGTGATGTCCTTTTGAAACAGGTCGTCATGCCTGTATCCTCTTTTTCCTTCAGGAAGCAATTTTTTGGCACAGCTTTTTATTTTCTTATCTTCTTTCTGGTAGTCAGTTTTACCAACAATAGTGAAGTGCACAGCGAGTTCGCTGGCCACTTTTTCATTAGTATCTATTGTTGATCCAACTGTATATTTGATAATTGGGCAACAGTTGAAGTGGAAGAGTTGTTTAGTGATTTAGCTGTTTTCCAATACTTAGCGTCTTTCCTCTTGGATCAAGGATCTTACAAAGTTTGGCCCATTTTCGGTGTTTGTTTGCAACAATTTTTTCTTTGACCCTTCCACATTCTCGGGGTAGCCTGTAAACCCTAGAAGCGCGTCCCCAGGTGGTGGTTAGGGAAATGCCTCCATTTGTTTTCTTTTGGGTGGTAAAAGGGAAATAAAATACCTTCCGTAGACCAACAGGCAGAAGTCCGGTGGCGTTGCAAATGCCGTCAAGGAGCAGAAGAATGACGTTAATTACGGAAAGGGAAAATAACTGGGTGCGTTAGGGATCATAAGGGGAGATATATTTTAAAAGAAAAGTATTTTTAGGTTTCATTCAGTATATCAAGAATAAAAATATGAATGGAGTTACAGTCGTCTGTTTTCTTCACTGTAAGTCAGTAATGTGTACAAGGATGTACTTGGTACCAGTATCAGGTTCAATGTTTCTTCTAACCTTCTTCGGAAACATACAATGACCTGACTAGGAACAGAGAGCTTACTAAAGCTATGTTCACTAATTGTAGTAAGTAGACAGGATACAGACGAAGGGTATACAAGACCCTTTATTTTTCTTTATATACAATGACTTCCGTACTTCGGAATACAATGACCCTCCACTCGGGGTCTAACGTAAAAGGTATAAAAATAAAACTAAACTCTAATTTAACTTTAGAATAAGATTGGCCTTATAATAACAGGAAGCGTATGTAGCACAGAGACTGTGAACACTACAATACGTTTAATTTATCAAGAGGATTAAAACCTCTGGCCTGGAAGGCAAATAGCAACTGCGTAACTTCTAAGGTAAGCGGCCTGCTTCGAACTCACTGCTTCCTCTCTCCTGCTTGGCAAAAAGGCCACGCTTAAATACTTGGCGTTCGCCAGACAACTTTGCATAAAATCCTTCACGCTTATAATTCTGGCCGGAAGTAGAAAATAAGAAGTGATAGTAAAGATTTAAAATAAAATAAACGTTAGTAAAACTTAAGATCCTTACATACTTCCCGCCAGAGTTAATTTGTTTGAAACTGAGGTCTAAAACGACCTTGTTGAAAACTTTTAGCTCTAAAAACTAATGCGAGGCCAACCTTTTACAATCATAACTTAGCTAGAAACTAGAAAATTTAAAAGAAAGAAATTTGTTACAATAGCAGCTCCCGGGATATACAACAATCTTTTTTTTTTTTTTTTCATCTGTACTGCATCTAAACAGGAGCTTTATTCAATTCTGGTTCCTTCCAGAGATCTGGAAGGAAAACTAGTTTAATGAAATGTTACAGAATGACATTGCAATTAACATATAGAATATACTTTTCTTAACATTCTTATTTCATTCATGACTATTTTAATTATCTCTCCCCGTGCTCTCTGACATGTGTTGTAAAAGAACACCAAACACGTATGTGTTTCTGTCTACGTGTGCCACACTTCCTCCTACAATCAAAACACTAACGTGTTAAAATTCAACATACGAGACCTCTTAACACACCCTAATTTCAACTCTAGACCCTGAGGTACTATTCTGAAAGTGGCTAACTCTAAAGTGTAGCGTCAGAGAGCCTAACTACATCATTCAACCTTTAACACATATTCACCATGATTTAATCTTTACAGTCACACGAATAACAAATTTTTAACATTACTTTCACTTTTACCATATCACGGTATTTCTTAACATTCAAAATAACAGTTCACATGTATACAAGAACATATCAACATGCCGTTAATTTTACACATTTGAAAACATACATTAGTAGTACATTGTTAACTTCTATTCTTTTCAAAGCAGTGCCAATTCTTTCTACATTGAAATAATACTACATTTCAAAAAGTCTTTCAGACTAAAACTTCTTTCTTGTTAGAATGTTTTAAATAAAATTTATACAATAACTTTTTACAATATTTAAGTCTTTACACAACGCTATTATACATCAACTTTAGTTTTACGCGCGAGTAATTGAAAAACATAATAAGAAAATCGGTCACAACTCATTTCTCGCCCTTTTGGCGACAAAGGTAGACCTCGCATGAGGTAAAACTTCTTGAAATCTGCCACTTGCAGTAAGAATGAAAGATTAACTTAAGTTTGTAAAGTAACATAAAATTTTACTTATCTTTGTAATATTCAGACATCCTTTTCTGGGCCCAGTCTTTAAAGGTATAGCTGATAGTAGCTTGGTTGATCCTCCTTCTTGTACGGGCTCGCCCTTCAGTGCTTTCCTCTGGAAGCTTCCGTTTTTCACCAGTACGGCCACCCTTGAACACCTTCCTTTTGTGCTCTGCTTGTGGTCTTGGCCGTTTGAAGGCAGCTGGTCTTGGTGGAACCGGGAAACTTCTGTCGTGATCCTGCTTGGACCTCGTTGTTGGCCGTTCAAATTTTTCTTGTACTTTTTCCTCCGCCGCTGATGGCCCTTCCGCAGTTCGGCGACTTTTGCTGCGGAGAGTTCTGTCGGATGAGTCAATCTTCCGTTTCACAGCCGGGTTATAGTTGCCGTCCTTTCTCCCGGTCCTTTCCACATACGTCGTCCTTCTCCCTTCTTCATTCTGGGGGTGTTCGTGCACTCTGTTTTCTGGACGGTGGAACGGCTTCTTTTTCTTTTTACCTTCAGTTTTTCCGCGGGGCAATTTTCTTTTCACTTGCTTCTGTCTCTCATTGGCTTGCCCTTGTATTTGTCGTTTTCCCACCTCTGGAACTTATACCTGCGGTGTCTGCCGTACCGGATCCTGCAAAAGATCTGAAAAGATTTTCATTTTATTACGATCGAAGTAGGGTTTAATTTGATCAATATTTGCGGAACAGGTTTCACCATTTCTTGCCTTTAACACTACAACAGCGTGAGTTATTTTTTCTATAACATATGGTCCTTCAAAGCGTGGAAAAAATTTGGCAGTTTTATCTTCTGGTGCTGAAGAAAGTGAATGCTTGATTTTTAAAACTTCATCCCCTACTTTATAAGTTACTCCCCGTCGTTTCAGATCATAGTATAACTTCTGTTTTCTTTGTGCTACTTCCGTATTCTTTTTTGCTTCTTTTATTAGTTTTTCTATATCACCCATTTTAAATTCTGGGGCTCTTTGTTGCACATAAAATAATTTATCTAACGGTGTTATAATCTTTCTGCCTAGAAATAACTCAGCAGGAGTTTTTCCCGTTGTATCATGTTTTGCGGTCCTAAGGGCGAAAGCAAATTCATTGACATAGTTATCCCAGCTTTTATGAAAATTTTTAACATAACTACGGATAATTTTCACTATATTTCTGTTAACCCGTTCCGCTATATTTGATTGCGGCCGATACGGGACCATTTTTAAATGACGTATGCCCAGTTTTTGGCACATGTCTTCAAATATATTAGTTACAAATTGAGGACCATTATCCGATATAACTTTTAGGGGCGCCCCGTATTTTAAAATATATTTATTTAAAATAGAATCAGTAACTAATTTCACGGAGGCTCGTTTTAAGGGAACAATTTCGGTCCATTTACTAAAATGATCAACCATAACAAGGAGATAACGACTTTTATTTAACTGACTTTTTGGGAAAGGGCCCAATAAATCGATGCCAATTATTTCATTTGGAAATTCGGATTTAATACTATTTAGAAACCCGGCCGGGCGGAAATTAATATAATTAACGGCTTGACATGTTGGGCAGGACTAGACATACGCCCTTGTTAACTTTTGCAGTTCAGGAAAGTAGACTGCCTCGCGTACGCGTTGGATAGTTTTTCGAATACCAGCATGAGAAGCTAAAGGGCTGTCATGGAGCTCTTGCAGGATATTTAATCTAAGACTAGCTGGGATAACAGGTCGAAATTCGTTGTTGGAATTCGTAGTTTTTGTGTAGAATAATAGACCATCTATTAGTTCGTAATGGGCCGCCCTATTTCTTATCGCCACAATATCTTGGTGGCTAAAATTTTCAGGATCCTTCAAATACTCATAAATACTTCCAAACTCAGGATCCTTACCCAGTTCGGTTATTACAGTTTCTCGGGAATTTATTGTACACGCTGTCAGCATTGCAACTTTTACGGTATTACCCTGTTCGTCTAATTTAATTCGTGATAGGGCATCTGCTACGATATTTTCCTTTCCGGGGGTATGCTTGATTACCAGATTATATTCTTGCAGCTTGAGTGCCCATCTTATTAACCTTGGGGATAAATTTTTCCCTGAGTACAATCTAGTTACCGCCGCATGATCAGAATATACTGTTATCGGCGCCTTTCCAAAATAGACTCGGAACTTTTGCACTGCTAACAGAACTGCAAGTGCCTCTCTCTCGGTCGCGGAATAGTTTCTTTGTGTTTGATTTAAAGTTCGGCTAAAAAATGCCACGGGCTGCTGATTTTGCGAAAGTACCGCTCCTACCGCATAATCCGAAGCATCCGCTGAAATTTCTAAATTTTCATCCTTTTCAGGAAATTTCAACACAGGGGCTTGCGTTAATGCTTGTTTTAATTTTTCGAAAGCACTATTGGCTTCAGCCGTCCACGAGAATCTTGCCTTTTTCCTTTTTAATTTTAACAATGGCTCAGCGATAGCCGCAAAATCTTTTATAAAGGACCTATAATATGAACAAAGTCCTAGAAAAGAAGAGAGCTTCTTTGCCGTGTTTGGAGTCGGATACTTTTGTACAGCGATTATTTTTGATTCATCTGTCTCGATCCCTTTTTGCGATATTTTGTAACCTAAATATTTTAATTCAGGGGCTGCAAATTCGCACTTTTCGACATTAACTTTTAGACCGGCCTCATTTAATAAAGAAAACACCTGTCTTAAATCCTGTATATGTTGGTCGAGATTATCACTAGTAATAATGATATCGTCTAAATACATAAATGCGGACTTTCCAAGAACAGGTCTTAACACAATGTCCATGCATCGCTGAAATGTTGCTGGGGCGCCTGAAAGGCCAAACGGCATACGCAAAAATGCATAAGTGCCAGACTTGGTTATAAAAGCAGTCTTAGGCACGTCCTCAGGCCTGACCCCTATTTGAAAATAACCATTCGTTAAGTCTAAAGTCGTCATAAATTTGGTTGATTTTATGTTCCTTAAAATTTCTTCTATGATCGTTAACGGATATACCGGATATTTCGTCATGGAATTTAATTTACGGTAATCAATAGCGAATCTCCACCTTTTTGGATGCTCCAAAGGATAATCATTATTTTTCTTACATAAAACCACCGGACTAGCATAACTACTTGAGATAGGCGTTATGATCTTTTTACGTAGCATATCGGTAATATGCCATTCTATAATTTTTTCCTTATTCTTATCATACCGTATGGTTTTTGACGAACCGGCAATGCATCTCCGGTGTCAATACTATGGTTAGTAACCTGAGTAAATCCTGGAATATCACTAAATAAGGAAGCAAATTCACTTACCACTTGTCGGATTCTATCTTGCTCGTCATTAGGCAGGTGGTCAAGATTTAACCTTGGCGGTTCAACCTTTTCTACATGCACTGGTTTCATCGTCAGCTTAAGGGACGCTGCATTAAAATCCAGTTTAGCTTGTGCGTCTGAAAGAAAGTCTATTCCTAGGATTAAATTTGCTTGCAAATTCTTTACTATAAAAAACATCACCTTTACTTGTTCGTCCTTGATACGGATGTACAAAGGTACTTTACCTACGCACTTACATTGTTCTCCTTGCGCCGCTAATACTGTTGTATTATCCGCATTATATATGCGGTATTTGCGAAAATACTTTCTAAAAAAGACTTCTGCCACACAGGAACACTGCGCGCCGGTATCCAGGAGTGCGGTGGCCGGGATATTATTTACCAAGACTTCAATCTTCGGAAGAGTTAAATTTTTCACCATTACTGTATTTAACTTGTAGGAAGAGGGGTTTTCGTGGCCTTCAGATTTCCGCACCCTCTCGTCAGCAGAAATCCGTTTTAGTTTAAATTATTTTTCCTTTCGGTGCTTTCCTTCTTTCTCCACTGGCCTTGAGACTTTTTTCCTGGGTTGCTATTGAACTGTCGACGTTCGCCGGCTGTTTTTGAATGCTCGGGTTTCCTTGCCCACTGATTCGCTTTTTCTCCGTAGCCATGTGCTTGAGTTTGTTGTAGTCTTGGCGTACCAAATTGGTTTCGCTGTTGATATTGGCGTCTTCTTTCGACGTCCGCCGTTCTTCTACTTTCAAACTGCATTGCTAGCTCAAATAACTTTTCCAGTGTAGTCGGATTTCGTAATTCAATAAACTCTTGCACTTGGGGTAGTAACCTCGGCAAAATCACTTGAATTATTTCAGGATCCGGACGGTTTCCATACAAGAGCTTGAAAACGTGAATTTTTCTTAAAATAAAGCTCGAGAGGTTTTCCATTCTTTGTTGATATATACTGAAAAGTTCTGTTTCTAATTTCGCACGATCCCTTACAACAGGGAAGGCTTTTAGTAGGGCAGTCTTGAAATTTTCGTAAGTATAGGTGGGACTTCCTGCTTGACCCAAGAGACTTCTGCCGATACATTTGAACCAGTTAAGCGCTTGGCCCCTCAAAGCGCTGGTAGCTAAGGTAACTTTTTGAAACTCGTGCACGGGGTAGAGCATGAAGTGGTCATCCAATTTTTCCAAAAAACTGGTTACCTGTGAGTTTCCATTAAACGTTGCTTCTGGTTTCATCGAAGCGCGCATGGTCTGGACGATGTACCCAAATCCTTCCAGAGCGGCAGCTAGCATTTCTGGATTCTGAGCCGTTTCTGCAGGCAGCACAGGTTCTTCTTGAAATTCGGCCATGGTTATTCTTCGTCGGGCGCCACTATCAGGTTCAATGTTTCTTCTAACCTTCTTCGGAAACATACAATGACCTGACTAGGAACAGAGAGCTTACTAAAGCTATGTTCACTAATTGTAGTAAGTAGACAGGATACAGACGAAGGGTATACAAGACCCTTTATTTTTCTTTATATACAATGACTTCCGTACTTCGGAATACAATGACCCTCCACTCGGGGTCTAACGTAAAAGGTATAAAAATAAAACTAAACTCTAATTTAACTTTAGAATAAGATTGGCCTTATAATAACAGGAAGCGTATGTAGCACAGAGACTGTGAACACTACAATACGTTTAATTTATCAAGAGGATTAAAACCTCTGGCCTGGAAGGCAAATAGCAACTGCGTAACTTCTAAGGTAAGCGGCCTGCTTCGAACTCACTGCTTCCTCTCTCCTGCTTGGCAAAAAAGGCCACACTTAAATACTTGGCGTTCGCCAGACAACTTTGCATAAAATCCTTCACGCTTATAATTCTGGCCGGAAGTAGAAAATAAGAAGTGATAGTAAAGATTTAAAATAAAATAAACGTTAGTAAAACTTAAGATCCTTACACCAGAATGGAGACAAATTACAAAGGATGCGAAAAGTTTTGAAGTGCTCTTTTATGTATTATTAAACAGTTTAATAATATTAGTATGTACCTTTTTGGATTATTAATAACATATATCTCTTTATAATTGCAAATTAAATTTTAATTATCAAATGAATTTAATGATTATATTTATTTGTTTCTTAACATTTCATTATTATAGTCTAGGAATTTCCTTACCCACCCTGAGGAATACATACATGTAAGTCACGAGGCTTTTTCAGCCTCGTGACTACATGTATGTATTCCAGCACTGCTATAAACAAATAATCAGCTCCAATTCCAGTTGAACACCACTAATTAACACTAATTGTTTCCGAAAAGTATCCTAGTTTTTAAAAAGCTTCGTATCATGTAACATGAAATTAATTACTTAATCATCTTAAGAATCATTTTGTGTGCTTATTTAATTGAATATGGCAAAGCATATGAGGGTTCGCTAGGCATGATTTCATGGAGAATTGAAAATTGGTTCATATTTACATACCCTAAGGAAATACACGGAAATGCTTACACACAGTAGTAGGCTATAGGAGAGTTCTTTCAATCCATTTGTTAAATTTCCATATAATTTTCAAGTCCCCCCTTTTTTTTTTTGGCTAGTTTATTCATTCAAAGGAAATTACATGTTACTCACTGAACTTCACACGTTAGTCTGAATAACCCTTAAACCCGATGAACAGTATATTTCTGTGACAAGGAGAGCTCTCTGACTGTACAATCTATTTTACATTTAGCGAGCTTGTGCCAAATAAGTTTATTTGCTGGTTTATGTAATTTCTGCAATATTTTGCAATTCTTATTATTTTGTAAATTTAAATTTTATTTTTTTAAAGATATTTTCTTTTTATTCACAAATATTTGTATTTTCTATTTTTCTAAGAAGTGAAACATTTAATTAGATTCTGATACTTTGTTTTCATAAGATAAAATACGAAACCGTTGTTAAAATTTTCATAGCTCACAGTAAATCAGTAACCGTATTAATGCACTTTTTTTTCTTTTTTTTACGAGTCCATTCATCCGATTTGAAACTAGGAATGAATTAACAAATCGATCTTTCCATTCATTGGTCTTATCGACTTGAATACAGTGAACATGAGAAAAGAGGGAAATATCTTTCGTAAATATAAAAGCCATTATAAACGCATTTCTAAATAATAATTTTAAAATATAATTTTGATAGCTGTTTGACGCTGCTTTCAAAAGATTTATTAATCAGAAATATTATATTTATATATTGAAAATTACGATGGGAATAACATATATGCAACTGTAATTACGAGAATAAGTATTTCTAATGTATGCAATAGGGCTTGAAAAATGTGAATACATAAATGTTTTTTCTTCAACTAAATATTAGAATTTATTAACTATCAGCTTCTCATCGACTGTTGGCATCTATTCTCATCAGCAAATGATAACATTCTGGGTTCAAATCCCATTCAGATACTTTAATAGGTTTAATGAAATTTTGCCTGTATTGTGAAGAATATTTAAAAAATTCCAGATTAGTTGCTAAGTAACAAACCGATTAACTATACTGTTGTTGCCTTTTAATAAAGTTTTATAGATGGAAAATCCTAAAGAAATCGTAATAAGGAAATTAACAAATTTTCTTAAATTTTGTAATTTAACGCAAAGTAAGCAAATGATTTCGGTTTGAAGGAGGCTTTCTCTTTTTAATATTAGGTAAAAAAGCAACCTTAGTATGTCGCAGAGTTTGATTAAAACTCAAATTAAGGTGACTTTTTTTGACTAACAAAGCTCGCCAAATTCTCCATTGGCGTGTTTCTCTTCCATTTGATGCTTTCGCTTGCTCTTACAAGGAACAAAGAACAAAAAAAAACAAAAAAAAACAAAAAAAAACTTTCAGCATATGCATTTTATTACACATCATAAACAAATAATGAAAGAGAAAACAGAAATAGTGACTGATTTGGTCATATTTCTTTTTGCAGTGAAAAATTATGAGTTCTTTCTGAAAATTTTATATTAAATAACTTGTTTTAGGATGGTAAGGGAAAGTTCCTATCAAGAAATAATTGAATCTTAAAAGTTTACCTATTATTTATTAATCTAGGAGGATTTAAGTTCGTTCAGTTAGGAGATATTTAATTAATGACGTGGGTTTTAATTGACGATGATAAATATGTAATACATGATATCAGTATGTCTCGGTGTTGTTTGTAAAAAAAAAAAAAAAAAAAAAAAGGAGTGATAGTCGCCAGTGCGGTCAACAACAGTTTTCTCATTTTAGACACTAAAGTAAACAATTTGAAATAACTGCCTTTCTATGAATCGCACAAGAGAATTTAATCACGAAATTAAAAATTTCTGTTGGATTTGTTATCAGTGCTCATCATTTATCAAAACAGAAATTATTTCTGTTAGGATTTGTCCTAAAATCAGCAAACAACAAGCATATTATTTCTTTAATTAAATTACTATTGTTATATTAATTTTTATTAAATTATTTCTTTAATTCAAAGGTTACATTTTTATCAAAACTTTTACAGCAAATTATACGGTAGGTAATTTTTATAGTAAACTACATGATGACTATCTTTCTACGGATGAAGGACTTTCTAATTCAATTCCTCAAATGGATTTTATTTGCACGAGGTCTTTATTATTTTACCTTCAGCATAAAGTGCAGTTTTCTGCTGCCCAGTTAATTTAAGGGGATGGAGCAAGAAATATTAGGAGTACTTAAATTTAATTTACAATGGTAAACACTATATATATATATATATTAACTGATATACGTAATGTTTAAAAAAATGTTGTGTAATTAACATAATTTGAATGCTTATGAATAATAGTGATAATTCAGCTGGTAAGCTATCAGGGCAGGCGCCAGTATAATTAATGGCTCGTGGAGGTAGGAAGTAAGAGGACAGGCTCTAACTGGTTTTCCCCATGCACTACTTTGAAGCAGTGGCGATTCCCTTGTGGACACCAAAACATTCAGTGACTTGCCATTAAGGGGGGGGGATGAATGGGTTTGGGCAAGATCGGATGTAAACATTTTGTAATTACGTCGTAAATATACAGATGTATATATTTTCTTTATCTACAATATTTTAGCGTTCTAAGTATGTGAAAAGATTATATTTTTAAACAACATTTCATTCTGAACGGAATTAAATGCTATACTTTTCCCAGAGCAGTTTAATTTGAATGAAATATTTTCACTAGATTTCGTTAATTACATATGAAAAAAAAAAGTGAAGGTAATTCGATTTTATTTGCTTAAGGACTACAAAAATTAGGACCGAAGTTTATTTTATTATTAATATTAAAATATCGCATTATTTCTTTTCTACTTACAGAGCTTCTTCCTGAAATATTTTTTAGCTTTTGAGGCATCTTTTAAGTCAAAAATCAGAGTTAATTTATAATTAATGCTCTGTTTGGTTCATTTCAAATCAGAGCACCTTTTATTTTAATAGTGAAATGCGTTAAATACTGCTGCTGATTTCCATGTACTTAACTTTCTATAAATATTTCTAAAAGGGTTCTTTAAAAAAAATATTATTTAAAATTTGTAACTGAGTTATTATAAAATGTAAGGAAATTCTAATAATTCTTTTAATACTTATCGGATTTTTTTTACCCTTAATTTCATCAATACATATTCTAAAAATTCTTCTCTACTATTTTCTTATGTACGCGTCTCATAGAATTTGCTTTACGCCACCTTTTAACAGATTACTTTCCAGCACGAACAATTCTTGCTTAAATAGTTTTATAAACGTATTTGTCAACAGAATTTCAATTTATGTTTACAATTAAATGTTAAAGTTATTATATATTTATATAATATTTATAATCATTATAAATTTAGATATATTTAATAATTAGATTTCTTCACTTGAGTTTAAGGATGAATAAATCATTCATTTCAAAATACGTTTATAAATAATTTAATAAATATTTACGTATTTGTTAAAAGCAAATGCATGCGTTTTGCAAGGATAAGCATGAATACCTGTATATATTTAATATTTTTCATTTTCGGCATGTGCAAATCTTTAATTTCTGTGCATTCACTCTATTTTTCGAGTAAAGTAATTTACAATAATTTAGCATATAACAGTATTTTTTAAATAAGAATTATGTATAAATATAATTTGAATGAAAATTACATGCATTTATTTTAATACCCACTCAAAGGTCAGTTTTCCTTCGAAATTCCTCAATGATGGCATCTCTCCTTTAAAGCACACAGCCCTTGCGTGCCTTACCTTATTTAATAAAAACATAACCTGATCTAAGAGCCTAATTACAACTACTTTAACATACATAATTTTATATTTACATTTAGCCGTCAAGTTTCAAACTTTTGACTTAAAACACGTTTTAGGATACATTCATTATCAAATTCAAATTTCTAGTGAATATATTTTGGCAGAGCATTCAATACCTCTCTTAGCAATTTACCCAGTTTAATAGTTCTCTGATAATATAATAAATATCCATTTCACATTTAGACATTAAACTCATTGTGATCAAAACGAAATCTTGTGCCTTACTCTGCATAATATTGCTTCATTTTTTAAAACAGTTAAAACAACTAATTGATCTAAATTTACAAATACCTGAAATTTATATACTGCGAGGTAATTTAGAAGGTAACAATATGCAGAGTAACTTGATATACCGATTTATAACATTGATGATGCTTTTTTCATGTTTTGAAACTGTTTCAAAAATAGCAAACCACTATTCAAGTATTGAATAACAGAGATTTTTCATTCATAATTTTGTATTACATATAGTCATCAATTAAACATGTTGCTAAATAAAATTTTTAAAAAGAGTGATATAACTCCATTTTTTTCCCTTCCAACTCTGCTAATGGTTAGCCATGAAATAAGATAAGTTGTGTATACAACTTGCATATGATTTGATATGGCTCGTTCACATAGTCACATCATCTTGATCACACATGGTACGTTCCGCCGAATTGGCACATGTTTTACACAAATGTGTGGTTATAAAAGAAGGAAAAGTTAACTTATTAGCATATGTGTCTATATATTTATTAATTTTTATGAGGATTACAGACTTGATGGTAATTTCATTTTTTAGTGAACCCAAAGTGTAAACCCAAAGGGATTATTTTTCAGTTATAGAAAAATAAAATGATGAGTTTAAAATGAGCAACTATTAAGCCTCTCCTGTAAAAATTTTAAAAAGTACACGTTACAATATTATATGGAGGACAAAAAATGTATTTTATTTAAAACATTTTGATATTTGGTACATAAAATAAAAGTAGCAAATACTCTATCAAGGGCATTGAAAGAAGTATACAAATTTTCACGCTTATACCACGTAGTTATAAAGAAATTGAGCTTTAAAATGTATTACAGTTTTGCGATATTTTGACATTTTAAACGTACCTTAATATGTATTTTTTATTCTTTACGCATAACATAAACACTTTGCTAAAATCTATATTTTTGTATTCCAGTAGCTTATAATTTTATATAACTAACTCATAATTAAAATCGTTGTTGCAATTTCTCGAAAAATATCCAAGATATATTTTTTCGTAAACGCCACTAAATTATACAAATTGCTATTGTCCGTCCAACAATGAATGTTTCTTTTATGTGAAAGTGGAACCCGATTTTTCGATTGATGTGGAATGTGTGGAAATACTGTCAAAAAGCTGTCAAGGAATCTCTGGACGTAAACAAAAAAACACCCCGTCTGGAGACCAAAGCTTGGAAGCCCTGCGTCAGTCATAGTGCGGAGTTGGCAACTCTTTTCATCCTTACCCCCCCCCCCATGGTCTCGCCGCACCGGGCAGCAGAACCTTAGAGGCTGCAGAATTTTTTTAATTTAGGGAAATATCGGGCGGCAGAATTTAGGTGCCACAAAGTTTGCACTAGGTAGCGAAACAGCGGGCTCTGTTAGCAATATTGACAGCTACAAACGCAGTATATGACGGCCCATTAAATTTTCAACATGCGATATTTCTTGTTCGTATTTTAGAGTTCATAAAATAACTCCATTTAAGGAATCCAGAGTATAAATAAGAGAAACACGCCATCACTTCGCTAGGAGCGCAATATAACTTGCAGAGAAATACATTGAACAGCACAGACGTCATTTCTACGGGCAAGATATGTTTCATAAATATGAACACTTACTATTTCTACGAAAGGTGCACTTTTAATTTAAACATCCTGTATAATTGTCGGATTGTAATCGTTAAGTGGAAGTATTTTCAACTCACTTTTGATAGTAAGGAAGTATTTATTTGCAAAGCCTCAGCTGTACAAACTTCTGATGCTTTCCTTTTCTCAGGTTTGAGAGTAAATTTCATTTTATAGCCAGTGTTTTGAATATATTTTGTAATCTTTAATTTTAATACCTTAGATTTCTTTATTTACGGTTTACTAACAATGATACATAACTGTATTATATACTTTATATTATATTTTATAACTGTATTATGTAAGTTTCTAAGTATCCGTTACTTAGACCAAAATTTTAGTTTGCACAAAATATATAAAGTTAAACGTAGAGAAAACGTGCGTACATATACATTAAAAATTCCATTGTCCGTCATCCAATAGTTCAGCACGTTTAATGATCTGGCACCCTTTTCATCGAATGTTCGTTCCGTAAGATGGCGCAACTATCCTTTCTATCGGCAATATTAAGTAAAGCTCGTCAATTGATTATAGTCTTTTTGACATTTCCAGTTGGTCTTTCGTTTAAAACTTTACATAGCGTTTGCTTTCTTGATCTTTGTTTAAAATGCTTTAAAACTTTGTGTAAATATTGGAATTAGAGAGTGCAAAATTTATTAAATTATAATTGTAGCACTAAGAACTTCCAGGTGTAATTCAATACAAAAGATGCAGTTTTTACGATTGCTATTGCATTGGCAGAGCAAGTGGAGGAAGGAAGGTGACTGTCCGCCCCGGTGGCCCATTTTAGGCGCTGCAAACATTATTTTATGAGTTAGGAAGGTGGATCGTCGTCACAGATGAAATATATAAATTTTCAACTTCCGTACGGAATTAAATTGAAAAGAAAAGCGTTTTTACTCTAGATTTAAAGAAATCCCCATATGGTTTCAGCAACTACGCATCCTTGTTATACATTTTTTTATTTCGTCGAAATTTCCGAAAGCAAATTATTCTGTATCAATTAAATTAACTGAAATATGATCACGGTGGCATTCGTTAACAAAGAAATATTTCAAAACTTTATTTCCGTTTTTGCCAAGAAAATCGAAACAGTAACGTGGAAGGACCGTCCTTTTTTTTATTTCTACAGTTTATTCTAAAATATTATCTTCAAAATAAATTTACAAATATTGCTATACTAGTGCGAACTTTCCTCTCAGTTGATGTCTATGATGTCACTGATAGTTTTACGAACAAGAAAGCAAGAAAAATTATGATATAATTTAAAATATTGAAGTAGGGTTTTTTAATTTATTTCACTATATGTCATTTTGACATTTTTTTGTAATTTTTTCTTTGTATATCGAAAGGGCCGGCAAACTCAGGGCACCGTCCCGGGCGACAAAAGCTCTAGCTACGCCACTGTACTGTTGCTTGGAAACATATGAACAATACAACAACAAGAAGAGGGGGAAACACACACGAGCTACAAAAAGTTTTTCAAAAACTGCTGCCAGGTGCACGAAGCAATATTCTGTCAAAGAAGTGGAAAATGTTTATGGTCAAGTTGTATTGTTTTATGATCAATCAAACAGTTATCCTATTATTTTTTCTGTTCTACTTCTGCTTTTGTCGGCTCCCACCAGAGTATAAATTGGGAAATGTAATAAGAGCAGAGAGAAGTTTGAGAGAAAGGCAATTATGGCTGATCGTCATTCTGTTACTTCCTACGACTGAATTACTTTAAATCGGCTCTACTAACCGTAATTGCTTCGTGAAAGATTGAGGTTTGAACCAAAGTTTATTATGCGCGATTTACTTTATATTAATATTTTAACTTTACTTGAACGCTTGTTATGAATTCTGTGCAAGTTGCTAAGTCTTGATTTCCAATTATTAAATAGCTGTTCGGCTGAAGAGTAAATAAGAAAGGGTAATTTTTTAAGCCTGCCTTCATGTGAGTTTGTTTCTCTGTACTTTAGAAGTTACGACGAGACGGTAAATCATCCCATTGTCTTTGCGGTTCTAGGAACTGATAGTCTAGGTGAAGTAGAACGACACACAATGACCAACTAATTTAGGTGGCTGAAAATAATTGAAAAGTCATCCTTCGAACAGTCCATTAACGAGTATTTTCATCCATTAACCAAACAACATTATTGAATGGATTGAAAATGTTAAAAGGTAACCAATAATGGAAGAGTTAAATCGTGACGTAGTTCGTCCCTTTAAAGTACTCAAGGTTTTTTCAAAGAGTGTTGAATTCGCAGATAAAAAGAAATGGAGAGTGATAAGCAAGATCCAACCAAGATTCTGGCGGTAGGCTGGTGAAGCGTTGAATGCATTTTTGAAATTCGACGAAAAAGGTATATTATAAACATATAAATTCGACGAAAAAGGTATGTTATATAAAGGTATATTAATATAATATGCAGAATAACTTTGCAGTTTTCCCAGTTCACAATATATTTAACAATTCAAAGAAATTATTTTCCGACATTGTACAATTTTAATTCGATAATGCGACATCACTAAGCGTGCCGGATGATCGATCTGTTGCTGTAAATATTTACTCGTGTATTTAAACTGTTTTAAAGTACCATACTTCTGAGTTACTGAAGAATTAGCTTCGATTATTACATCTGCATAGCTAAATTTAAGATGAAACATAATATTTTTTTTTTTTTTTTAAAAAGAAGAAAGAAGTTTTCTTTTTCCTCTTCAGATCTCAATGACATACGCCCTCGCCTGAGGCCACATGTTTCAAAAATTTATTGCGCCCCGCTTCCTATGGAAGCAGATGCGTGCTTTCACCATTCCGCTAAAGACATCACTGAAATACAGAACATACCTAAAGTGAGTAAGTAGGACATTTGTTCATTCAGTGAACCCCCGTCTAAAAAATATTTTTTAAGCTACTACCCTCATATGATTTCCTCTTCTCCCCTTCCCGTTGTACCTTACTACTCCTGAAGACGAGTTTTCCCTTTTTAAACAGCCTTTTTCACACTTCTATCGACAAACTGAGATAGCGGGTTCCGCCTTAGAAAAGGACCTCACAAAAGCCACGAATAACGTCGGTATTCTTTAGAAGCTCCTCAACGCGAAAGTTTACTTCAACAGAGAGTTTTTTTCTTAATATGGATTGCAGGTGATCACAATAATAGGCATTTTATTTTAGGCGTTTTCTAGTGGTAGATTCAGCAAAAAAAATCTGAGGAATTTAAGTTCTGCTTTCATTTTCTTTAATATTGGAAAATACATGCATAAAAATTAGCATGAAAATATTTAGTCTGATAATGTCTTTTGTAATTGCAGCATGAACTAATTTCTCCTCCGAATAAAATAGGTAAAACCGAAATAAATGAATGAGTTTATTATATCCCTTCCCCCCCCCGGGGTGCACTTCATCAAAATTGGGGGCGGAACTGAACGAAGTCGTACTATCACCTGTACGGTGCTCAAAGCTCTTCCCAGCGACAGGTGTAATCTTGCTCTCCTTGCCCCGATGAATTTTGCGGGCTTTTTCTGGTGTAAGTGTCAGACAACTGAGATATGTCACAACACAAAAACACACTTTTCTCTGCTCTGATCGCTCACATTCAATAAATACTGGGTCGGACTGGAAATCAGTCTGGCCGACGTTTAGCGGAAGCTGGCTGATTTCCACAGCACTAGGATTTTCAGACCAAATTACAAAGCTACTGATCAAGCATTTCAAGTTAAAGAGTTCCAGGAAGATGGTTCATGCATATGCGGAAGGGCTCTTCATTGAAAGTGATGTACACTAAATTTCATAAAGGTAAGTTTTCAAAATTTGGTGCCCCTTCTGATTTTATGACATTTAATAGAGACTGACTGAATACGGCTTTAGACGCGGGTACGAATCTCACACATCGTTTGGACGTTTGTGATGAATATTAACCAATTTGCCTTATCCGAGCAATTCTTACTTTAGAATCCATAGCTGTTCATACAAGATTTCAGAAAAACGACACATCCCCGAAACATCAATTTAAATGCAATCAGTGCCAAGTGGATAACACAGCAACTTAGATGCCTAACATGGCAATTCAGATGCAATCGGTGCCAAGTGGGTAAGAACTTCGAACATGAATGTATTTTAATCCAGGTTCATAAATGTATTTTAATCCATGTGGTATTTTAATCCAGGTTCAAATACTGACGAATGGACTATCTGTGGAGGAATTTTGTGGTCTGCTTTGATTCATTCTATGTGTAACGTAAAGGAAAGCATGTTTCAATTTGACAGTTTCTCAGGAAGATATCCCTTCCCTTTTGCAGATAATCCTTACATGCTTTTCCTTAATGAATCAATCTATTAAAGTACAGTTAATTCAGAACGCAGACGCAAACTAAAACAATCGCAAATCAAAAATTGCAATTTATTAACCAACAACGGACGAGAAAAATGTATAATGCCCTCGCATTACACACTGCATCCAATTACACTACGATTTTGCATCCAATTACTCTATGAAGGCACGCGGCGAGGAGAGTGTGTGTGTGAGTATGGCAAAGCCTCGAGGGCTATCTGCCTAAGAGGAGGGATGCCTTCGTGGAGGACTTTCTAAGGGAAACTGGCTCGTATACACGTTACACATGGGGAAAACCACGAAAACGCCCATGCAGCCAGCCCGTTCGCGGGATTCGAACCTCGGACCGAACTACCAGTGTTCAGCGACTTTACCGCTCGGCCGCTGGTGGGCCCTGCGCGGCGAGGAGAGAGAATATATGTTACATGATAACTAACTACTCAGTAACAGTAAAACACAGTGAAACGATTTTTCGCTCTGCCCGATTTCTTAGCTAGCAGGAACTCAACCAAAGTAAAAGTCAAATAAAATTGTTTACTAACGCATGGACTAGACGATTACACAAACAGAAATTAACAAACAAATAATCCGCTGGCTTTCGGGTAAAATAACAGCCTCTCAACAAAAATTCGATTTCATTCGAATGCAATTCACAAATTCAGCAGAGCCTAATTTAAATCTTGGCTCCCCTAGACTAATCAATCAACTCACGAAGACTGACAGTAAGAAAACCTTTATCAGCAAGCTAATTGCAAACAGGCAGCTAGACTAGACTGCTAAGCGCTCTCCAATATACTTTAAAACTTGACATGTATAAACAGTACACGTACACTTTCAAGATAATTTCGCACCATTTCATACACAATTTTTCATTCAATACACGTATACTTTAAACTAATTTCCATTCTGTGGAACCCACCGGCCCTACCAATGACAGAGCAGTAAAATCGCTAACTACTGGTAGTTCATTCCGGATTCCAATCCCGGCGAACGAGCTAGCTGCATGGGCATTTTCGTAGTTTTCTCTGTGTGTAACGGTGTACACGAGCTAGTTTCCCTCAGAAAGTCCTCTAGGAAGGCCTACATTCCCTTAGGCAGATAGCCTTCGAGTGCTTTGCAGTAATTTAATAAACCAACCAAACCAAACCTGTGGAACCCACCAGCGGGGAAGCAACATTTAATTAGCTAAAAATTCAGGAATATTCTTATGGCGAACCGTGACTTAAAATTGCATCTACAACGGTTTGTTATAATACTGCTTTTATATGAACGCTCAGATGAACTCCTACTCAATTATGCGACGATCAATCTTTCACTGAATCACTATAACTGTATGGGGTGCAAAGGAAGCAATTACTGATAACCTGAGAATGACACGCTGGACATCCCTCTATTTTTTATGCGTAGAAGTTGAGCTTAAAAGGAAAACAGTAGATTTTTAGCCAAAAATTCTCCCCCCCCCCACGTTAGGAACTTAAAAAACCTCCCCCCAGTTAAAATCCCCGAATTCTCAATTTTCTTAGTTTGATAACTTGCTAAACTTCGCGTAAACAGCCCTTAGCAATCGAACAACGGTAAAATACAATTCATATGAATTTGATCACGTTTAAAATTAATTATAATTTAAAATTAAAATAAAAGATACAAGTTAATTTTGAGACACTCTTTCAAGCGCGAAATTACACACAGTTGCAAAATAATAATTCACATGGATTTGAGACTAATTAACAATAAATTGCAATTGAAACAAAAGTCTTTCACACATATTAACTTAAAACAGATACAGCAATACCTTGCATAGCCTGGATGACCAGCTCCACCATTATCCCCTACTGTTTAAAATCGAACTAATTGGAAAACTAAATGCATAAAAAAAATGCTAATTATTTCCCTCCCCCCCCCCAATTTTTTTTCTTCCCCTTTTTTAACAAATAAAACGCAGTTTATAACTTTAAATGTCTTTATCATGAATATTTTTTTAATGTATATTTATCGTAATTAACATCTTATTGTCTAAAAATTCCAATACCGATGTCTACAGATATTTCTTTGGCCTTCAATCATTTCTCTCAGTCCTCTGTAGCAACGAACTGTATTGTTTATAGTTAGATAATTCTACATTGCCGCAGTTAGATAAAATAAGAGTTCGTGATTAAAAAGAAACATTTCAAATAAACTGACAAGGAATTTTTTAGCTTTTTTAAATAATACTACTTTTTATAAACACTATTGCTGTTATTCTGCATTGAGAGAAGTACGCTATGCAAATTTTAATTTTTTCTACTCTGAACTGAAAATATTTTATTCGGTTTGAAAAATCAAGTATTTTTCATGAATTCCCGTTTCTATCTGTTTATAATTGTATAATTGACAGCTAATTTTAAAAACAACAAACAGAATTCAAAAAGTCATGTTATAATCTTTATAACAAAAATGACTTTTAACTCAAGGTAAGAATTTTGCTGTGTTTTGAAAAGTAAAACAGCAGATTTTTTTCTACTCTCAATCCATGCACATTTCTAGAGAGAAAATAAAAACAAGGGGATATCGACAGCGTAAATTCAAATTACTTTCTGAAAATACGTTTAAAACGCTATCAGCTTCTAGAGTCATTAAGGTTTTTGAAGCAAGAGACGTGAAAAATGTGCAATGCCCTCGCCGGGATTTGAACCCTGGGTTTCTCGAAGGCGCAATCGAATAGGCCACAAAGGCATGCAGAAAGAAGGGAGAAAATACCTTATGTTTTTGCATAAAAATCTATCGCTTAGTTTTTCATTTGGTGACCAAAATACAGAGGGTTAGCAAACCTAACCCTAAATCACAGAAAATTCTATTATCAGATACAGTTTCCTTCAGTCACTGTTATCTGTAACTATACATATCCATGATTTAATTCAATTAGATACATTGGTAGAGTGTATTCCCAACGTATATGTCTTTTATGCTGTCTCGATAGTTAATGTATATTCTAGAAACAATTTCTCTAAAAGTCCAAAAAGAAATTTTCTTTCTTTTGTTTATTAATTCAACAATTTAACGCGCTGTACGCATTTTGAAATTATTATACGCATAAAAATGCTAAAATTAAGTTACTGATAAATATAAAGAATCATGTTAGCGCGAAGATCTTTAAATTTTAATTATGTGTTCCATAAATAAAAATACTACTTATTATGAAGCGAGCCGCATGCAGATCTCCAGTCTGCTGCAGCAAATTGTGAAGAATTATAAAATTTTCGACCACACCGCAACAAATTATGATAAAAACTCCTATGCAACCATCTAATTTGAGAGCTTCGCATTTCCTGGACTGCTGAAAATTTTAACAAACTGAAATGCAATTTTGGAAACATTGCTCTTGCAAAATATGTAGAAAGGTAAGTCGACTTTATCCCTTAGATACGTATCTTTATTAACTTTACTACTGAGTCTTCTGAGTGGCTTTCTCATTTTATTGCAATGCATTGCGTAATTATTTAAATGACATTTTTTTTCCGGTTCAAATGGGCTTTGTCCAAATGGGCAGGACTGTTTTCGCTTTGCGATTTTGCGTCGGAACTCTATAAATGGCGTATCACTTTTCAAATCGTTACCACCAAATACTATCGTCCTGTATTATATTAATTAATGAAGGGTAAAATCCTAATATACGGTGCTGCCTTGGCGCGATTTTGAAAATTATTGCCGACACCAAACATGATCCAAAGAACGTCTAGTGTATATACATTGTATATATACATGGTAAATACACTATATACTATGTATAACTATATATATTCTTTGAATGACCCGTTTACTACTCATCGTATATGTCCCGTTTTTACTGCTCATCATAAAGTCGCCAAAAGTACCCAAATCCCGTGTGCACCGGATACTAGGATTAAGCCTTAATGAAGAATCTGTATGTTTCTGTTATGAATGTATGTATGTTTCTCGCATTGTGATAAAACAACGGTACCTAGAGCTATCCAATTCTGAATGACGTAATCCTACTGCCAATATGGACATCTGAAAGCTCAAATCTGAAATTTGGAATTTGTTTTATAATCGATTTCATATTTTGTAAAACTTTAAACGAATTTTTGATTAACAAACTCAGCGATTCAAAAGCGAGCAACGGCAACACTCTACGGGGAAAAAAAAAAAAAAAAAAAAAAAAAAAAAAGAAAGAAAAACCTTCTTTATCTCCAGGCGCGGAACTGTGTATCGGAAATTCTAAAGATATGCTAATTTTAAAATTATTTTGCGACATTGCTGTTGAACTGAATTTTATGGTTTAAGTGTAAAAACATGATATTTAATAAATAAAGGTAACACACAAAACGTTAAAAAAACGCCCCTCTGGACGTATATATATATAGTATATAATATAATTTCTTTTTTCCGAGATTCATGAGTTCGAATGAATCTTGTAAAGTTCAGCTTTAAAAATATTTTTAGCCCAAAGGAGCGTTAGCCCAGAAGGGCTATTAATTTCGTTTTGGCATTTTGCTTCGATTCACTATAAACGGCAAATCACTTTTTAAACTATTGCCACCAAATATTATTGCCCTGTATTATATTTAACGAAATTAAATAATGAAGAATCTGCATAACTGTATATATGTTTTTCGCACTGTGATAAAACAACGTTAACTAGAGCCATCAAATTTTGAATAACGTACGTTTCCACCCGAATATGGGCATCTGGAAGCCCAAATTTGAAATTTGGAAATGGTTTTATTATCGATTTCATACTTTGTACAGCATTAATGAGTTTTTGATTAAGAAACTCAACAATCTCAAAGCAAGCAATAGAAACACTGTACGGGGGGGGGATTATCTCCAGCACGCGAGACTGTGTATCGGAAATTCTACAGATATGCTCTTTTAAATATTTTGTGATAGTGCTGTTGAATTGAGTTTTATGGTTTTAGTGCGAAGAACGTGGTACTTAATAAATAAATGTAACGCACAAAACGTTAATAAAAACGCCCCTGGAGTAATATAAGATCTGAAAGCTTTCAGATTTATTTATTTATTTATTAGCTCAAAGGGAGTTAGCCCAGAAAGGCTATTAATTCCGTTGTGGCATTTTGTGATGAAAACTTTAAATGTCAGTTCCTTTTTCAAATTGTTCCCACCAAATATTATCGCCCTGTGTTATATTTAAAGAAATGAAATAATGAAAAATATGCAAAAATGTATGTACAGGGTGATCAGCGAATAAGCCCTGATTTCAAAATTAAATATCTCTACAACAAAAATCGATAGAATTATGCGGTAAACTGTACATTTATTAGCAAATCTGTAAAAATGGTGTACAAAAGTTTAGAAAATTTAGTTTCAAAAATCGTTAACAGATGGCGCTCTGTACTGAAAACTTTCTCTGAAAGGAGTAAAAAAAATTAATTAAAAAAATAAAGTGAAGCAGCTTTGCAATCAAAATACAATTTTTTCAAAATGTTCACCGTTCGAAACAATGAGGTGGCGTAAACGAACAATGAAATTTGGCATCACGTCTTGCAATGTCTCGACGGAAATGGAATCACTTGCAACACCAATCAACGATTCAAGCTCATCTAGAGTAGCAGGATTGTTTCGATAGACAGCGTCTTTCAATGTGCTCCACAGAAGGAAGTCACAAGGACTCAGATCGGGAGAATATGGAGGCCAAGCTATTCTTTTGTCAGTAAATTGAGGATAATCTAACGCAATTACTCTATTCCCAAAGTATTCATGAAGAAAGTGAAAAATTTTATTTGTTCGATGTGGTCGAGCCCCATCTTGCAGGAACCAGTCGATACCTGGTCGATCCTCCAACGCTAGTTGAATGCTGACAAATTGTTCCAAAATTGTAACATAACGTTCAGTAGTTATCGTTTCTCGTACGACAAAGGGTCCGATAATGCCTCTGGCTCATACCGCAGCCCATGCCATAACTTTAGGCGAATGCAGTGCTTTTTCTTCACACAAATGAGGATTTTCAGTACCCCAAAATCTACAGTTTTGTTTATTAACGATTCCATTCAAATGAAAATGTGCCTCATCTGTGAACCAGATGCAGCATCGGGTTCAACTAAAACATTGAATCCGTTTTGAAAACTGCGACGTGTTGCCGTAGGACTATGTTCTAATCGGTGAAATTCCAGAACCAAAATACACGTTGTTCAATGGAATACATTATTTCACTTTCTAACGCTAGCCTCTTTTCACTAGCCAACAGTTGTACTGATTACTTTCGACTTCGAAGCACATTTTAAAGGCTACTGATAGGTCATTGCGATTAGAGCGCCATCTGTTAACGATTTTTATAACTAAATTTTTTAAACTTTTGTACACCATTTTTACAGTTTTGCTAATAAACGTACAGTTTACCGCATAATTCTATCGATCTTTGTTGTAGAGATATTTAATTTTGAAATCAGGGCTTATTTACTGATCACCCTGTATGTTTCTCACATTGTGATAAAATAACAGTATCTAGACCCCATTTCCACCCGAGTATGGGCATCTTGAAGCCGGAATTTTTTTATTATCCATTTCATATTTTGTGACAATTTAACGAATTTTTGATTAAGAAACCCAACGATTTCAAAGCGAGCATTGGCAACACTGTACGAGACAAAAAAAAAAATAAATAAATAAATTTTATCTCTAGCTCGCGCGAGAGTGTATCGGAAATTCTGAAGATATGCTCTTTTAAATACTTTGCGATATTGTTGTTGAATTGAATTTTATGGTTTAAGTGCGAAGAACATGATATTCTGAAAGTTTTCAGAATTTTTAATTTTTTTTTAACTTATTTTCAGTATGTTTAAAGTTTTAACTATTCATTAATGCTGATTGCAATTTCTGTGCCTAACGCTGAAATATCAAATATGAGATTGAACTAAAAAGTCAGAATGCAGCCATTTGCCGTACATCTTACGCTTGTTGGCTCATTTCATTTAAAAATAATAATAAGACATTATAACACATATCAGTGAATCAATTTTTATATTTTCTGGTATGAAATTTAATTTAATTAAATAACCGTAAATTGAAAGTACCGTCTTTCAGTTATAAAATAAGAAAGCTTTACCATTGTCTTACTGTTTTTCTAAATAGTATATTGAAGACAGAAATATCAAGCTAGCTGAATGAACTAAATACTTTTAATACTTATTATTTAAGGGAGTTATTTATAAATGCGCGCATTTTAGTTTTCCTTCATTTGTCGGAAGTTTGAAATCAAAGTTACAACGAACAACATTTTTAGTTTTTCCAATTCAAGTTTATTTCAGTACTTAGTTAAGTCTAAATAAATTATATTCTATGCTGAGAAATGTCGTTTAAAATATCGTACGGAGAAAATGTTATGTACTCCGCTCTGTGGAAGTTAGTGTTATTAATTAGTATGCTAATTTTGGCAAACGGTCGCCAAATTTAAGCCACTTAAAGACATCGGACATAAGAAAAAGTAAACGCCCGATCGAATAAGGCGGCCAAATTTGCGAGGTCTTGGCTAAGTGGGGAGCTTTTATTTACTTGCAACCTACTTACATACTTCGATACCCAATTCTGTAAGGGGGAAGGAATTTCGACTAAAGTACACTATTTTAACGATTTTTCCTTTTGGGTAATCTTCCACCTTCTAAAAGGACACCAAACCCTATTTTTACCATGTAGGTAGGAAGTTTATTCTTACCTGCATGATTTTTACGAACGGACAAGCCAGCAGCTCGCATATCTTCTTGCAATCGTTGTCAGAAGTTTCCGCTTTTCCAAGTTATGCTTGTTGTGATAAAACTTTTATCCCTCAGGTTGGCGATATTTCTAAGCATGCCTTATTTTTCCCATGACATGGTGACTTATTTTCCGTTTCCTAATTTTCCCGGAGCTTTTCTTTACGTTCCTTTTTTTTTTTTCCCTACAACCAAATTAATTAATACAAATTGACTTCCGTGAGATTAAACGACACGCGGAGTTCAGATTATTCACAGTTTGCCAGTTTAATTTCTACCCTAACACCTGGCTTCATAAATTTCGAACTACTGCTTAACATTAACCAGTACAAGGGAAATACACAAACTTGAAGAAATACCGACGACTACGGAACATAGAAATCTAAGTTCAGCTGACATTACCAATTCTTATTCTCTTAACTTAGATTCTTACTCCTATTTAAAACTTTCATTTTCGTATTCTGGAGAAATGGACAAAGCAGTGGGAATACGGGATAGGTATGTACATACAACGTGTTAAAAATAAACATTATATAGTGACTATCAGACACCAGTTTAGAAAACGTTTCTCAAACTTTCTTCAAGTAAGGACTACTTTTATAAATTTGAATATTTTGCGGACCATTTTACTCTTGTCTGCTGCTATTTTTTAGCATGAATTGTTACCACTGCACTTATATTTTTAAAATGCAATTAATATTTATTTAAGTTTATAAAGGTATTAACCATTTAAGATAACCAAAAAAAGTGACATTTTTTTAAATAATTGAAGGCTGTTAGATTTAGGATAATCTTTATTTTATTAATGGGAATTTAGTAAATTATGGTACTTATATTAATAGCATGAATGAGCGTGTCGATTCTTGCTAAACTGTTTTATGTTTGGTCGTATGCATTTGAAATAGTGATGAAACTCTTTCTTACACAGATGTGTGTAAGCAAACTGAATTATAATTTTAAAGCACCATTATATTCCATTTTTCATTCATAATCAGAAATTAATGATACTTTTGTTTCGAGTTTCATTTTAAGGTCTGGAGTCATTAGAGAGTTCAGTTAACTATCCGCTTTCATTGAGTGAGAGTTTGGTATTTTCATAATAAAGCTGTCTCCTTATGTAACACACTAATGGTTCAAATAAACGTTTTCTACTAGTGGTTTGTGAGAACAGCTTAGTTGGCGCCCTGAGCAAATGTCGCCTATGGCTATGCCATGCTGTTCTAGCTGTCTGTGCTTGGAGTCGCCCTTTACTTATTTTTCTTCTTCCCACAGGCGCAAAACTCTAAGGAAAGAAACAATTGGAGTCCATCTATTTAAGTCTTTAAAAAAGCAAATATGCACGCACATAGCTGAAATGTGTTCAGCGGTGACCAGACCATACGCATTACTGGTTCCGTCTGTTTCCTAGATGATCCTTCCCCTATACCCTGAATCAGCAGTTCGATGTTTACGACTCAAGAAAATATTTTCCCGCTCCTATTATATTTTTTTAAGACACCCCACCGACAAAGGATCAATGTTCTCACCTTCTCACCCCCTCATTTACAGAATCCTTCCTTCCGACTTGGGGTGGTGGGGGAGTCAAAGGAAGGAAGTTCGGAAGAGCAGCGTGTGAAAGGGGGATCGAAACAATACCACGTGTTTCTACCCATCATATGCGAGAGGACATTATGGAACGTGTGGAGTCAACATAGGTATCGGCTGCTTGATGAGGGTGAACACGTGCGTTTCAGCAGTGCAGCGGAAAGGCCCCTAACATATGAGTAGTAGGGATTCCGGATAAGGTTTTTCTCTGCTAAAAAGTACGATATTTCGTCCCCCTTCTTGTTTTCTTTGAAAGAGGTTAGAAGTCTGATATTAACATCATGTTATTAAGAGGAAATTTTTATAAAGTGGTGTAATGGACCCAAATCATCCATAAAATTGTGTATGATTATGCTGGATTTAAAATTTTGTAACATTTTATTAATACTATTACCACTGTAACGTTGTTGATTATTATAATAATTGTGTATGATTATGCTGGATTTAAAATTTTGTAACATTTTATTAATACTATTACCACTGTAACGTTGTTTCGTTATTAATATTTTTGTTCTATTTCCTTAGATCACAAACTTCATAATTTTTTTAATAATGGAGGAGGAGACATGATGTTCGCATGTAACAATACACTATGTTTTATTCTTTTATGAAAATTTCTGGAAGATGAAAAAAGAGTAATTTATTAGGTTTAGGTGACCAAACGAGAAGCTTATTTTAAGAAGCATTGATCGCTGTCTAAATGCAAAATGTTAAGATTGCCGAAATTTTTGTTTATTTTTCTTAAGTGTTCTTTTTATTAAGCAGAATACTGAAAACAAAAGTCCACAAGAATTTAGATGAGTATATAGTCAATGGAAATATACCGAATGTATAAAATGCTGCTGTAATGTTATGGTTTTCTGCATAACTTGCACAGGTAATGAAGAACTTGATGCGTCCCATTTTGCCAAAAAATCTAATAGATTTGCATTCATTTGCAGTTTGCTTTTTAGACAACACACGCATCCAAATGAAATCATCAGTTGTGTTTAGATGACGGTGCAAAATGTGACGATGATTTGTTTTTTCGTTGGAAGAAAACTTAACAGATTTATTTCGCTAATGGCATACATCAGTTTATACACTGAAGTGCCAAAAGTCATTGGATAGCAATATGAAAATATACAGATGGCAGTAGTATCGCGTAGAAAATGTATAAATGCGAAGTGCTTTGGTAGGGCTTTCATTTGTGTTCAAGTTATTCATGTGAAGAGGCTTTGACCTGATTATGGCCGCACGACGAGAATTAACAGACTTTGAACGCGGAATGGTAGTTGGAGCTAGACGCATGGGTCATTCCATTTCGGATATCTTTAGGGAATTCAACATTCCGAGATCCACGGTGTCAAGAGTGTGCCGAGAGTATCTAATTTCAGGCATAATATCCCACCATGGACAGCGCAGTGGCCGACCACCTGCACTTAACGACCGAGACCAGCGACGTCTGCGTAGAGTTGTCACTGTTTACAGACAAGCAACACTGCGTCAAATAACCGCAGAAATCAATGTGGGACGTACGAGGGACGTGTCCGATAGGACAGTGCGGCGAAATTTGTCTTCCTTGGTCTATGCCAGCAGAGGACCGACTCGAGTGCCTTTACTGACAGCACGACATCGCCTGCAGCGACTCTCGTGGGCTCGTGAGCATATCGGTTGGTCCCTAAACGAATGGAAAACCGTGGCTTGGTCAGATGAGTCACGATTTCAGTTGGTAAGAGCTGATGGTAGGGTTCGAGTGTGGCGTAGACACCACGAAGCCATGGACTCAAGTCTTCAACAAGGCACTGTTCAAGCTGGTGGTGGTTCCATAATGGTCTGGGCTGCTTTTACATGGCATAGACTCGGTCCTCTGGTGCAACTGAACCGATCATTGACTAGAAATGGATACCTTCAGCTACTTGGAGATCACTTACAGCCATTCATGGACTTCACGTACTCAAACAACGATGGGATTTTTATGGATGACAATGCGCCATGTCACCGGGCCACAACTGTTCGCGATTGGTTAGAAGAACATTATGGACAATTCCAGCGAATGATCTGGCTACCTAGATCGCCCGACATGAATCCCATCGAACATTTATGGGACATCATCGAGACGTCAGTTCAACCCTGCACCGTCAACACTTTCACAATTATGGACGTCTATAGAGGCAGCATGACTCAATATTCCTGCAGGGGACTTCCAACGACTTGTTGAGTCCATGCCACGTCGAGTTGCTGCACTTCGTCGGGCAAAAGGAGGACAAACAAAATATTAGGAGGTATCCCATGACTTTTGTCACTTCAGTGTACACTGACACAAATACTATCTTCGGATACACAATATCCTAATTTTGTTTCTTTCAGTGCTCTACTACCTCATATATTGCTACCTATTTCATCTGAAATTTCATGAAATAGACACCTGAAATCTCACGAAAGAACCTATAGATATAGTGTATCTCCTAAACATTTAGTGAATTTCATAATTTGGAACGTCATAAAGCTTCTCATGTTAAAAATTCATTGAATGTTCGGAAATTTTTGCAAGTCAGAGTGATTGAAAAAGACATATGAAAATTCCTAAAGTTATTTTAAAGTGTACATCCTACTCAAAGATATTTGGTAAACTTGATAATTTAAAACAGCATAAAATTTCCTATATTAATCCAAGTCGTATTGAATGTATAGAAAATTTTACTAGTAAAATGGTTTCGAAGATACATAAAAAAGACACAGGAGTTGCTTTTAAATATTGTAGCTGCTCAAAGGCATGCAGAGAGGAAATTGTAAAGGTATGTAGAAGGGACCGAAATAAACAGGTTGCAGCAATGCCGGCACCTGTGCATGCCCAAGGATTTCAACTGGGCTTTGTTACCTGTTAAGCTGCGCCAACGATTTGGTTGAAGAACACACCAGGGGGCTTTCTGATGGTCTCCCACGCATCTTCCTCTGTAAGTTATTTCTCCCGCCTTCTTAGCATGCCTTCGCGGTGTAGTGGTCAGCACACTCGCCACGTATTCGAAAGGTCCGTGGCACGAGGGCGTTGCTCATTTTTGACATCTCAGCGTCAAAAATCCTAATGTCTCTACAGTGGCGCCCGAACTAAAAAAGTTGGTAGATGATGATTCTCCACCACCAGGGTTTGGCGATTGGGTACCCTAAACCCCAGTCGCCCTTTAAAAGGGGGAGTATATAAGGTATTTCTCCCGTCTTCTTAGCATGCCTTCACGGTATTGTGGTCAGCATACTCAGCGCGTATTCGAGACATCCGTGGTTCGAGTCCCGGCGAGGGCATTGCTCATTTTCCGTGTCTCCTGCTTCGAAATAACCTAATGTCTGTACATTTCTACCACCAACTATTCTCGAAGTCTTTCGGATAGCCGTGTATTTTGAGTGTCGCCTTTCCTCACAGACGCTTTGCATTTACAAACATACATACCTTCTCTTGGATTTGAACGCCTGCCCATCGGTACGGTAGTCAGTCTCGTCAAGCACTACAGAGGCTGAGCGGCGACCGAAGCAAGCAAATTTTGTACTGGAATCTGTATGTTAGCATTTTCAGGTTGCATGTTCAGGTTGTGCTGCGCGGTAGGAAAAAGCATTCTGCTGTCGCAAATCTTCATTCTCCATGCGGAAATTTTTAGCTGTATGCATCGCTATACAAATGCGGACCTTTTCGACATGCATTTTATCCATGTGGCCTTGGATTGAAACGGAGCAGCTTGAGAAAAATTGGACGATTTATTGAAGTAATAGAGCTTCACAAAATGAAAAAGTCAGTAACGCATTTGTGCACCTCTGGCCCTTATGCAAGCAATTATTCGACTTGGCATCGATTGATAGAGGTTGCGGATGTCCTCCTGAGGGATATCGGACCAAATTCTGTCCAACTGGCGCGTTAGATCGTGAACTTCCCGAGCTGGTTGGAGGGCCTGCCCATAATGCTCCACATGTGCTTAATAGGGGAGAGATCCGGCGACCTTGGTGGCCAAGGTAATGTTCGGCAAGCAGTAGAAACATGTGCAGTGTGGGGGCGGGCATTATCTCCCTGAAATGTAAGCCCAGGGTGGCGTGACATGAAGGGCAACACAACAGGCCTTAGAACTTCGTCGACGTTCCGCTGTGCTGTAAGATTGCGACGGATGACAACCAAAGGGTCCTACTATGAAATGAAATGGCACCCCAGACCATCACTCCTGGTTGTCGGCCTTGCTGCTGGAAGACAGTCAGGATGGTATCACACCGCTGTCCGAGGCGTCTCCAGACTCGCCTTCGCTGGTCATCGGGGCTCAGTTCAAAGCGGGACTCATCACTGAAGACTATTCTACTCCAGTCAGTGACATTACGGTGCGAATGAGCCCGACACCACTGCAAACAGGCTTGACGTTGTACAGAAGTCAATGGTAGTCGGCGCAAGGGATGCCGTGACCTTAGCCCCCTTTCTGTGAGCCGTCTATGAATGGTCCTTGCGGTCACTGAAGGACTAGTTGCACGTACAATAGATGATAATGATGCATCTGGGGCTGTGAATGCTGCTCTGGCGATTGCTCGGTCTTCCCGTTCTGCCGTTTCTCCAGGCCTACCGCTTCCTTCTTGACGCTGTTGTGCCGCCATGGCTCACCCATTCCTGCCAACATCGTCTAATAGTAGCATCGCTCCTGCTCAAATGTCGAGCTATTCGCCGATAAGACCAACCGGCTTCTTTGAGCCCAACTACACGACCTCTCTCAAATTCTGAAATCTGCGCATATCGTTCGCGCACCTATATACGAGGCATAGTTACTGTCTACGAGAGTACACGGAATGAAATTCGTGAAGAATTTATGACCTGGAATCGTAATTTCTCCTCTTAAATATCCTGCGAGTTGCGCAGATCAGATGCGCTGTAGCGACAACCGTTCATTCATTGGCAGCCAAAATGTAAAATTTTGCATTTTCCGTTGAAACCTGTATGCATATCAATTTGTGTCCAATTTGCTTTATATCTTTTCGGTGCGCCGTTCTTTTTTTTTTTTTTTTTTTTTTTTTCGTCTAAGAGTGTAATTGTGTATGAAAAACTTGTTATTCAACTCGGAGATTCAAGTCATGAAACTGGAGCTTGCAGATTTACATGAATCGGAGAGGTAGGAGCCGTGGTTACAATCTTTTCTTTGAAAGCACTGCCAATTTCTTGGTGTCCAGAACAAGTCCAGCTGTTGTTTCAGAATTCCTTCATCTGTCGGCATTAAAATCAGATGACTTTGCAGAATTGGAAGC
The DNA here is from genome assembly GCF_044657685.1 of Stegodyphus dumicola. Classification (NCBI taxonomy): domain Eukaryota; kingdom Metazoa; phylum Arthropoda; class Arachnida; order Araneae; family Eresidae; genus Stegodyphus; species Stegodyphus dumicola. The sequence continues at coordinate 119,075,999 of NC_140781.1, forward strand.
AAAGGAGCTTCCTGATACGAGAAGTGTCACTGTCTTCTCAGAGGATGAAAATTTTTTCATGTTAAGAAACAAAATTTACTCTTAATGTTAATCATAAAAAATTATGGTACAGTATTGAATTTAAATCTTTGAAAATTAAGCATAATAAATTAAAGTTCCCAACATAAAGCAAAAACATCGTTATTAAAAATAAACAGGTAATAAATTTGCCAAGCGCATTTGCATTTTTCCAAATTAAATGTGCTTGGAATGAAATATTAAGATGTGGCAAAAATAAATTACCGCTTCAGTCATATTAGACTCTGCGTAATTGAGAATATGGTTTTTATTCCTTAAGAATGCTACTGATCCCCAGTCAATTTTCAGGAATATCTTAATTCTGACTAAGCCGAAACGACTGTTGGACAATTAACGAAATACTTCTTCTGCCGCATGAATGATGCAAGCTTTGATTGGATCTTGAAAGTATCTACATCAGCTGCAGAGTTAATTGAGTAACGGTTGCAGTCATAAATACATGAAAATCATAAATTAATTAAATGATTACTCTACTGGGGCCTTTGAAGGAGCGCTATTATTGTAGAACAATGCACCAACGATATGCCTACCAAATCAAAGGAAGAACAACGAATTGCTGCTGGTGTTTATTTTATTCTATGATTAGATTTAACAGATGTTGACGAAATTTTAAAATTAAAGATGCGAAAAGGCTACATTTACATTAAATAGCAGCTAATCTTTAAGCTAAGGAACCTGTTTCTGTATTTAGCAACAATAATACAGAACTGTTGTACTGCATGCTGTGAATTCTGTATATCACTCCGAACTCAATTCGTATGTTAATTGATGAAATATTCCATTATGTAAGCACAAAGCCTACCACTATTTTTGAATAAATAAAGCCATGGAATATTAGTAGTTCCTGAATTCTATTCCCGGCGGCTGAAATAGACGACTGCAAAAGGATTTTTGTACTCTTCTTCTCCGTGTGTAATGTGAATATATACGAGTTTCCTTTAGAAAGCGTTCCACGAAGTCACCCTTTCAACAGGCAAGAGTAGGAAAACCTTGCCTACTTTGATATGATCAATTAACTGACCAACTACCGTTTTGAAAGGTGAGAATCTGAATAACCGTATTATATTCTTAAATAAATAATAGTAAAATGTTCTTTCCATAACACATATTATATACTTTAACGTGCTTAAATAAATTACCTACCGTTTATGTCCCAAAATGATGGTGAACAAGTGAGCGAATTATGCGAAAGTAAACACTGTAATTTTCAAGGGAAACTTTCTGCCTTTCTCGCTTCCTACTTAACTAGTAGTAAAAATTTGAAATTTCAAGCTGTTAATGTGTAGATGTGTATTCAGTGACGAAGTCAGAAGGGAGCGATCCGCTCCCGACTGTACATTTTAGAAGCGATACTTTTCGTGTAAAACATTATTTTATAAGGGTTAGTCGTGTGGGTTGTTGATTAACGTAAAGAATAATGAGATTCTGAATTCCATGCCGAATTATATCGAGGGGAATTTTTTTTTTTTTTTTTTTTTTTTTTTACTCGAGGTAAAGTATTCTAAGAAATCTTTACGAGATTTCAGCATCTACATACCCTTGTTATACTTTTTTTATTTCGTCGAAACGTTTGAATAGCAATTACGAATGTCAACTAAATTATGATTACGATGTCATTAATAATGAAGAATTCCTTGTTAAGAGAGAAGTTTTTAAAGAGTCTAAAGAGAGTATAAATTTCTGCTATCGCCAGGAAAAAAAGAAACAGGAACAGGGAAGGGCGGTCCTTTTAAATTTTTGCAATTTATTTTAAAATACAATCTTAGAACCAAATTAAAAACATTGTAACATTGTTGTAAACTTTCCTGACAATGGCTGTAAGCGCTGTTGGTTGTGAAAAGAGTTTTCTAGATCAAAAATCATTTAACAAGTATTTAAGAGCCATAAATGTATATTTTGCATTTAAGAAATCTTTCTCTACTGTTTACATAACAGCAAGAGCAATCAGATAGATATCTACAATATTTTTGGTGGTTTTTCAAGCAAAGAAACAAGCAAAATAATAACATAATTTTAAAATGCATGAATTATAATTTTTTTTTTTTTTTCAAAAATAAGCATACAGTTTAAACTTACTTCTCTTTTCGATATTTTTTATTACTTATCTGCATAGTATCAAGAATCAGCGACAGCCCTGACTGTCAAAATTCTATTTCTCAACAGAGAATATAATCTGATTGGCCAAACTTTAAAACATGTTAAGTGTCATTGCTGCGAAACTGTTTCTGAAATTCTTTGTAGCTTAAGAGAATCAATTTAATCTGCGTTCGAAAAATTTCCATTTAAAAGTTAACTGAATGCAGCAATAAAATTGCCATTATTATTCGTTATAATCCCTTTTAAATATTAAAAGTTTTCGGATCTAATGATTGTCTTTATTTTTAGACTTTTTGAAATATAATTGTACCAATGTCCGGTACCTGAAATACTTTTCTCCCTACGACAATTGCTACATATTTTGCAGTAGAAAAGTGAATCAAAGTTAGAAACAAGAAATGAAATTTGCAAACAATTTTTTTTATTGACCAAGAAGGATTTTGAATATTTTATTTTGTCACATGAAAGACTGATTTTTTCCCCCTTGTTCTTGGGGCCATATATGATTCTCTGTCGAGTATGCATCAAATGATAATGCCGTAAGATATCATGCAAAAATGCGTGTCAGTAATTTAAGTTATATTTACACCCATGCATCGATACCGAAATCTTCGAATTATTTTTATCATTTTCTTCAAAATTTTCTTACGTGACTAAGCTTTTCCAGAAAAAGCATCGAGTCCTTTAAGGTGCCAGAAATAAGTTTCATGTCCTCATAACTGCTCCAAATAATTTGGCGAAATGTCAGGAGAAAGTTATGCCTGCGCATGTGGAAAATTATGAGAGCTTAATGTTTTTCTATGCCTTCGCAACCGGGCGGCACGTGTCCAACTGAGAAGTGAGATCTCTGCAGCAGGCCAGAAAAGCCACTTTACGAGAGCCAGGCTTATTAATCCCAATCTAGAGCTAGCTACAGAGGCTTCCGCAGAGAATCTGGAAAGAGGCAATTGAGCGTTTGAGAGCATTCCCGGAATATGGTACTTAATAAGATTGGGGAATTTTGAAAAACTGATTTTTGAAAAGAGCAATACTGGTGGAAATCAGAATTACTCAGATGGGGAGGAGGGCATTATGTAACTTAATGCATTTAATTTATGTATTAAGATGTCTCTGATCTGAGCATAAAATACGTAAATGTGCATTTTTCTATACTAGTATAATGTACTTCAAAGTACTTCAAAAGTGAGGCTATTAGGTTTTTTTTTCTTTGATACTCAGCTGTCAGACTGGTATTTTTAAAAGCTAGAAATTTCCTATCATATTCTGTTAGAAAAGTCAATAACTTAGTGTATTCGTTTCTTCTGGTACCTTAGGTTACGTAACCAGGCGCTTATCATCCACTTGATATGTTGCCGTTTACAAGGTTACTGATGTTGGAACACAGTGGTCTCAAACTCGTATAGCATGCAGGCCGAATGCACGATCTGAAACCAGTTGACGGGCCAGATTTGTCTTATTAATAAAATGAAAAGTTTTTTAGTGTAAAACAACTTTTTAACCAAATTTGAAATTTTATTCACTGAAATCTAAAGGTTTGGTATCTGCAAGAAATTTCTTTTGGTTACACTTTGTAATTCAGACATATTGACGGTTAAATATTAAATTTTTAAATTGACATTCATCTGAAATAACTCTAATACGGGGAATTAACCACTAAATAGCTTTCTTAAACAAATAGTAAACAAATTACGGAAACTTTCCAAGTGGGACAAAACTTTTAATAAGCTTGTTTATTTCTTACCTATTATTTTCAACTGTAACACCTGACAGCATTTCGATTTTGATGAAGTTTGTAACCTAATTACTAGAAATTACCTTCATCACGAATTGTGGATGCTCACCTTTCAGTCTGAATCTATTAATTCTAGGTTTTTTCTTTCCTTTCCGCATGCATTCGCCATGTACCTGGAAGCACGCTCGACGTGTATTCGGGAGGTCCATAGTTCGAATCCCGACAAGGGCACTGCCCATTTTTCACGTTCCTGCATCGACATGATTTGGTGACTTTACAATAACACTAATTAATTTTCAATTTTCAACTTCGGAATAAATTGTTCACATACAAATGTATTCCCAAACAAGGCGATTTTTCTTATTGCAAAATTTAGTAACTGGTGAATATTCATCATTTGACAAGTACAGTATCCTCAAATCTTTGAATACAAGATTTATATCGCATTATAAATTAATTAGCTTCATTTATAGAATCATTTTATTTATTCTGGTGCTCGTGTTCGTTTTTTAATGGAAATGAAAGTAACATAAACTCGGATTTCCATAAGTATTGATTTATTTCTTACGACGGCGTTTCGTTCTGATAAAGTTTTAAGTCTTCGAAAGAAGTTGCTAAAAATTATCTTCATCCGGATTGTAAATGCTATTAGATTAATCTGCTTTTGTATCATTTTTCAATTGTGAAAAAAAAAAAAAAAAAAAAAAAAAAAAAAAGAAAAAAAGCTGAGGTATTTTTTCCCCTCTTTCCAGCTTCTTCGTGTTGTAACGGTAGAACACTCGGAGAGTATTCGAAAAGTCCAGGGTTCGAATCCCAGTGTGGGCATTGCACATTTTTCAAGTTTCCTGACATCGAAAAAAATTATAAATGACTCTACAGTGGCGCCCGAACTAAAAGGTTGGTGAACAATAACTCGTCACTACCAGGATTTGACGACTGGGTCCCCTAATCCCAAAAGTTCCAAGGGTCCTCTAAATACAAATTAATCTAATCCTTTAAAAGGGGGCAGTATATAAGGTATTTTCTTCCTCTGTCCAGCATGCCTTCTTGGTGCAACGGTAGCAAACTCCGTGCGTATTCGAGAGGAGGTCCAGGTTCGAGTCCCGGCGAAGGTATTGCACATTTTTCATATCTCCTGTTTCAATAAAAAAAAAAAAAAACTAATGATTTTATAACATACTAGTGTATTCCCACACAAAGCGATTATTCTTAGTACAAAAGCTTGTAACTGAGCTTATATATATTTTGAAAAGAACGAATAAAAGTTAATAAATCTCTTTCCTCAAATTTTTTTAATAAGATTTGTATCACATTGTAAATTAATTAGCTATATTTGTAGATTTTCTGAGCTGTTATTCGTGTTCATTTTCAATGGTAATGAAAATGATGTAAAACTGGACAAATAAAACTTAAAACTTTATCTTCAAATTCTTGTCATAATAAGATAATTAGTTTAAAGGCCGTCTATTCTTGAGCCATGTAAATTTGCTTTGAGTGCCAGATGAGGCCCGCGGGCTGTAAATATGAGATCGGGGTTTTAATCTATGTGCAATTTCAGCCTTCTTCGGGGGGGGGGATTCATCTTTTTAAAGAGTGCTCAGAAAGGCTTTAATAAATAATCGTAATAATGCATGAATTAATTTTGGAGTGAGAAGATATTTCTGCATTTTTGATATTTTCCTCATTGTCAGCCTTGCCAACAATGTCATATTTCCATTATAATGCTCTTCCTCGGTCGCATCTGACGGTACTGTCTCATCCTTAACAATTTTTCTATCCATCCTTGTAGCGCTGCTCTACAGCACAGCTCTTTGGCGCTCACTCGCTCCTTTTTTTTTCTCTTTGTCTTTGTATAGTAAGCCCTCGTTTATTCGAATCCTATCTGATCCGGACTTCGCTTTAATCCAGCCACCACATTTCCCTGTCATTTTTTGTGACAACAGCTTTTCTATTTCAACAAGTGCTTCAAAGACAGCTAAATGCCTTTGAAAGAAAAGGTTTGCGAATGAAATTTTAGAAGTTGAGGAGCCATCATTCGTATGGCCTACAAATGGGGCCAGCAAGTATTATAGCAGAAATCAAAAACATAGAGCTGAAATTAGTGATTTTCAGTTTTGCAATATTTTCAATTTTCCGCGCTAAAGAAATTAAAAATTTATCAAATATTTAACTTTGCCAGTTTCTAGAAAAGGCTTCTTACAAATGACGATGTTTATCCTTAAATATTTGGAATGCAATATTTTTATAAGGCGCAGCTTAAAGATGACTAGAAGTAAACGACTTCAACCAAATTTAAGTTTGGAAGATCGTGAATAAGATCCAGTCTATAAAATTTTGAATGAAACGGAAATTGTAAAGAGTTTAACAAGAGAGGCGAAGAAGATGACGACGACAGGAATACGTGGTTATAATACGTCATTTCTGCGATTTAACAATGAAAGAAATAAAATACTGAGTAATTCAAAAGAGACTGGCGATTCATTTAGAGCTGTTTAATGTTCGGCAAGTGATGCGCCGAACAATCCTCTCCAAAGTAAATTTATCTTAAGATTTTAAGACTAGTTTATAAAGTATTTCTCCCGGTTTCTTAGCATGCTTTCATAGTGTAGTGGTCTGCACGCTGGGAGCGCATTCCAGAGATCCGTGGTTCGATTCCCGGCGAGGGCGTTGCTCATTTTTCATCTTTCCAGCTTCCAAAAAATACCTAATGTCTCTACAAGTTAACTGTGGAGTTTATCTAGGAGTTGGTAGCATACTTTTATTATCAGTTATCAAATTTAGCTTTTAAATAGGCATATAATAAACACATATTTTGAAAATGTATAGTGTGGTACGTAATTACAAAATTTTGCAATCTATTTTTTAATTTTATTGATTTTTATTGTCATATTATTTAGGTTATTGCTTTTAATCCGGACTTTCTGGCAGCTGTGATCCCTACCAGATCCGGATTAATGTGGTTCTAGTGTATTTTGTTCCTTAGTGTGAAATATATTTATATATTACAGTTGAAACAACAATACTGTCAGCAAGGGAAACTTGCATAAATAATTATATTAGAATTCCAATTATCCGAAAGTAGTACCAGAGTCCATCTGGATATTTGAAACATTCAGGTAAGTGAGTTGCCTGTTTTTCGTAGGCGTTTGCATATTCACGAAAGTGAATGTTCCCTGACTGCAGTGCCCACAAACATTGAGACAAATATCTTTCATGGCAATTTTTATTTTGATAAATTTATCTAAAGCATTTACTGCGGATATTAATACCATCGCCATCATTAATTGTACGAAAACAGTTGAAAAAAAAAAAAAAAAAGATTCCCTCACTCAAGCACTAAGAACAGGAACCAAAATAATTATTTCGTCTCTAATCCCAACTAAGGACTTTACATTTGGAATTATTCCTATCCCACCTGAAAGTTAATCATGCATGCATAAAACATGAGAAAATATTTCATTGTCCACAGTATTTACAGAAAATGAGTATTACGATATTTAATTGTCTGCCATCATATTTGAATTAAGAAGATGAGCTTTTTGATATTCAAATCGGTTCTGTTTTTTGCAGTAGAACTCCAAATATACAGGATGATTAAAAAGTATATGGCAAAAATTCAAATGCTAGTTAATGATACCTTAATAAACAGGTTTTATAATGGAATGTATGTGCGAAAATCGCGCATCGTGGTACAAGGCACTGTTGAGCAATAGATAAAAGAGTTCTGCTGACATAAATCGAGGTTCGTCATGCGGATTTTGAGCGATATACATCGCTACACGAACGCGAAGCTCGTCGATATGAATTTTATCTTTTGAGGTTGTAGCTGAAACAGCAGCAACTTTTCCGTTTCCGTCTTAAAGCCGGACTCATTTGAGAAGATTGTTATGGATTAAGGTTATGTTATGGTTGTAGAATTAGTTTCTTTTATGGCCTGCTCATGAGCAGTTATCCCTAGATTTGGGTTTATTCTTACTTTCTGAGACAGAAGCATCTTTAAAAATACAGTTTCGGTAAAGTTTTCCCATCCTAATAATGCATGTTGATAGTCAAATATTTTGCTTATATATATTTAAAGCTTCAATACTATAGAATGAAAAAAATATCGGAATACTGTCTTTTTCAATAATGTACATTAGTATTTTCAATTAATATACTGTAAAAACAAAATTAACTCCTTTATTTCTTATGAAGTACAGACAATAAAATTTAATTCCATTCAAGAAGTCATTCCAATCAATTGCAACCGAAGTCAACGTTAAAAGAAATTTCAAATTCATATTATCTTACAGACCATATAAATTACAATGCTTATTAATAAGGCACGTGGTATTAATTTTATATCCTGACAAGATATACTATAATTCAAAAAATGATTTTCTTATAAACCTTGAATGTATCCAAAGCGAGAGAAATGGTCGAATCAGTTTTTAAAATTTTCATTAAAATGAGAATTATCTCAATTAATTAATTCGTAAATGAATTTGTTATTTCTAACGAATTCATCTGGTTTCCTATACGTAGGATGTGCTGCCTGTATAGATTCAACTGGCCTGATTAGTGCTATTATTATATGAGGCTAGGTTAGGTAATTTTAATTGATACAGACAAAACAACTCGAGGATTGTGCTACGAGGAAGGATGCCTTCGTAGAAGAATTTTAATAGAAAATGCCTAATAACCAAAAATATGAACGAAGAAAACCACGAAACCTCTCATTCAGCCAGCCCCTTGTCCAGTATATAAACTCAGGTCGAACAGAACTACCAGCTCTCAGCGCTCTTACACTTCGGCCGTTGAGAAGGAGAAAATATTATATTACGAATGAACAAAAGAACATGCATTTAAAAATAGAAATGAAAAATTATTAATCGAAAAAGAGAATAGGCCAGTTTTTGAATTTTGTGTTACAGAAAAAAGAACAGGGAGCAAAATACAGAAGCATAAAGGTGCAATTATTCGTAGCTTAAGAAGTCTCGATCTTTTAAGTCATAAACTAACTGTTATTAAGAGTAAGAAGAAAGTTAAAAGAATACCTGTTAATACTAGTATTAATACGTAAGCGAGAAAAACATTATAAACTTCGCTGTGAGAAAGCGTCAAGCTTCCTACTGAAACTGAAACAAAGTTCCCTTACAAAATTCGTCACGAAAGATGTGTACCACGCATAGAGTTATCTTGTGTTTCGTAGCAGAATAACATAATCTTAAAAATAAGTAACTCGTCGTATTGCTTTAAACAATGATATGGGAATTATATTGAAAAACTTAAATATCATTGAGTCATCAAGTTATCATCATCTTATCAGTCATTGAAACGGAAATTCAAATCTAAGCAACAAAAGTAAAATTCTTAACTTATACCTCTGCCAGGTTTTCATCACATTTTCCAGTCTCTCGGTTTAAATTTTTGACTTTTTTAAAATGTTTTTAGTTATAAAGGAAATTTTTTGAATAATGAATTTTAAAATTGTGCAAATTTCATTCTTTAACAGTTAAGTGATTGCGAGCAAGAAATTCTTTATAAAATTTTATTTAATCTGAATTGCCTTAATCTGCTGTAAACATCTATAGAACTTTATACGAAGATTCAGCCAATTTACATCAATGTATGGTAGATAACTGAGTTTATCTATACAATAATTATTAATTTAAATTTTTTCAAATTCAAAAGTACTTTGATAAGTAAAAACGTTCCTTCCCTACTCTGGATTTTCTTAGGATAAAATTGTAAGAAATTTACAAAAAGAAATTAAAAAAAAAAAAAAAAAAAATTCCGAAGGCTTTCAGATTTTACGTTACGCACAAAGGGGAGTTTTTTTTTAACGTTTTGTGTGTTACCTTTATTTATTAAATATCATATTCTTCTCACTTGAGCATGAAATTCTACTCAGCAGCAATATCGCAAAATAATTTTAAAGTGAGTATATTTTTAGAATTTCCAATACACAATCTCGAGCGTTGGAGATAATCCCCCCTCCCTCATACAGTGTTGCTATTGCTCGCTTTGAAACCATTCAGTTTGCTAATCAAAAATTCGTTCAAGTGTTAGAAAATATGATATCCATAATAAAACAAATTCCAGATTCCAAATAAGGGCTTCCAGATGCCCATATCCAGTGGAGGATTATGTTATTCAAAATTTGATGGCTTTAGGTACCGTTGTTTTATCACAATGCGAGAAACATACATATATTTATGTAGATTCTTCATTATTTAATTTTTTTACTATAACACAGGGCGATAATATTTGGTGGCAACAATTTGAAAAGTGAAACGGACATTTAACGTTTTCAAGGCAAAATGCCAATATATAATTAAATATTAATACATTTTATATCAGAATTCTGTCATAAGTAGTTGAATAATTTGAATCATACCCGTAAACTGAATTTAAGTCAATGTTAAGTTGTTTTTTTTTTTTTTTTTTTTTTTTTTTTTTTAAGGTGCCGCCATACAGCGCGAAAAACTTCGAAAACTCTCAGTTTTTCATATTTTAAGATTGGCAACTAAAAAAATTTCTTCACAAAAGAGATTTGAATATTAAATTTACTATGTTGCTGGAAGTTCTGATAATCAATCAGAAAAGATTAGTAATCTTTTACTAAAAGATATAGGTAATCCTTCATTATTTCTTTTTTGTACTTTCTAATATTAAAAGCTGTTAAATTTTGGAGCTAATTCTTACTGAAGTAATATAGTTATGCAGAAGTCTTTCGCGTACCAAAATCTTCTAAATAATCATATTATTTCATTTAAAAATTAACTTGAAAAATTTTGTAAACTAATAAAGTAAGTAACTTAGGATGAATCCTCTATTCCAATGATTCTCAATCGGTGGTACGCAAAGAAACAAAGCATTTTTCACTATTAAATTCAAATATCTCGTGAAGAAAAAGAACATTTGATAGAAATTTCCTATGATCAAAATCTAACTGAAGATTTTATAAATAACACACTTGTTAACTTTTGGCTGAACCGAAGAAAAGAATTTAAAGCCATTTCCAAATAATGCTATTACATTTTTATTGCCTTTTTGCACAACCTACTTGTGTGAACAAAGATTTTCTTGCCTGTTATATTTGAAAAATAAATGCGGAACAAAATTAAAAATGGATCCTAATTTACGGTTAAAACTAAGTGAAATAAGACCAAACATAAAGAAATTGATTTGTCTTAAAATGCCCAAATTTCACGCTAAACTTTAGAACTAAAGTATATTATCACTTGCATTTTGATAACTAAAATGGTAACTAATGTTTAATAACATAATATTTTTATGTGTGCATATTTAATACAAATACCCAATAGGTCGTGCAAATAGCAAAAAATACATTTTTTAAAATATTTCTATTGAGAAATTGAAAAATAATCATTGTAAAATAATCATTGTAAAATGTAATGGTGGTACTAAAGGTTTTCAATTTTTGTTTAGACAAAAAGCGTTAGTCAAAAGGTTGAGAACCGCTGCTCTCTTCTATTGATTTGACAAACAGCAATCATAGCCGAGCTTCTTATGCATTTTTTAATTAAATGGCTGCTTACCAATTAATTAGTTCAAAAGATTAATTAAAAGATATTACTATAGTGCCAAAGCTGTAAGTGCTAAAACTATTATTACAGCATTTGTATACTGCTACATCGCCAACTGTCATTCAAAAGATCCTTTTCTGCACTCATGCCAGTCCTGGCTGTTTCTGAATGGTCTTGTGTCTTTTATTTTTCCGAGAACCAACCACAAAACATAAAGCATGAAACCGAACATTAGCATCTCTGATTTTAATCAGCAGTGCTGTCTAATATTTCCTTCAAGACGTCCGTCGAAAATGGTTTTATGGGAATAGAAAATCCCAATGATATTTTGACTGAGACACGTTATTTTTAGACGATGGGTAGAAATGACACTTCTGTTCAAGATCTGTGGCTTTCAAAGTAAAAGCTTTCATTCGTGTAGCTTATTTATTGGTTTTAACGGTACATTTGTTAAGGCTTTTAGGTCGCATATATTTCAGACATAGATGCTCTGCGGTACATAACGACTATTTTCATAACTTTATAACATTCCTTTCTTTATTCTTACTTTCTTTCTTTTCTTTTCTTCTTTCTCCCCGTATGCATACGAATAAACATGCAGCACTATGGGGAATCGACTGGTGCGAGACAGCAACTCTGTTTGGAACAGAAGGATTCTTATACGAATTTCATTTAAAGCGTAAATGTTCCAGTATTTCGGAGCTTCTGGTATCGCCTAAAAAACATGCGCCAAGGGCTGAATAAAAATAGCCAAGTCCCTTATGCATCATTTAATAGGTTGCAATTGGTCTGGAAGCTGAATTTAAGTACTACAACCCTACTAGACAGGTTAGCGAGTTACCGCTATGTCTAAAACAGTATGACAAAGACTTGCGAAGTAACCTTTTTATTTAATCTTGAACTTTTAACATAAAAGGCACGATTCGTGATACAGAAAAGAATCACTACTCGTGGCGATGTTAATGAACAAATAACAGTCAAATAATTTTAAACGTTGGTAATGTAGTTTAAGACTGCACAGTCAAACAAATTAACCTATAGACTGGCTGAGTATTTTACAGGTGCGTTAAGTACGCTGTTGCGAGAGAATTACTTTTAGGTAAAGCTGCCAAAATTCTAACAGCAGTAAGCGAGTGCCAGAAGCTTTCTGTTAAAGATTCAAACACCCTCAGCTTATATACACTAAAAACTAATTTGCCTTCTCGTAAGGAAGAAAGAGTTAAAGATAAAAATCATAATAACTGGTTAGTTCAACATAAGAACCTTACAAGGCATTGGAGACCAAATTATGAACTCTGTTACTATCGTTTTAATTCAAAATATAAATATGAGCATTTCTTAATATGAACGCTGATCCTGATTTTTTTAATACCGTCACATCGGTGGCTTAACAAATGCGGTCAAGAGCAGGAGACTGACGTTAATTACGAAAGGGGAAAGTAAACGGCTGTGTTTGGGATCATACGAGGAGATATATTTTAAAAGAAAAGTGTTTTTAGATCTCATTCAGTATCAGTATATCAGGAATATATATCGCGCGCTGGAGATAAAAAAAAAAATTTTTCGTACAGTGTTGCCATTCCTCGCTTTGAAATCGCTGAGTTTGTTAACCAAAATTCGTTGAAGTGTTATAAAATATGAAATCGATAATAAAACAAATTTTAAATTCAAATTAGGGCTTCCACACGCCGATATTCTATGGAAGATTACGTTATTCAAATTTTGATGGCTCTAGGTACCGTCGTTTTATCAAAACATACATACATTCATGCAGACTCTTCATTATTTAATTTCTTTAAATATAATACAGGGCGATAATATTTGGTGGCAACAATTTGAAAAGTGATTCGCCGTTTATAGTTTTCAACGCAAAATGCCAAAATGAAATTAATAATCCTTCTGGGCAAATTGCGCCTTTGAACTAATAATGTATTCTAAGAGCGATGGGCGATGCCTAGCAGTAAGGATTTGGAATCAAGAATATATTTCGCAGAACCATTATATTACTTGCAAGTATTTCATTAACTGATATCGTTAAATTTTGAAATTTCATATAAACTAGAAAAGGGATATAAAAATTAGGAAATATTTTATTTTTAAATAAACATTCAATTTATGTGTAGATAGCTGCAAATATTTTACTCAGTTGTTGTAGCAGAGCTGTAATTTTATTGGGGGAGGGGAAACTAGGAAAGTTCACTGGTTAAGTAATGAAAAATCGAGAAATTTTTGCAATCGAGGAGCAAAACGCTTTTTTCTGGGAAGGGGGGTTCTGTATCAGAAACGAAGCAATAACACAGATGACTAGCATGTAACTAAATAAAATATTATACATTTTTTTAAATTACAAATTTACATTTATTAATCAATTCAAGAAATGCATACAAAAGCATTAAAGGCAAGATTACTGTTTAATTTGACGGTATTTTTAGACATTATGCTGTACATAAAACGGCTTTTCTTCGTTAAGAAGGTCCTTTTTAAAAAGGTACCCTTTTTCATCGAAATTGTCAGCACTGATACGAAATGAAGGGCGATTTATACTATACCTCAATTTTCTGGCCTGTGAGACGCGCAGTGATTTATCAGGTTCAAGCTTGGGAAAAATACTTAGACAGAAAAGGATTAAGTACCTGTTTTAATGATAACACTTTATACAACGAAAACGGAACTGTTGCATTAAAAAATTAGCAAATACATCAGCGTTTCTTAGAATCCCAGAAATTCGTCATCACTGTTGCTAAAATCATAGTTATTTTCACTTAGGTTGTCACTGTAACTAGATTTGCCACTTTCCTAAAACACAATGTCATCCTTATTTCCACCTAGAGCACTGCTAATTCCACACTTTTTAAAAGATATGTTGTAGGATAAAATTGGATAATAGGATAAATGTATTTTTCAGTATTAACTTCATTCTGAAGAATTTTCTGCAGTCTAGTTTGCGTTATTTTATTCATAAGTCTCAAATTAAAAACAATTTAATGTTTATATGTCATTAGAAAATTAACCAAAAAGCAGCGATCACAATGTAATTGAAAAACAGTCCTTTAGACGTGAAAATGTTGAAGGCCATTTGGGTTAAGACTATTTTCTCAGATACTCAGCTACTTCGCATACATGGAACATAGCATTTGAAATGAAAAATTCAATATTTAGTACAAATTCATTGATGTAACAAATATCTGTCTTTCTACTCCTACTTTAAAAAAAGATGTTATTTGCCTTACAGTTTATAGTTCAATAATACATTTTCATTGTACAAAATTGCATTCATTCGAAGAATTTCATTTGTATTTTCCTCTGTATAAAAACTGAGTGTAGAAGAAGTTAGATGTTTAAACGACACCCACATTTTCTCAAGACCAGGAGCAAGATTATCCCCTTCTTTTCAGCCCCCCCCCGTGAAAAAAGGGGTTCTAAATTTACGACCTGACCGCATATGAGGTGATTTCCATTACATCTCTACTTAGTTCAGTGGACATGAGAGGGATTGTAAATATTATATTCAAATGGCTCCGGTGAAACTGTTATTTTTATTTTACATTTTGTATGCTTCCCACAAAAGAGGAGCGATTGCTCCCAAGTATAGATGCTTTCAAAAGACATATCATGACCGTGGTTGCTCGTAAAGAGCTTAATGTTTTTCTTAAGAGAGTAAAAATATAAAATACCATTTAAATAAATTTTCTGTCCTTCTAATTATTGTTCCATTAGGAAATTGCTGGTTAGTGTGATCTCAGGAAAGAACGGATCAGCAAATGTAGTGACATGCTATTTTTCTATTTTTAAAAAGGACAGGAACAGGAATATAATAGGAATTTTTTAATGGTTTTTCATAAATAACAAAAATATTTAATGAACTTCTTTAAAAAAATCCCAGTTTTTTTTTTTTTTTTTTTTTTTATTTAACTGGATTATTCAAGCTTTAAGGTACTATGGCCCTTTTAAGGTTTCAAATTTCAGTGTATACTGAATGATCAGATTCCCTCTTAGCATGCTTCTGCAGTGTAAGTGGTTAACACGTCTAGCTAGCAAGCAAATGATTTGTGGTTTGAACTAGCGAGCATTCAAGTTATTTATCGCTCTTTCCTGCTTTGAAAAAATCTAATCATCTAAATAATTTTGTAGTGACTTTTGCCATGTGTAACGTGAAAACGCGACAGTTCTTAAAAAAAAAAACATTCCTTTACGAAGACATCACTTCCCTTAGGCATTTAGCATTTATGTGCTTTAATTAATACATTAATCTAAATAATATAAGGTCACTTGACACCGAAACGAGTCATTAATATATGGTTAACTGATTAAGCCAAAGTATACGGCCCACCAGCGGCCGAGCGGTAACGTTGCTGAAGACTGGTAGTTCGGTCCGAGGTTCGAATCCCGCGAACGGGCTGGCTGCATGGGCGTTTTCGTGGTTTTCCCCATGTGTAACGTGTATACGAGCCAGTTTCCCTTAAAAAGTCCTCCACGAAGGCATCCCTCCCTTAAGGCAGATGGCCCTCGAGTGCTTTGCCACAATCTAATAAACCAAACCAAACCAACCAAAGTATACGAAGTATAGTTGCCTACGGAAATGATAGCTTCGTAGAGGACTTTCTAAGAAAAACCAGTTGGTATTTTCTTTACGCTTAAGAAAAAATTTATGCAAAATGGAAGCTACTGCGAAAAAAAAAAAAAAAATTGGGACAGTTCTACATCTTCCGTTCTACTGGGCTGATTGACGAAATTCAAATTGCGTTTTTCATGTCTCGGAAGCGCGATTTAGGATATGTATTAGATTTATATATAGCATTGTTCTAATATAAATATTTTGACTAAAAATCTGACTTTTTCCGAAATGATATGCCGATTTTTTTCCCATATCTCAAGTGGCGCTTTCGAAACATGAAAAACGCGAGTTGAATTTCGTCGATCGACCCAGTAGAACGGGAGATATAAAACTGTCCACCCCCCTTTTTTCTTCTTTTTTGCACAGTGTACATGAATAAGAAAGATGAGTTGCATATATCTTTTCTGTCCTAAGGAACGCAGTGTATAAAGAAAATTATGAAAATGGTAAATATTGCATTTACTTGGATATAAAAGATTTGTACAAATTTTTGCTTATGAGTAATATAACTCTCAGATAGAGTAAGAAAAATATATTTAAATATGACCTAGCATCTTCCTCAATAACAACTAAAAAAACCTGGAGATTTGAGGAATTTTTTATTATATATTCAAGTATGATAATAATATTCATCAGCCCTTCCTCTCCCCGTTTGTTCTGTATTGATATATGTTGTGCTTAGTATTTGGAATAATTTAAACGTCGCAATACGTTATTTTGTTGCTTCAAGTATGAAAATTTGTCACAGAAATTTTCCTTCATTTCTGATGAATGGCAGGCGATTGGCGACTGCGCGAGCGCTATTAAATTCAAACAGTCCGTCTGTTCGTTCTCATTAAAGAAAAGCCTTCACAAGGGATGTCTTTCATGACAATATCCGTCAACAAAAAAAAAAAAAAAAAAAAAAAACCGCGAAGTCGTCGTCCTAATTATATATCAAGCCATTCTGGCCGATGTACTCAAACGCTTGAGGATAAAAGTTTATTATTTATTTATTTATTATTATTTTTTAATTTTATTTTTTTAAATCCATAACGCGAGGAAAGTAATGCAAATACATAATTTTTTGTCATGGCTCCATTCACGGCCTTGTAACTTGAGATAGTTGGGCATTGATAAAATTCTTACTGAAATACGGCTGTTGTCGTTTTTTCGAGGAGTAGTGTACCCACGATGCCATTCATTAATATAAGTCTATATTATTCATTAGAATGTTATGAATGGTCGTCTCGAAAATTAGCGTAATAAACCTCAACGATGAAATCTGCTCATTAGTTTTAATTAACTCTCCGAGATTTGCGATTACTTCCTTCTCTTTTGAAAATAAATAAGATCTTTCGTTTTGGTTCACGAAAACAAAAGGAAGGTTTTCCCCTATCCATGTTGAAATTTATGTTAGTTGTAATTTCACGTTCATTTCAATTTTATTTTCATTAAATTACACTTTATTAAATTACACTTTTATTAAATGCATACTTTTCGAACTAAATCATACACAAATTAATGTTTTAGTTTTCTTAACAAGACCTTTTTAATGCAAATTTAAGACGATTAAAAAGTAACCCACAACTTCTTTTATCCCAAAAGTTGACAAAACGGAAGCTGCATGCAATTGAACAACATATTTTAGATATTTTTCAAATTAAGAAATGCTCTCATACAGTGTTTCTTCTGTTGTACTAGAAGGTTTAGAGTAACCTTATTCACCAAAGTGTCTCTTCTAATTAATTACCTGCGGATGATCGCTTGGATTTCTCTAGTCGAATCGAAGTGAAAACAGCTTAGTAATGACCGAGGATTTTTAAGAGTATTTGTAATAAAGAACCAGAAAAAATACTCACAAATTTTCGCCTCAGCCATGCATTGTGGCGTTATTGCCAGTTGCGAGTGTACTGGGTACCTCTGCAAGTATGAACCTGAGATCATGCTTTTAGAATTTTAGGCTCACAATTTATAACTGTCATTCTGCAAGTTCCTTGGGGGAAGGTGAAAAGAAGAAACCTAGGTAACAATCTGGACCAATAATCTATGAAAGATCGACAGATATCTTTGATGTAGTTCTTTTAAAGATGGAATGACTAATTTTTAAATACATAAAGCTATTTAGGCAATCAAATTTTATAAGCGTGTTTTTATTGTCCACTTGTTTGTGAATCCCTTTCACTGCTCTTTGGATCAGTAATGTTTCCGCAGATTTCCTCAGTGACTACATTGGAAAATTATGATATAATCCATAAACATGGCTGCATACAAAAAATATATAGAAGGTGATTTTTTTTAAGCGAGGATAAAATTAAATAAATGGTAAGAAAATTGGCTAACTTAGGAGCCTGTTTGAAATTAGGAAGGTTAAAACGTATGAAAGTCGTTACAAATTAAATGAAAGTAGTGTGAAAATATAACAAATGAGTAAAAATTCTTAGTATGTTGAAAACTAAAAACGATAAAAATTAGAAAAGGAGTTAAAATTTACATCTAGAATTAAATAATTAAGATATATGGTAGGAAAATGTAATAAGCAAGTTCAAAATTAGAGTACTTTAAAAATTACGAAGGTTTAAAACGTACGAAACAATTAAAAATACGTATAAAATTAAATAAAATTCATATATATATATATGGTTAGAAAACATAGGAATTAAACTAAAATTAATAGTATATTTGAAATTACGAAGATTACGTATGAGAGAAATCAAGTAAAAGTCATGTATATAGTGTGAAAATATAAATTGGTTAAAAATTAGAGTATATTAAATATAATGAAGATTAAAATGTACAAAACAAGCTATAAATGTTACAACTAAAATTAAATACAGGTCATCTATATGATAAGAAAATATATGAATAAGTTAAAATACAGAATATGTTGAAGATCACTAACGTTAAAACGAACGAAAAAAGTTAAAAATTACATCTAACATTGAATAATATAACACACAGAAACGCGTGTTTTAGTAATTACATTCATAAAATATAACAAATAAATTAAAAGTATGGCTAACAAGTATGAAAAAACTAATAAGTAAAATAAATAACAAGTAAAATGAATTTAATAATAAAAATGAGTAATGTAATTAAGATTACGGAAAGTATATCTGATATTATGAACAGAAGATTTAAGAAATAAGGTAAAATTCTGAGCGTATAGGATCACTCAGTCATTAAATTCGAAAATAATTGTCGTTAAGGGTACCTAGGAAATAACCATCATATACGTAGTACAACAGTTGGAATACGAAGAAAAAACGCGAAGGCTAAAAATTTATTAACGAAGGAAATCACCTTCGGTAAATCAATAAAATATAATCTCTTATTAAATTGTGATGACATGTAGCAGTTTTGTAGATATTCAGTCATAGGATAAATACAAGTAAGAAAATAATTATCTTCTAAAGAGGTTATACTGTGAAGGAAACATTTTATTATATAGTAATTTCTGTTTAAAGAAAATAACTGTACCAGTCACTTAACACACGTACTTGATTATATGTTTTTAAGAACTCAATAATAAGTAAGTTCATAAGTGATAACATGGATATAAATGTCTAAATCCCCAAATTAAGAAATAGTGTGTGTGTATGTGTATGATTACGACAAAGCCTCAAGGGCTATCTGCCTAAGGGGAGGGATGCCTTCGTGGAGGACTTTCTAAGGGAAACTGGCTCGTATACACGTTACACATGGGGAAAACCACGAAAACGCCCATGCAGCCAGCCCGTTCGCGGGATTCGAACCTCGGACCGAACTACCAGTGTTCAGCGACTTTACCGCTCAGCCGCTGGTGGGCTCATTAAGAAATAGTACTCAATATTATTTCTATTTTAATAAACTTATAATTTGGTTTAAAATTTATTGTCTGTATGAAACCATTATATGTAGCAGTACTATAGACATTCAACCTTCGGGTAAATGCAAGCAAGAAAATAATTATTTTCCAAAGAAGTTATACTGTTAAGGAAACATTTTATTATATACTAATACCTGTTTAAGGAAATTAACTGTATCAGTCCCTTAAAACACCTACTTGATATACGTTTTTAAGAATTCGATATAAATTAGCAAGTTTACACATTATTGTATAACTACTATATGCCTAAATCACCAAATTAAAAAATAAAAACCTAAGCACACGTCTTTTTTCTCTGATGTAGCAACTAATAAGGCTCCCTGTCCCCATTTTCAGATAAGCCTTCCTCCCACGGTTGATCATTCCTTCTCTGGAGCTCCCTCTCAGCTCCTTAGCTACCGCTCCCGAGCCAGAACTGTCATTTTCCTCCACTATCTACCGTCTTTTCTGGGTAAAGTTAAACAGAAGAAGTTATCAGACCTTTCATCTTGGTAACAGTGTTTAGCAAATTGTTAAGTTAATGTACATAACGGTTCTCTTAAGATGTCCCAAATAAATTTTACTCACCTTATAAGGCATATCTCCAGCCTTAAGAAGGCCTTCGTAGTATATGCCTTCGCACGCTCGACGTGAATTCGAGAGGCCCGTGGTTCGAGTCCCAGCGAGGGTATTGCTCATTTTTCAAATCTCTTGCTTCCGAAATAGCCTAATGTCTCTACAGTGGCGCCCGAACTAAAAGGGTGCTGAATGATGATTCTCCTCACCCAGGATTTGGCGATTGGTCCCCTAAAAACTCCAGTAGCCCTTTAAAAGGGGGAGTATATAAGGTATTTCTCCCGACCCTCTTCGGTGTGTAGGAACCTTCGTGGTGTAGTTCTCCCGACCTTCTTAGCGAGCCTTCGTGGTGTAGTGGTCTGCACGCTCGACGCGTATTGGAGAGGCTCGTGGTTCGAGTCCTGGCGAGTGCATTTCTCATTTTTCAAAACTCCTGCTTCCGAATAACCTAATGTCTGTACAACCTTTCCAGTCGTCTGCCTTAACCCTGATGAATACAGACGGGATGAAATGACGCATCGAGGTAGGAAATTCTAGTAAGAAATAGAAGTTCTTTGAGTACCTACCGAAAAGCCAAAACGAATCTGTGTAAAAAAAACTGTTAAAAATCTGTTTCCCTTCCCCCCTCTCTTCTTCACTTTCCAAAAAAATAGCAACCAGTTACAGATCAAAAATAGGTTATTATATGTCAACTGTCTTTTTTCCCCATCACGACCCGTATGAAGACTTCTGTGACGTAGTATTAAGTTTAAATAACGCTTTTTTTATTTTTTGGCAGCTAAATTGTTTCATTTATACAAACTTTTTTTTTTCTCTAAAGAGATGTTTTCATTTTTACCTTTAAAGCATTTTTCAGTGCTTTATTGTTCTCTTTAATTTCAGATTTTGCTTGGTCAATAAAACTTCTGTGACAGATTGACTACACATTATTATTTCGGCAAGTCACTAACAGAATCTCGTTAATTATTAGTTGAAATCAATCATTGATCGGTTGGAGGATGCTTTGAAACAGCAAATTTTACTATTCCCATATTTTTACTTCTTAAAATATCATCTTTTATGTCTTCCCTTTTCTTTCCCCTCCCCCCTCCTTTTTTTTATTGATTAAAAAAAATGACGAGGAAAATCGTAACCAACCGTCTTGTCCCTGGCTATTCATCACTGACTTATTTTCGTCCTCTTGGCTCAAAGGAAAAGCAGGTAAAATCTTCTCCAGAAGATACGTCACCACAGGAAGGGGCGCGAAGAAGAAACATTCAGGAAAGGGGGCTGAAGAACGTAGTCTCGTAATAAGCAACAGCTGCTTTGAGCTCATTTGGCCCTTTTACGGAGGAAGTGTAGGAGTTTGAGGTCAGATGGTTACAAACAGATGCGCTGTACCTTCAGTCGTTTCTTGCAGCTGGCAATATACACTTTTTAAAGTGGTTAAAGCAGTGCAAATCCCATAATTCACGCTATGTAAAGCATTCTAAAAGACAGTTTAAGGCCCTGCCCTTTCATAAAACACAGATTTTTTTTTTTTTTTTTTTTTTTTTTTTTTTTTCAAGTTTTGAATCAGAATGTTGTCTGTTATCTATATATCACAAATATACCTTGCAAATTTCATGACGCTATTTTAATTGCGAAATGTTTTAGAAATGCTTTCATGGCTGCCTTTTGCATTTAAAGCAATGGCAAATTAAATGCTGTAAGCGTAGGTTTCTCAATTTTGGTGTTTGTCGTTGCTCCTTTTATACTCCCCCTTTTAAAGAACGACCGGGTGTTAAGGGACCCAATCACCAGATCCTGGCGGTGAAAAATCAGCATCCACCACCTTTTAATTCGGGCACCACTGTAGAGACATTGCACATTTTTCATGTCTCCTGCTTCAAAATAATCTAATGACTCTACAGTTTAAAAGAAGGGAATTCTGCCCATCTGAAAGCCATTGTAGACAAATAACTCTGAAAACAGTGTCTCATAGTCACAGGGCAAAAACATTCAGTCAAACCTATTTTATCGTAGCTTTGCATACCTAAATGATAAGGCCATGATCCACAATACGTTAAATGGATGAACTATGAAAAACTTTCATTCTTGGATGCTTATTTCATTCCTGAAGTAGCAAATTCTGGCACTGAAGTGACTGAAGTATCAGACTTTGGCAAATTTGAATTTATTAAGGGGCAGGAAAGGGCATTTTTTTTAACTGATTAGTATGTATTTGGTTTGATTCCTGGAAATTTGAACGTCATAAGCTGCTGAGTTTATTAACCAATGAGTTTGATAAGGGTGAGATTTGGCAATACCATCTCTCTCTCATCCTGTCTGTTAAAAACGATTTTGGACTAACTAAGCAGGATGAAACGAAAACATGTTTACGCTGAACAGCAGGACTTAATTTCTAAAATCAGAAATGCCGGAGCCCTACGTTAAACCATTAGGAATGATGAAAAAAAAATTATGAACAAAAATATAATAGTTAAAACAATAAATTACGAGACGTTAAAATTAAATAGAATATAAAAATATAAAGTACGTTAGCAGTTATCATTAAATGCATTATAAGTAGATAAATGCGCAATTAAATAATAATAAATGTATCATAAAAATTGAATCAGTCGTTAAACAAATGTTATATGAGAAAATTAATAATACGATAAGTTATAAAGAATAACAGTTGAGTAAATACTATAAGTTTGTTCATAATTAAAATAATAATGCTTCTGTTCCTGATATATGCTTTTATTATTTAATTCAGTTATTTCTGAATCAACAATGATCTTCATATCTGTGAATAAAAATATTTATTCTAAATAATTTTTCTAGAGAAACGAAAACTAATAGTTAAATTTTTTAAATGAAGTTTTAGATTTTATATAGTTTTCATACCAGATATATTTTGAACATTAAATTTAATACAAAAAAAAAAAAAAAAACTAAGTGTAGATTTTTCGTAAATATAATTAAATTCTTCCATTATTTCCAAGCCTTACGGCCCACCAACGGCCGAGCGGTAAAGACGCTGAACACTGGTAGTTCGGTCCGAGGTTCGAATCCCGCGAACGGGCTGGCTGCATGGGCGTTTTCGTGGTTTTCCTCATGTGTAACGTGTATACGAGTTATTTTCTTAGAAAGTCCTCCACGAAGGCATCCTTCCCTTGAGGCAGATAGCCCTCGTATATTTTGCCATAATTAAATAATCCAATCCAATCCAAACCTTACGCTTCAAATTACCGAACAAAGAAATACCTACCGAAGGTAAATATGTCTTCCAGAAATGAAAACTTTTTATTATAAAAAGCTAAAACAATGCTTAAGTATTCTTTTATCTTATTTTTGCCCGTAATTCTCTTGAAAATTCTTAAAAAAATTATATTTAGATGACATTTAAACTGATATATTTAACATAAATATGTCTTAAGCAGATTTTTAATTTTAAAAGAATTTGTCGGTACTTTTTTCGCATAATTTAATAATGAGATCATGTAACATGAAAAAGATGCATATGTGTAAAGAAAAGAGATAAATTTCGATCATTTTTACTTTTAATTAAAATAAAGGCGATGTATGTATCTCTCACTAAGATTAGCAAAAAATATCTGTGACAATTTGGTGTTTAAGTTTTGTTAACTTAGTTCTTAATGTTACTTACATACTGAAGTTCAGTTTTTTACATTGCTCAAAAACTTTAAAATATATAGAAATTAAAAAAGATAATAGTAAAAGTTTACAGAAAACGTGAGTTTAAATGTTAATGAACTGTACTCGTTACTTATCAATTACAAATTTGGCAAAATTTATTCTATTTGTTTCTAAGCTTTTAAATATAAATAACAGAAAAACGATATATAAATATAGCGTATATAGGAATGAAATAAAAATACTTATGACCACATTAAAACAGCATGTAAATTTTAAAAATGTATAAATTCAGATTTTCTGAATAATTGATTCCAAGTTTGTTAAACTGAATTGTTTACAGGTTTTAAATTACTGATGTTCAATTTCATCAGCAAATTTGGAATTCAATGGTATTAATTTTTGTAGTAAAAATTTTTCGAAATTTTGACACTTGCATCATTTGATGGAAAACTTGCAAAATATAGCTTGTGACAATACATTTTCTAGAAAAAAACAACTCAAATTTAGCGTTTATACATACTTTTATTGGAACGAATCTTATAGTCAGCCACATATGAAAATTATGTTAAAATGATGCTTCTCCAGCACAAATCAAAGGAAGGTTAAATGATATAGTACGTATGCGTAACTCTTGATGTAAATTAGCATAAATAACATTCTTTAGCTTTATATTTCTATTAAGTGTATAATTAAAGTATCATACTAATTGAAACATACAATTATAAAATGTAATAAAAATTGATATACATAATTGTGAATATCATTATTAATGTTGTTTATTTTTTTTCATACAGATTACCAATTAAGCAATTTTTCTCTAAGCTGTTAATAATAAATGCTGGAAAATGAAATATAAACATGCTACGAATAAGCAAAGCTAATTCATATCGGTTAACAATGAATAATATTATTAAAAATGTAACTTTTAATTTAGTCAGAATACAATTCCGGCGAGAGCAGTGCTTATTTTTCATGTCTCCTGCTTCAAAGAAACCTAATCACTCTACAAATGTTTATAAAGACGGTCACTGAAATACTTTCCAAATCCCGATTGTCATGCTTGTCAGGATGGCAGAGACGTGACACAATCATGGAGGTAAGAAAGTACTTATTTCCTACATCCATGCTTTTTCTTATAGAGAAAGGTTTCCTGATGTTGGTGAGGGGGCTTTCTTTGAACGTCTCATATTCTACTCATGAGTTTGTATCTTAGGGCAGGGCTTCTTAAACTTTTTTCAATCGCGACCCCTTCTTATTAGTGAGATTTTTTTCGCGACCCCAGGACCCCATAATATTTACGAAAATTTTATTGGACCCTATAAGCATTGCGCAAATCTGACACGCGCGTGAGTGAAACTGTCAATTTTTTCACTTGTACTGTATATACTATTCCAGTTTTAGGTCATTAACTTTATTTTCTAATTTTAAGACATAGAACAATGTGAAAATTTAAAATAAGTAACAGGCGAAATGACAGCGTCACATGCAAAGCAATTAAAATGAACGTTTATATTACAAAAAAATGCTTCGAAACGTTTTCGTTTTTCCTTTGTCTGTAATGCTTTATCTTTATCTATTTTCAGATACATTGTGTAAAAATATTGGTAATTGTAAAATTATTATAGTAAGTTAAAGAAACATCAAAACTGCTAAAATTTTTGGCGACCCCCATGGGAGTCGCGACCCACAGTTTAAGAAACTCTGTCCTAGGGAAATAAGAGTATTGTCAGGTCTTACTTATCGTTAAAGTAGAACGTTGCGAAACCAAAAGAATTTTCTTTTGAAATTGCGTTACAATTTTATACAAAGAAGTGCTGAAGATTTAGGGCTTCGGTGTGGTCCGGCTAGAATTATAATTTATCTTAAAAACTGAGAAGTACCGGAGACAGGCTTCATTCGGCTACGGCGCAATTTAAGCACTGCTGTATAGTCTTTTGCCTCCTTCTGCCTTCACATTGCAATTTCGTGAATAAAAAATATGCAGAATCTTTAAGAAGAGTTGGTAAATTCATAGGAATCCCTTTTGCTAACCTTACAAGCGACCGAGCGGTAAAAGATCTGACCGTGAATAGTTAGATCCGGGTCAAAATCTCATCGAACATGCTTACTGCATGGAAGCCTTCGTGGGTTTATTAATGCGTAACATAAAAATCAGCCTATCTCCTTTAAAAAGTCGTTCACGAAGGCGTACCTCTTTATAGTGAGACAATCCTCGCGTGCTGTGCAATAATTTAATAACCCAGTTTGCTCTAACATTTTGTTAAAGCAATGATTCCTTTTAATTTTCTATTTGTAGCTCTAACATAAGCATTTCAACTCTTTAATATATTACCAATTACGAAAATGAGCTAAAATTATTCATGTTACTTTTGTTTGTTTATTTGTTAATGGCTCAGTTATGTTGCTCGCATGCAGTGTTACTACGCCTAGGCAAATGAAATTTCTAGCACCCTTTAACATGATACTGGCGCCAGGAAAACACCATCTGTAAATTAATATTTTGACAAATTTGGTGTCCAATAAAATCTAATAAAGCCTTCTCTTTAATAGATTCAAAAGTTTTCCTTCTTAATTCACAACCTTGTAACCTTGTTATTCTTATAAATGAAAATGATTTTTTTATGCACTTTCTTGAAATGGTGTCCCTTCCGATCAGTCACCCTTGTGCGGGGCATAACCTCAACAATC
This sequence comes from Stegodyphus dumicola, assembly GCF_044657685.1. Taxonomy (NCBI): domain Eukaryota; kingdom Metazoa; phylum Arthropoda; class Arachnida; order Araneae; family Eresidae; genus Stegodyphus; species Stegodyphus dumicola. The sequence goes on from NC_140781.1 coordinate 119,102,767, forward strand.
GCATGTAAGGGCTCTAAGTAAAACTTCTCTTAGTCAGGCCTCTATCAACAAAGGTCTCTGTTAACAGGCCTGCAATCAATTTAAAGAAATCGTTGGGGAAATGTAGGTCTCAGTCAACGAAGTCTCTGTTAACCAAGCCTGCAATACATTTAAATAAATCATTGGGAAATATAAAAGGGTTCGGCGAAAATCAGTAACATTAACGAATTCTCTTATCATCGGTTGATCTTTTGGCCTTTCTTATCACAGATGGAGGTGAAAGCAATATTAACTGCCAATGAATTCGTAGACATGTTTCAAACGATAAAATGATTTTTCGGAATGATAAATGTAGAAAATTTGTTTTTTGTCACGTTTTTAGTTTTGTGTGACAAAAAAATCCTTCGCAGGTTAGAATCGGTGAATATTAATGAGGATGATGATGAAATGGAAACGGATAATGTGAAAAATTAGCCAAGCTAAAAGCTTGATTTTAATTTATTCTGATAATGGCAAAGATCACGACAGCTTTCTACTTAAAGGACACCTTCGTGAAGAACTTTTAACTGAAACCTTGCTCGTATTCACGTTACATATAGGAACACTGCCATGCAGCCAGCCCGTTTGCCTGGATTTGAACCTGGGTAGAAATACCAACAACCAGCAGATTTAGTACTCGGCCACTGGAGGGCGTTGAAACCTTGAACAAAGCTTACATGGTGATGTCCTAATAGCATAATATTAACTCATATGTCCTTCAGATCCTGTTTTCGTGGTTGTCTCCATGTGTAATGTGAATATGAGTCAATTACCCTTTGAAAGTCCTCCACGAGAGCGTCCTTCCGTGAAACCCTCGTGGCTCCGCCATATTCAAATAACCTAACCTATCTTCAGATCCTTTTAGACTGACAAGCAAATTATCGCTCCATCTGAAATAGTACACAAAGTCTTAAGAATGTTTTAAACATATTTTTTATTGAACCTGAATTTTCACAGAAGACACCACTTGTGCTTGCAAACAGAGCTCCACCATTGTGGGTAGTAAAATAACGAACTTAAAGTTTTAAATTAAGAGTATCGTAGTCGGATACTACACAAATTTTGCCTATTTAAGCTGTCTCAACTATAATGGCCCGATTTAACGTTGGCTAGTACTGTGGCTAATATCGGAATGTTAACAAACGCAGCTGCGCAGTAAGGAATATAGCTGCGAGCTCCGCTGCCAAAAGCCGTAAACTTAAAACATGCAAAACCTTCGCATTAAATACTCTACAAGCTCGTTTGGATTTTGATGAGGACTATCAGAAAGGAAAAGTTAGATTGCAAATTCAAATTATAAAATTTGGTTAATTAACATAAATTATCTTGCAAGCTTTTTAATATTTAGAGCAGTACTCTAATGCTTTTCCTATGGATATTTTGTTGATCAAAAACTGGCATAATCGTGCGGTTTGTGTTAAAATTATAGGACTATCACAAAAAAGAGTAGCAAACCTTTCTCTAAAAAAACTAATGATTAATAAAAATGAATGTAAGAAATTTGACGAAATTTCAAATTCTGGGCAAATTTTGGAGGAATTTGTTTATTCCATTTTTCAGATGACTATTTTTGTCACAAAATAAAATCTTGTATATGGAAGTAGTGGTAATATGAGAGTTATACGCCATGGCGCATAGGAGGCGGAGCTTATTGAGGCCACTCAGACGAACTCACCGCTGCTGCGTTATTAAGGACACGTTCCAACCTGTTTTTTTCCGTTCGTGAGGTCATACTGGGTTTCTAACATGTTGATCTACGTTCTTTTCGAGAAAGTTCTAGTTCAACAACTGCCGTTAAAAAGCAATAGTCTTTGCTTGTTGCGATTGGTTGCTGTAGATACCAACAAGGCCCGAGAGACTATGGGCCATTTTCCGTAATTTTTTCTCATATTGCTACCCATCTGTGGTTGATTTTCACAAGTTTATCTTCTTCCTATTATGCTGATATTCACATACTCTGGTCTTCTAATTATGATAAATGTTATCTTCTTTTAATCCATTACTATCAAATTAGAATAACACTTGTACCTACTCCTTAGTTGTGGAGGGCCAATAGGACACACTTCAGACAGTAAGACCCCTTTCACATGTGATTACTGTATTTCGTTTTTTAGGAACTACTAAATTAATTTTCATGATGTATTTCCAAAGAGGCAATACACATTCCACCAGCGTTTTTACAGTCCTTGACAGTTCTATTTATAGCCACAATACCCTCGATCATGAGACATGTGTACTATATTCGTAAAGATCCTGTTAAGTAAACTTTTGACGAAATGTTGAACACGGAAAATTCACTGCTACTGATCTGTTCTTGAATCTGTGTAGATTATTTTGTTAGCATGAAGAACTGCTCCTAATTTATTTTTAGACGACAGCACATGGCAAGCGCACACAATAGCAGGACGAATTCTCAACCGAAAAGCAGAGTTCTTTGTTGAATGAAAATACTTGCTTCAAAATGAATTTAATCGAAACATTCTCTGTTGTTTTGAGCTCACAGTTCTCTTGATTATCCCAGTCGAATTTCGCAAGTTGAAGATTTTCTTTATACCATAACTGCAAACAATGCGCAAAGAAACGTAGCGGGTAGGAGCCTCCTTCCCTTGCAGCACGCCTCCGAAAAGCAGGGAAAATCGGTTTGGTGAGAATTTATGCACTCTTACAAGGAGAATTAGATGAAGATTAATAGATCGATGCTCATTTTCTGACTGGTGGTCCATGATGTTGTCGTACTGTTTTGCAGGGCTGACCTCACTAGTGTGAATACTTGCTTTCACACTACTATGCTCTGTACTCGTGGCGCTGTGGTAATTTATTTTCGTGGAGTGGAGATAGGCAGTGGGAGAATAAAACTTAAATACCGTATTTACGCGAATCTAATGCGCATCGTTTTTGGCCAAATGTAGTACTCAAAATTGGGGTGCGCATTAGATTCGATGGCGCATTAGATTCGAGTGCAAAGTTCGCCGATGACGTCAGCAGTGCGCCGATGACGTTAACAGAATTTAAATCGTAACAATGGATTACTGTATTTCTCGTTACCGTTCATTTACCGTTACATTTATCGTTGACACATTATTGCATACTGCAGAGTACGTAGTCACGAAATGGAGGGCAAGCAGAGAAGAATGTCATATGACGCTACTTTCAAACGTAAAGTAATTCTTTATCCTGAAAGAAATGGCAATAGAAAGGCTGGGAGAGAGTTTAACTTAGCTGAGAGCATGTTCGCTTGTGGCGGCAACAGAAATTGGCACTGTTTGCAACTAAAACTAGTAGAAAGAAATTCACTGGCCCTCGCAAAGGAAGACACCCTAAAATTGAAGAAAAAGTTTTGGAATTTGTACGTGAAAGGAGGAAGAATGGACAACCTGTGACTAGCGACACTATAAGAAATGAAGCAAAAGAGGAGGCTGAAGTTCTTGGAATACCGAAACGAGAGTTTAAAGCTAGCCGTCGATGGGTGGATCGGTTTATGAAGCGGATGGGCTTATTTCTAAGACGCCGTACAACAATATGCCAAAAGCTTCCTGCAGATTTTGAGGGAAAACTACTAACATTTTAGCGGTATGTCATCACACTTCGGAAGGAAAAGAATTTTTCAATGGGGCAAATTGGCAACGCTGACGAGACGCCAATTTGGTTTGATATGCCTCGTAACTACACCATTACGGAGAAGGGGACTAAAAAAGTTATCATCAAAATAGTGAATAAAGACGTTTACTATTAATCACTGATTGTAGAAACTGTTAGCTAGATAGAAATGTTACCATTTATTTCATGTTCATACTTTACGATATGTACCGTATATACGGTAGTGGTAATTAACAATGATTGTTTCACATAACAATAGCCCACTAATACGTTAATTCTATGTTCTGTTACTTTATGTATAAATCCATTGTTGTATAAAATATGGTACCTAAATTTAAATAAAATTATCATACCATTGATTGATAGTTTATATACAAATCCATTGTTGTATAAAATAAGATTCAATAAATTCCTCATACCATTGATGCGCATTACATTCGCCGACAAACAATTTTTTTATTATTTAAAGTTTTAAAATGGGGATGCGCATTAGATTCGATGGCGCATTAGATTCGCATAAATACGGTAAGTGAATTTGGTTTATCAAACAGAACTATGCGCACTGAGAGAGGCTTTGAATTGGATTAATAAAATATTAACAATATTTATGCTGATGTCCTGTCTGCGCTACAGGCACTCTCCCAACCAGAATATAAAAATAGACTGGTTAATGAAATAAAAGGCTTGTTTAAAATGGCTGAAAGAGAATATATTGTTAAATTATACTGGGTGAAATCACACAGTGGAATTGTCAGAAATGAGAGGGCGGACACCCTCCCTAAAATGGCATTTTGGGATGGCATTCATCCTAAATTCTCATTTGGGGATGGGACCGATAATTTTGATATCCAAGATTGAAGAAAAAAACGATTACTTGAAATGGAAAACTGGATTAATACAGAATGGAATATTTGCTGGGAGTCTTTTCTAATAAAAAAAATGATTTAATGAAAACCATAAAGTCAAACAAGAAGATGGGTATTATAAATAATGTGTATGTAAATCAGATACTGACTAATCATGGACGTTTCCCGGGTTATTTTAATCGGTTCCATCTACAGAATAATGATAAATGCTTAATATGTCAAAAGTCCGGGGACGTCAGGCACTTCGTCGATGAATGTATGCTTACCCGGAGTGCAAGAAAGAAATATAGAAAGAATATTAAGGAAAATTTTAAAAGGAACTATTCAAATTTGAGAGATTTTGAAGAGAATATAATGAAGATTATAAATACGAGCAAATATAGAATTGGAATTTGGCGCTGAGACTCAGATTTTGGATTTTATATTTGTTTTCTTTTATTTGTTTTTTCTGGCCAGTCCCATTTTTTGGTCATATGGCCGGCTAGTGCCCTTATGATGATGATGCTGTGTATTCAGAAAATTCAAAATGCTTAAAACATATTCTTCAAGAATCACCTATTAAAGATTACTCATCAAATTCATAATTAATTTATTGTAAGAAAGAGAACAGACGAGGTGAATATTTTTCCCTCTAAAAGATGTCAAAGCATTTCAGTAAGAAACGAATTCAGAATTAAAGAGATTTAAAAATTTATAGACAACCTCATGCATTGGAGAAGATATTGGCAGCGGTAAAACTCGAAAAATTTGAAATTATGATGTAAAACATTAAAAATACCAAATATTGAAATAAAAGTCCATGAAGAAAAGAAATTGATTCGCCCCCCTTTCCTGTTACATCTTTTACCATCTTGCTTATAGAAGCCATCAGAGAAAAGCCTTTGTTTGGAAAAAATGCATTCGGTTACTTTAGGGAAGAATCTTATTATTTTTCTTACTGTACGTATTAAAACCTAATGCTAGAGTTAAACACGTTCAATAACATTGTTCACATGCGGCATTTTTGAATGATTAATACTTTTGCTACAGTTGTACGAAAAGTATAAAAATATTTCTACATAAATTTGTTTACAGCTAGAATTGTGTGGTCAATGGATTTTCGTTTCGGATTGCTTTTCATGTTTCACATATGCTCACTCAAATCAGGAAATATCACTAATATATCAAAATTACAGCCGGTTTTCCTGCATCACAACTAAATTTGATGCACAAATCTTAAACTTAACTAATATCATCATATATCTGAAGAAAACCGTTTTTTGTGAACTGAACTATTTTGTGTTGAAAAACTGTTTCAAACTCTTTCTGTAAAAGTAGTGTTTCAACACATATAAGCAACATTCATTTTACGTTAAATGAAAGATCTAGAGCTAAACGGGTGACGACCACTTGCACGAATTTTGATTAAAAAGCGGGTCTTATCAGTATACCTACTGCTCGAGACTCAGATAGAATACTTAACTTTTCTACCCTTCCCTTTTTATAGGTATAGCGAATCCAGCAAACAAGTTGTAGAGTCATTAGGATTTTTTGAAGCAGGAGACGAAAAATTTCCAATACCCTCTCCGGGACTCGAACCTGGACCTTATCGTATACGCGCCGAGTGCACTGCGAGAAAATAACCTTATAAAGTTGCTTGAAAATCTACTAGCCATTTGTTTGCTCTTATATCTTCCTCTTTTTTTTTTCTAAGACCTTGAATTTCTAAGAACAACATGACTGCTACAAAAAATCATTTGTCCTTATAAATGGGATACTAATTAAGATTAAAAATCACTATTTTCATCTTTCGGATTTTGTAAAAATTTAAGTACAAAATAAATAGGGTAGGGACTAAATAAAGATAAACAAAAATTATGTTAATACTATATTTTTATAATGCTTAAAAGAATGAAAATTTATAAATTTTATGCAAGGATTCAAAACATTTTCACAAGAACTCAAATTTGGTTATTGGATATGAGAGGAGCTACTAATACTAACTAAAATAACACGTCGAAGAATAAATGTTGAAAATGCTAAAGCAACAAACAATCGTGCTGTAGATCTCCAGAGGAAATACTGATATCAGTTTGAAGCACAGTTTTTGTAATAATGATTCTGAATCTCTTTTTGAACGAGGTTAAGCTATTTAATTTAGAGGTAAGTACGATCACGAACACATAGGTATATTTTATTTACGTAATAAGTACAGCATAGAAGTGTTAGGACATGTATATTCAGAATTATTAGTCTTAACTTCTTCATTTCTGCATTTCGTATTGCACACAAAATGTGTCCCAAATACAAGATGACAGATGCACCGGCAACAGACGGCAACATTAATTCATAACTGCAGTTCCTATTATTATTCTTCCTATTTAGGAAAATATTACCAAATTTTCTCAGATATCAAATTTTTGGACTTATTTTTATTTTTCATGTTTCTCTTCAAATTTTTATCAGGAGTATATTACTTACTGCTTAACAAACTGAGCGATTTAGTAGGCATAAACGCGCGTTTTTATAATTTAAATACTTATTTGATTTTTCAATTACTTTACTAACTGATTTGAAATATTTTTATTTTATAATATATCCAATGGATAATTACGAACATTTGCAGCATTAAAATTATTAATAAAAAAGTTTCTAACTCTATATAGTATGCACACTGTATCTACTTTCCTGTTCATCTATTTCATGTATCTCTTTTTTATAGCATATATTGCTGCATGTTAGAACTTGTATACTGATGTGTTGCAGTCATGTGATTTTTATTTAAATGGTCATTTCTATAAACTTTTGCATCATAACTCTGATTAAAGAAGATGTTTCTAAAAAATTATGCTGTATGTCTTGGTAAAAAATAACCTTTATTATTACGCCTAAAATATGAATTTTCCAAGCTATAAATTCAGGCTTCAGAGAAATTATTTGCAAAGAGAAATTGTTGCTAAATCATGTCAGTTAATATCTCTAACTCATTTAATTTATAATAATTCAATTAGCTCATGCTATTTATAATATACCTTATTTGTAATTTTTATAAAAATTTTCACCAGTTTTGCAATTAATAGCAGATGCTTTTAGTGCCATATACTAATATTAAATTCATTTTTTAAATTCTCTGATAGTTTTAGAATGCAACAATAATATTTCCTATTCTTAAAGAAATAAATTTATATGACTCATTTAAAAATATATAAATCTACAATAAATTATATATTTACAAATATTTAAAGCACTTTGGCTTTTGTGTATCTATTAATACCGTAACTTCCGTTTCCTTTAACATTATTGTTCAACACATCCCATTATTCATTAGACTAATTTCATCTGCTCTCCTTTTTTCTGTACACAATTTAAATTTAGTATCGAAATAATACACTTATTATATCTAGTAAAGTTCATTATATATCTTAACACATATTTTTCTAACTTGACCTTTAAAAATAGTGCAAAATTTTATTCTTTGATAATCTTCCCTTTGTGATTTTACCTTAGTGTACCTCTTTATGTAACATTTTGATAATAAAAGAATAAGCATAGAAAATGTCTCACTTTGCAAAACATGCTTTTTCACAATCTGTCCTCCAGTACTTTTCACAATCTGTCCTTTCAAAGACGGAGTTTTCAAAATGATATCGTGAAATACAGTGGTGGCCAAAATTGTGGACACTTTTGGAAATTTTTATGTTTTTGAACTTTGTATGCTTATAGAAAACGTTACGTTTCACAAAATGCAAACCTGTATATATAATTTTAAAGAGAATTTATTACTGAATTCAATACAAAACACAAAATTCAATTATTTGCAATACAAAAAAAGTTAAACGATAATAGTTATCGATATACATTAGATAGTGATGATTGCAGTGAGTTATCAGTACTTAGTAGGGTAACCTTTATTTTTGATTACAGCTTCACATCGACGTTTCATTGAGCTGACAAGAGTTTTAAGCTCTTCTTTCGTTATTACATGATGCCAGAAAACAATTATAGCCTCAATTAGTTCCCTTTTATTTGATGGGCGTCTCATTCGGACAAGAGTTTTCAAACGGTGCCACAAATTTTCGATAGGATTGAGGTCAGGACTGTTTCCTGGCCATGAAAACAATTTAATGCTCTTTGTACGAAACCACTCTTTCGATATTTTGGCCGTGTGGCAGGGAACTGAATCCTGCTGAAAAATAAACGAAGCATTGTTGGGAAAGAGATCTCTGATGGAAGGTAGAAGTTTTGGTTCTAGAAAAGTGTCAATGTATTTTCTGGCATTCAGTGTCCCATCGATGACATGAAGGCGACCGATACCATCTGCTGACATGCATGACCAAATCATAACACTAACTGAGTTCTTCACAGTTGCTTGAATGCAGTCAAGATGTAGCTCTTCTCCTATTCTACGTCTTACATATTTTCGCCCATCACTACCGAATAACGATATCTTAGTTTCATCACTCCATATAACTTGTGACCACTGATCATCTGTCCAATTAATGTGTTCCTTTGCCCACTGTAGTCTTTTTTTTTTTTTTTTTTTTTTTTTTTCGTTGCTGAAAATTAAGATAAGGCTTTTTTCGTGGAATTCTACCTCTCAGTCCGACATCCGTTAATCTTCTCCTGATTGTTCTTGAACTGACAGAAACACCAGCATCATTCAGATCACTTCTGATGGCCGCTGATGACATTTTTCTATCTTGGTGACATAGTCTTTTTATTTTTCTGTCATCAATAGATGTGGTGCACCTTTTTCGACCTTTTTCTTCTTTGTTTTTTATTGAATTTGTCTCCTGATATCATAAACAAAACTTTCGGACTCCAGATGTAGTCACTGAACCACCCACCTGTCTTGCAATTTCAGCATACGAAAGACCACTTTCTCGTAACACAATAATATTACATCTCTTTCTAACTTTCTAGGTGTCCAATCTATTCTTTTATTTGATGTCATTGCTTCTTGACTAAATATTAAAAATTTTTACAAAAATTCCTACTTGTAATTGCAGTGTATAAGAAACAGGTCCTCATTCTACAGAACAAAGCAAAATAGTGAATTGTTTCAAGTGTAAACATAATGTCAGCTTCTACTGGCAGTTACTAACATTTGATTGGTTCTCACAACAAGAACAGTGATTGGCCAGGAAAGCTAGACATTACAAACCACTTCATAACTGTGTTTTTTATTTATATTAAAGTACATATAACTTTTTTTGTATTGCAAATAATTGACTTTTGTGTTTTGTATTGAATTCAGTAATAAATTCTCTTTAAAATGATAGTTTGCATTTTGCGAAAGGTAACAATTTTTATAAGCATACAAAGTTCAAAAACATAAAATTTTCCAAAAGTGTCCACAATTTTGGCCACCACTGTATAGATTGATTCAATCTAATTATCTTATTATTCTTAATAATATAATTAACTTAATATTAATGCAGGAATTTTCCTTCCATTTTGCAAACATTTATACTTTATGTGTTATAATGGTTTTGAAGTTCAGAAGATTCACCTTTTACTGAAAGTTGAAGATATTAAGACACAATAACACGCCGAATAAATACTAATTCAGAAGTCAAACAACAAAAATCAGCGTTATACCTACAAAATTTTGTAGGTATAACGGTGATTTTTGTTGTTTGACTTCTGAATTAGTTGAAGATATACCTGAGAAAAATTAATTTTTGCAAAATAAACGCTCCGTTTTTCTATTAGATAACAATTAATTTACACCAAGAATAGGCTTGTAGATTCACTAGGTTATTCTGAAGCAGGAGACATGAGAAATAAGCAATATCCACGGCAGAACTCCAGCCAGGACCTCTCGAATACACGCCGAGTGTGCTACACCACGTAGGCATGCAGAAAGAAGGGATAAAATACCTTAGAGACATTAGCTGATCTTTTCCTGAGTATTTATAGTAATATTAGAGTAATAAACATTTTAGAATAATGAAAGGCTGTATAAACCGCGGGAAACTGCAAAGGAAATGGTGCTAAGATTAAGCGTAGGAAAAGCTTGCTAGTTCATTTTAAGTCAAATAAAATTGGGCTTGTTAATTTATTCATAAATTTTTCACTTTAATTGCCATATTTTATTTAAATAGAAATAAATTGTGTGCTTAGACATATGAAATAAATTGCAATGCTCAATTTTATCTAAAAGAGTACGTTTTGTACTTTTTATTTATTACGGAAATTAGAACGATTTTTAACGTTCTAATCTTTGCTGAAAGATATAATAAACAAAAAAAAGGGGGGTTCTGTCATTTGCGTTTAACAGACTGTATGATTTAATTATTATTATGTATTGTTTGAAAGATTTACTGTTCATTTATGCATCATTACTTATTTTCATTCATTTATACAGTTAGATTCTAGATATTTTTTTACTAAAATCTTTTCGAAACACTTTTTGCAATGTTTAGACGAAAGTCAGAACATTTTGCAATGTTTAGACGAAAGTATTAAACAGCAGGAACATCAGCCGGAAACATACCAAAAGTCACGAAGATATCAAATATGATGTTAAACGTATAAACTGGGAAATGTTAATAATGTATTAAAATGTAAGGTAAGAAAGGTTCTTGCTAAATAACATAAGAAATTAAATAACAGAAAAAATCGCAAAATTGAATCCTAGTATATATATATATATATATATATATATATATATTGTAAAATTTCGTGAACATATTAAAAACTATTCAAATATTGCCTTACTTAGGATTGTTTTTAAGCTATCCTCTCTATTCATATAAATGTCATTTATAGACAGAGAAATTCATTGAAGTTATTCGAATTTTTTCAGAATTAAGATTTTGGATGCAAACTTCATATTACAATCACTACACGGATTCAAATATAAAATTTTAAAACATTTCAAAACAGTATTTTTGGTGAGTAACATCTGATGTGCGAATGTATGCGAGTAAAATTTGATGTCAATGTATGCAAGTTTCTTCTTTTAGGCACTTTGGCTAAAATTTGATTTCGAAAAGTGTAATTTATTAAAATTTTTTTAAGAGGAAACTTTCTTAGATGTCTTCGTCGAATGGTGTGAAGAACATTCATTGCACGCCTGACAGGAGAAATAAACCATTTTTCCCGCAGATAAGTTTTAAGAGGTCATAAAGTCCTTCATGGAATTGGCTTGTTTTCCCCCTTATTCATTCAGGTAGGTGGCGCCGATCCAAACACAAAAGTTCTTAAATTACTTTGAAAAGTCATGGAAACTATCTATTCTCCCAAAACAGAATCAACAGGAAACATCACGCGAGTAACTTTTTATTTCGAGCTGCAAACACAGCCCGTGGTTTCAGTAATTTTACCATTTTGACTTATAATTCTGGTAGCGATTAACAAATATATTTCATTTTGATAATTTGTAAAATAAATAATAATAAAAAAAATCAAAACTTTGCTTACAAAAACTAGAATTTCTTTCTTAGAATATTCACTGCTATAATTCCATGCATTAAAAATAAATATTCATGTCAAAAAAATTATGTTTCATTAACTCTATTAAAATACTTTAGTAGTCAGATGATTTTACTTTTCTTTTCTAAAAAATCTTACTATAATATATAATAATTGATATAACTTCTATTTTTGTATATTTTAGGCTTGATATACAAAGAAAATGATATCACAATATTTAGAATGAAAAAATTCTATCACTATTTTTTAAATATCAATAAGAAGTAATTGTTAGTATTTATTTTTTTAAATTATTGTTATACTTGAACATTAGCTGCGTTTCTAACATATAGGCATGTAAACACTTTCTTAAGGGGTCCCATAAATGTTACCTCCATGGGCCCAGGTCAGGCTTAGCACAAGCTAAACAAGATACTAAAAGAGTGTACGAAGGGGGAGCTATACTTTCATTCGTCGATGTAAATTGTGCACCGGAATTGTTTGAGCTACTTTGAGCATTCATTTAAGTCTTTCTCTGAACTGAATAGGATTGTGCAACTTGTGATTTCTTTAAGTCTTCCCCCCCCCATTGTTCAACCTGGCCGTTTAAATAAATTTTTTCTTACAATCTAAATCGAATGCGTCCCTAGGTTTTATTTCAAATATTGGTCGCCCTAATGAATTCTGAATACTATCACCCTTCTTATTTTGTTAAAACAGTTTACCTGATAATTGTATGAAATTACTTAAACAAGTGGAGTTATTTACAGCGTTCATTACTTTATTTTTAAAAGAAAACATTTAAACAGTATATTGTCAATAGCCTGTTAACGTGAAGGAAAATAAAGAAAGAGAGAATAACGTTAGTAAGTTAAAAAAAAAAGTAACGAGAGTAAATTAAAAAAAACTGCGTTGTCTTAGTTTATTCCTCGCGTAAAACGGACAATGACAAGACTTCGCTTATCCGCGTCAGTAATTATCAAGCAAATCCTACTCGCCCTAATCATAAACTTAGCTGTTCTAACTACATATCAACCACTTTATGGTCTTCAAACATTTCGCTATTATACAGCATTCCGTAGCAGACTTTTCTCAAAACAAGTTAATGTTTAAAACTAACGTTAAGTGCTTTCTTATTTAATGATGGTTTTAGAAGTTTCACTTTATTTTTTGACATAATTTTTAAAGTGGGTATGAATCACAGATGCTGAACAAAGGGTTCAAGTGGCTAACTGACTAAACGAATGTGAAACCAATTCCTCTCGGCGTCAATCCAAATCTTTCAGGGAAAAAAATTGAGCTGAGGGGAAGAAGGAAGAAAGAAAATATGTTAGTTAAGCAAGGGGAAGGTGGGACTCATGAAAACAGAAGCTTTTCTCGGTAGCAGCAAGGTGCCTGAACCTTTTCGGAAAATAATGAACTCATTTTCTGGAACATGGTATCTTTTGTAAACATGGCCACTCACAGACGTAATAAATAAAGCTCATATGCATAAAATTAAGTAATGTGTTTCGTATACGTTTCCGTTGGAGTCTTAAGCAATTAATTTTCATTATATGTCTGACGCATGTCCTGAACTTGAAGTTTATAAAAGTAGTCATTCATCATATAGCAATATATGAGTTCTTTCACAGAAATAACGAACTCGGTGGTACGACATAAACTGTGCAACACTCTATGACGTACTTCTAGAATTAATGAATATTTTCCCATTATTTGTATCCATTTCGCAAAAAGGAGCGGAGGGAGGGAACCGCGACTACATTTCGCTACAAATTTTTAAAACTTGTGTGTTCAAGAATATGTTGTTAATTACAGTGTTTGTTGTAAAAGCAAAATTTTAGCAATATATTTCTTTTTCGTATTTTATATAATTTCAATTATATAAAATCTTTTTTTTTTCATATTTCATTTACACATAGACTTACCTTCCCATTACAACAGTTATTAGTAACGTAAAAGACTTTTTTATTGTTCACCTTAAACTAATTAACTTATTATAACTCGAAAGGTTTTTCTTGTTGTGAGTGTTAAGAACTCTATTTTGGATTTGCTTATTAAATTATAAAAACTTTTCTTGTAAAATAATGAAATTTGAAGTATTATAAAGTATATGACAAAAGAGTTATCAGTTGAATAAAAGTCAAAGTAAATACAACATTCGAATTAGAATTAATTCTAAAGTAACAGTTTTTGGACTAGCTAGCTCTGAAGTAAACTTTTTTTTTGTTTAATTGAATAAAACAAACCGCAAGAGGGCATCCCGCTTCAGGAAAGAACGCCTTCTGTAACTTTTTAGAGAAAAATGACTGAACACAGGTTTTCACTATTAACGTTCAGCAGCCATGGCCACTGGTATATGGTATGAGGTCTTTTCGGAGGAAAACTAGCCAGATATATCTGTTTAAAAATAGTCAGTTTTAATTTTTTTAAAGATAAAAACTTATTTTTGAAAATTTTGTTAAAAAATGTTTTTTTTTCTATGAATTGTATAATAATGGATTTATTAAGTACTAAAATGATAAGAGACCTAAACAAAAGATAAGATAAATGATAAGAGACAAAAACTGCTAAAAATGATAACAGACTTAAACTCAAAAAACAATAAAGATTACACCTCCGTAGGAAACAGATTTAGTCCGCTCGACTGCAACGAGGATAATAATTTAACATCGAATGTACAAGCATCTCGGGACTTAAACTTAGTATATCAATTCAGTACTTCCTCTCAATAACAAAGCTCAACCTCGGAAGCTAGATCTGCCCCCCCCCACATTATGGTCAAGTTTCCGGAAAATACGAAATTTAATGATTATCTAAAATTCCTCTCCAAACAAAATACAGTCACTTTCTTTGGCAAAGTTAATGCGAATTCTTAAAAATCCTTCTAAACATCCAAGACGATCACAGTGCGTTTTGATTTTCGGTTAACTTCCAGGTATACATTTATATAATTTTGCAGTCCATAACAGGAGACAGGTCTTCAAAAAACAAACGGAAAATACCTCACGAAAATAGACTATTTCAAGATAAGTGGAAAGAGGAGTACATTGTGCAAAATGAAACGTGGGTCAACAACTTCTTTTATTTATAATGAAATTATGATGTTATAAAAATATAACATTGACATTATGTTTTAAAATATAAACCATTTAATGACACTTCTTGCAGAAAAAAGAAAAATTAGTTTAATTTTTTTGTAACTACAGCAAGACATAATATCGGGGGGTGGATTTAAAAAAAAAAAAAAAAAAATGGAGATGACAAGGGAAAAATAAAAAAAAAAAATTTATATGCTTAGAAAACAAATCAAACCATTTATTGACGCAGAATTTATGAAAGAATGCTTCGTGGAAACTTTCAACTTTCAATGTGTTATTTGCTAAATTTAGTATTAAAAATCAACTAACTGAACTATTTACAAGTATGCAAATCTCGGATTCTATCTGCGCTAGATTTATTGAAAATATTCCAAAAACACATTTCTAGTCACACCCTGCACGATTTAAAAGGCTGTAAATATTTTGATTTAGCCTTTGTACTCTAGTACAGTTATTTCAACAATATCGCAGTGTTTCGTTTTCGTTAGGTACTGCGATGGCCAGAATTTAAGTCATGAAGGTCAGTGCTTAAATTGCGCCGTAGCCAGGCTCCGGTGCTTTTCAATTTTTAAGATAAATTACAATTTTTAGCTGGAGCACACCGGAGCCGTAAATAAGATGAGCTCCTGTTCTTCTTTTTATAAATCTGAATCACAATTTAAAGGGAACAAAATTTAGAATTCCTAACGTTTTAGTTTAACAATAAGCAGACCTTGCAATACTCTATTTCCCAAGAAATACGAACTCATGAGAACATGAGACGTTCAAGTAAAGTCCCCTCACTCGCATGCGGAAATTCCCTTTCAATTTTCAAGAAAAGCAATAAATTTGGGGGAGTTTGTTTAAGAACGCCTAAATTTCTCGCCATGCCATTGTATCTAGTGTATTGTTATCGATACTTACAGTTAAATATCCTCGCAGAAAGGAAAATTTGTGTTTTTAAATGTGCGTTAAGTGACAGTGAGTACAATAAGAGGGAAATACTGAGATAAACTGCTCAAGCACGTCCTATACATCGTCTTTCCCACAGTATCCACCATGGAGGTAGGAAGCAAGGTTCTTTAATATACTAAGTAAGGTTTCTTACCTCCATGGTATCCACTAATGGGGGGGGGGAGGGTAACCAGCAACTTTACATTTAGGAGTCCGATTCAAGACTCATTTACCCCTAACACCCATCTGCTTGATGACTATAATTATATCAACAGAGAGCCGCGGTCAAAGCGAACGTTCTCTCTCATCAAGTTTCCCCTCATTTTTTGTTTCCACCCACTCATACCCTCATTTTGTTTCGCCTTGGAATTTTCATCAGCTATACTTTAAGTATATTTAATTTTTGTGATGGTAAAAGAACTCCCCCCTCCCTACGATCAGAACTTAAATTGGGCCGGAAGCTACCGGATTTCATTTCCGGTGCTTCTTAGTTTTTGTAATAAATTATAATTCTAGCCGGAACGCACCGGAACCCTGGATAAAAAGGCTGCCGCACTTCTTTTATTAAATAACAATTTCAGTAGAAATTTTATCTCGAAAATTTTATTTTAACAATAAAATTATATTAAAATTCGCGTATTAAATTTCAATTTATCTCTTTACATTTTATTTAATTTTAATTAGTTAATTACTTCAATCTTTAATTATTTCAATAAATAATAATTAATTATCTAATAATTATCAATTAAATTATAATTAATTAATTATATAATAATTGTTGATTAAATAACAATTTATAAACATTAATTAAATAGCTATTAATTAATTTGATAATAATTAACTATTTAATTTTAAAATTATTAAGGAGTTTAATAGTCATTTTATTTATTTATTTACTCTTGTTCCTCTCTGCTGACGGTCTTCCATAGGGCTTCGGCACTTCTAATCTTAGAAATTAAGCCCTGATGAAGGCTTTTTTTAAACTTCTTCATATGAAGAATCAAATCAGAGACAAAGATTATCTCCCTGTTATTAACACAATTCTGGAAATTAACTATTCTGATATAAAGAAGTTAGTTTGCATGTGCACAGATGGATACCCATAAAAGACGTAATCTTAAAACAGATTTATTTCCTTATTAAACAAACAAACAAAAAAAAGTATAGTTTGACAAATCTCTTATCATTTCACTGCATCATACGCCAGTGGCAGGAAAACATAACAATACGTGCCTGAACTGATGCAACCTGATGGAAACTGTGATAAATAAAATGACTTTTATCCGTTCACGATAATTGAATCATAGAAAATTTAACAACTTCTTGGAAGAAATTGACAGCACCTATAATGAAGTTTTTTTGCATACCTCGGTACGATGGTTAAACAGAGGAAAAAGCTCTGGATCTTCCCCACACCCCCTTTACGCTAAGGAATTATTTTATTTCTACAAAAAAATAATAAAGTATGCAGAGAACTTAAAATGACGGCTGGTTCTTGATTCCAGACCATTTTGGAGCTCCTTGGAAAGAATCTCCTAGAGAACATGGTTGGTTTATTTAATTATGGCAAAGCACATAAGAGCCATTTGCCTAAGGAGAGAGATGCTTTCGTGGAGGAACTTTTAGGAAAAATTGGCTCGTATACACGTTTCACATTGGAGAAAACATGAAAACGTCCATGCAGCCAGCACGTTCGCCGGGATTCGAACCCTGGACCGACCCGGTATTCAGCGACTTTACCACTCGGCTGCTGGTGGACCTAAAGAACATGGATGTTGATGTTAAGCACTTTTACGTTCTAGAATGCTGATCGTTTCCAGAAATAGTTATCTCTGATGAGTGCCTGTTGCGTCAATTGTTAGTTACGTCTGTTGTAGGACTAGTCTTCTTAGCTGTCAAAAAATTTGAATAGATCTACCTAAGTGTTAATCTTGCGAATTATCGCACAAGTTTGAAGATAAACACAACCAGGGGAAGGATGTAAAAGACCTCCATATTGAACATAGTTTAATTTACAGACGGCATGGACTTTTGTGCTTACAAACACCGACCACTTGCGGTGAGAACTTAAAAGATATTTAATACTAAATTAAAGGTATTAGAAGTACAAGCCTGCACAATTCAATTTAAAACTAACATGTTAACTCAGAGTCTACCCCGGCAGAATAGTAATTTGGCGGCAATAATGCGTAGCCGATATTTAAGGTTAACAGCTGAAAGAATTAGCAACGTGCGTTCACAAAGCGAAATCACGCTTTATTAAACTTTTCAATTCAACTGTTTAAATAGTCTCGTTCCCCCTAACACATTCACATACTCGCGCAGAAACGCGAGAAGAAAAAGATAAAATAGAGAAGGCTCACAAATTAAAATAATTATAAGTAAAAATAAATGAAACCCTACACTGTGACTGTTATAATTCACACTGCTACCGTATGGCATTTTCGGTATTCTGATGACTCTTTCGATGTGTCTTGAGTATTTGCAGCAAGCCGCTCTGTTCAGTTCATTGCCACTTATAAGTATATATGTTTGAAGAGTATTCGTTAGAGAAATTTTCAGTTAAATTGCAGTTGCAAAAGTTATCAAGATATAGAGCAACATAAAAGACAGGGAGAAAAAAGACAGAGAGAGGGGGAAAAAGAAACAGAAAAGGAAAAAAAAAAATTATTTTCAGTTATCATCCTATAATTTATCTTCATTTAATTGTAACTGAAAGACATTTCCAGGTGTTACTGCTTTCATTTTGCAAAAAAATCCAGCCTATGATAAAAATTATGAAACTGTCACCTGTTTACGCCGCATACGATTTTCCAGGTGCGCTGAAAAAAACTTATTCATAAAAAGAAGTATTTTATATGTCTGTTATGAAAGAAAATCTTTCATATATAATGCTTTGTCTTAAGGCTGTTAGTGTTTGCACTCTTAGTATAATTAATAAACAAAATTTCGAACATTATGTCGAACATAAATGTCCTCTACAGATTTCCCTGTTGTTCCAGATTGTCGAACATAAATGTCCTACAGATTCCCTCTACAGATTTTCCAAAATCTAACCGTAATGATAAATTCTGCAGATCTTTGAGAACATAAACTATAATGGTTTAAATCAGTATTTCCCAATTAAATTTACTTATGGGACCCTTCCCCTTTTGCACAATATGCGAAACTCTGGAATAGGGAATTCATTGCAGAGGAAGAGATTCAGCAGTTGTTTGTCAAGTATACTCACTTTGTCTGTTCAGAGGAAAATGGCATGGCTTTAGCCTTAATAAGACAAATTACGGTATTAGGTTTTTAATTATCGTATTGTAAAAAAAAGACAAAAACATTAATGCATATTTTAACAAGCAAACGCACTTTTTTCCGCCAGATTTGTTCAGAGCAATAAGGCTTTTCCGGTGCAGTTCTCTCCGTTTCCCTTTTTTCCGGGTGACATTTTTCCCTACAACCTTTTTTCCACGCACCCATTAATACTAATAGTTAGAAATAACGCATAGTCGGATTCCAATGTTTTAGTTTTAGATTCTGGATTGTAATTGCAAAGACATTTTAGTCCACAAAATACAATATAAAAGCATCTCGACTGTAACCTTTTTTTTTTTTTTTTTTTTTTTTTTTTTTTTTTTTTTTTTTTCCCGTTCAAACATACTCGTAACTGTAGGCTTTTTTGCTAGAGTTATGTTGGGCTTCATGTTAATTGTGTGGGAAAAATTAATTTTTCTGGAAAGCCTAAGAAAGTTAATAGTTTTTTTCTTTTTAAATGGCTTTCTCAAATAAGAGTGTCTCTGCAATGCGCGTTATCCTCTATTAATTATTTTATGTTTCTAAAACTGCGTATGGATTAAAAATAAAGGGGGAAAAAAACTCGATTTCCTTTCAAAATTGCTAATTTTTTTCTTCACTTGAATCAAAAGCCTTTTACCTACTTGTATTCATAAAGACTAATATATATTATTTTTTCAATTTCAATTTACTTCTACCAAACCCAAACAACAATTATATAAGCAGAGGGCGAGAAAGGAAATCAGAAGAAAATGCTTGATTTTTCTACTTGAAAGAAGAATGCTGAAATGCATAGTACAATAGTTTCAAATTTATAGTCTGTTGGCACATACTTTTAGAATACAGAGCAAAAGATATCAGATTTATTTATTTATAATTAATTATATGTAACCGTGTCAATTATATTAAAAATGCGAAATTCTTTTTAACATACTTCAAAATTTTCCTTGTATTCAAAACTTGTCTCTATTTTTCGAAAGATACAAATATGGATTTGCCGTTCATGAAAAATTCATCTGCAACCTCTAGTTTCATGGCCACCCTTGGTACGTAGATATTAAAAGTACTAGAAGCTTTTATATGTTAAGAGAAGAAAAAGACTAATTTTCCTCTGTAAGTATATCAAGCTGTATGAGAAATGTTATCAACGTTTTCTAGTACAGAAATAATTTTACTAATGTGTTGACTCTTTCAGTTTCCAATTCATCCGGAAAAAATTTTTTTCGGTCTTAAAAAAAGGTAAAAAACTGTGCAATAAATGCAACAGGAGAAGAGTTAAACAAAATTTCATATTTGTAACAAGAAGTATTCAATAATATATCAATAGCGAAATAAATTCGAAAATAACTAATGAATTTTTCTCGCAGTAATTGAGGAAAACATTTATTACACTTTTAATTTACTTAATATCCATCTAATTTAATAACTAGGCGTTTAACATAAATATTTTAATGTTTTAATTATTTTTCTTTCCTTCTCAACAAAATACTGAATTTTTTATGTAATTTTCATTTTTACGTATTTTATGCTTGGTGTTACTATGTAACTGAAGAAATAACGCAGTAAAATATTAAATAATAATATTATTAGGCCCACCAGCGGCCGAGCGGTAAAATCGCTGAACACTGGTAGTTCGGTCCGAGGTTCGAATCCCGCGAACGGGCTGGCTGCATGGGCGTTTTCGTGGTTTTCCCCATTGTAACGTGTATATGAGCCAGTTTCCCTAAGAAAGTCCTCCACGAAGGCATCCCTCCCCTTAGGCAGATAGCCCTAATGTGCTTTGCCATATTCTCAATACACCATACTATTATTAACATTTTGATGAAATTACTCGTAATTATTATGCGCTTACTTTTTATTGTACGCTAGTCCTGTGTCTAGCGTATAGAAACGTAAACCCTTTCCTGGTGGCCCAGTGTAATTTATCGCCACGGACCCCATCTGGCTTAATCTGCCCTTCAGGCACTGAGACTTACTCTATGAGACATACGATATTTATTGATTGATCAGTTTGAGAAGATCTGAACCAATAAAAAGTTAAAGATATTCTTTTTCCTTCCACATTGTTCAAAACACACAAGATCTGTATGCAAAACGGACACGTGGGAATGAAGGTCTTTTATGTCTGTTACCCTATGAGTCACTCAAGATTTCTACCAACACCAAGGCCATCTTGATAGGAGAAGGCCGAATCCAAAGGGGTTCTTCCCTGCGTCACGAGCGAGGGCAATCGTATTAAGGCCATCTCCAAAACAGTATGAGTGTAAGCAGAGCATACGTACGATTAATCTAGAAGGTATGTAGCATTAACTATTTATTCCTAAACTCATGGAGGTAGGAAGTAAGATGGAGTAGCCCTAAACAGGTTTCTTCCGGACCCTGCTCTGAAGCACCGGCGATCTCTACGTGGTGACCAACACATTGGGTCATTTACCATTAAGTTCAATGGGTTTTGACGCGATCGGATATAAATATTTTGTAATTACGTCGTAAATATACATATAAATGTATATATTTTCTTTTTCTACAACACTTCAGAGTCCTAAGTATATGAAAACAACATATTTTTAAACAACATTTCATTCTGAATGGAATTAAATGCTATACTTTTCGCAGGACAGTTTTCTCAAAATGGTTTAATTTGAATGAAGTATTTTTACAAGTTTTCGTTAATTACATTAGAAAAAAATTTAAGGTAAATCGATTTTATTCGGTTAAGGTACAAAAATTAAGATCAAAGTTTATTGTATTATTAATATTAAAATTATGCATTATTTCTTTTCTATTTTTAGAGCTTCTTCCTAAAATACTTTCTTAAATATGACATGAATTTTTGGCTTCTGAGGCATCTTTTAAATCGAAAAATATAAGTCAATTTATAATTAATGCTCTATTCGGTTCATTTTAAATTAGAGAATTATTCGAAATTAGCGAAATACTTTAAATAGTACTTAACTTTCTCTGAACATTTCTGAAAGGGGATAAAATAAGGATTTTTTAAAAGTATTATTTAAAACTTGTAACTGAGTTATTATAAAATGTAAGGGGAATAATTCTTTTAATTATACTTATCAGATTTTTTTTACCATTAATTTCAACAATACATACTCCAAAACTCTTTATTACTTTCTTAAATGCGCATCTCATAGCATTTGTTTTACAATACCTTTTAACAGATTGCTTTCCAGTACGAACAATTCTTACTTAAATAGTTTTATAACGTATTTGTCAACAGGATTTTAATTTATGTTTACAATTCAATATTAAGGTTATTATATATTTAGATAACATTTATAATCATTATAAATTAGATACATTTAATAATTAGATTTCTTCACAGTTGTTTATAAATAAATAAATTCTTCATTTCAAATACATTTATAAATAATTTAATGAATATTTATGTATTTCGTTAAAGGCAGATACATGCTTTTTGCAAGCACATGCATAAATACCCATACATATTTCATATTTTTCATTTTCGGCATGTGCAAATCTTTAATTTCTGTGCATTCACAATATTTTATTTTTAATTAACCCAAGTAAGTAAAACGTGTAAGCCCAAAGGGATTATTTTTCAGATATATAAAAGTAAAATGATGAGTTTAAAATGAGCAACAGTAAAGCCTCTCCTCTAAAAAATTTTGAAAGGTACATGTTACAATAATATATGGATGTGAAAAAAAATTATTTTATTTAAAACATTTTGGCGTTTGGAACATAAAATAAAAGTAGCGAATACTCTATCAAGGGTATCGAAAGACGCATACAATTTTAAAAGTACCAAAAAGTATTTTTCATTCTTTAAGCATAACATTTTTGTTAAAATTTATATTTTTGTTGTTCAACAGCTTAGAATTTTATAAAACAAATTCATAATCAAAATCGCTGTTGTTAGTTATCGAAAAATAACAAGATGTGATTTTTACGTAAATGTCACTAAACTATACAAATTGCTATTATCTATCACACTATGAATATTTCTTTAATGTGAAAGTGTCCCTTTTTCGATTTGTATGGAACTGTCATGTGTCGATCAGAACACTGTCAAGCGAACTTCTGAATATAAACAAAGAACACCCTATCTGGTGACCGAAGCTTCGAAGCAGTGCTTCACTTCTAGTGCCTATTGGCCACCCCTTCCTTTCTTACCTCCATGCCTTAACTGTAATAAATTTAACTTTTAGCAAGATGTATCGAAAGTTAAGTATATTTACTAGCTCACTTTAATGTTTTCTTTTAATTAATTCTGTTTGACCTGCACATTTAAAGTTAGGTAATGATTCAAAATAAACACTTTTATGATAAATGAAAGCTAAAGAGCCCCCCCCATTTTTATTCATGGTCTAATACATATTTATTACATACGCCATAACGCTCATGTTAAATATTATAACAATCTAGTAATTTTCTCTTGTATCTTTCATTTTCAAACTATGCATCAAACACGAATCTCGTAATGCTTTATTGGAATGATTCCTTCTTCTAAATGAGACAAGAATAATAGTATTAAAAAAAAATTCTTGAAAGTTAAAAAATATTGAGCTCGAGTTTGTACATATATTTTGTACAGTCACTAAGCTTAAATAGGAGTGTATTAATAATTATAGTCTACAGTATATTTATTATATAGCATTAAAAATTCACTTTAATTCCTTTCCCTTTAGTTATTATTTAATTAAGATGCATCATACAGTGTTAATTGAATTTTTACAGATGCCGCGAAAATGTAGCGTTCCGGGATGCAAGTCAAATTACTATGCAAACGAAGATTATATTACAACTTTTAAGTTTCTCAAAGATGATATGCTGTGTAAAACATGGATTAGTAAAATTAATAGGAAAGACTTTGTACTGGGATCATGTGCTTGTGTATGCATTTTGCATTTTGATGAACGTTTCCTCATAAGAGACGATAGAGCAACACGACCTGATGGGACAGTATTAACAGTTCAAAGAAAAGTGCCAGTTTTATCGAAAGATGCATATCTTACTATTTTTTATGGTCAACCTAAATATTTATCCTGTCTTTTACCACAAAAGCGACAGACACCAGAAGACAGGACAAGAGAAATAAACGAACGACGTGAAAATAATTTTAAAAAACTGTGTGCTGCAGACAACATTGCCTCCTTTTTAGAATTTTTGAAACTTTACAGCAATAAATTACCAAATACATGGGCAATAATAAAAGCATGTGATTATATACTTTTTTTGCGTATTGAGATGGAAGATTGTCCATCAGTCACTGTGTCATTTAAAGTCGAGCATGATTTAACTATTTCAGTTTTTCGTGAAGGTTTAAACATAACAAGTATGT
Source organism: Stegodyphus dumicola (assembly GCF_044657685.1). Taxonomy (NCBI): domain Eukaryota; kingdom Metazoa; phylum Arthropoda; class Arachnida; order Araneae; family Eresidae; genus Stegodyphus; species Stegodyphus dumicola. Next base: position 119,127,285 of record NC_140781.1, read on the forward strand.
TTGAATGGCTTTTGGGAAAAGATCTATTATGTAATAAATGGTCAAAATTTGAAAACCTTTCAAATCATCTGTACAGTTATGAGAAAACCTCAAAAACAGTCGAAGAAATCCTGGATTTGGTAACTGAAACTCTTCAGAAGTGTTCTAAAAATACATCAGAACAGATTATGATCTACCGATTAATTTTTTTTAGGGAACAGATATCATTACTGAAAGCTAAACACCCAACCTACACAGCTGAAATGATGATATGGGCTAGCACATTATTTTTTAGCAGCCCTACGTGTTATTGTCGAATACGAGAAAGCTCGTCCTTGATTTTACCACATCCTTCCTACTTAAAAATGTTAGCATTAAATGCTGGGTCGACAACGGGGTTAAATGCAAAGTATTTATCTCATAAATCTTCACAACTACAAAATCATGAAAAGGTTGTGAATCTTTTACTTGATGAGATTTATATTAAACCTACTGTTGCATATAAGAATGGTAAAATTAAAGGCTTGTCATGTACAGATATGTCTCAAGAAGCTTCTACAATTCAAACCTTTATGATTTCTTCAATCTTATCTTCAAATAAAGAAGTTGTTGCAATGTTTCGTGTCCATAATCTCAAACCAAACGATTTAAAAATTCGAACTTTACAGGTGTTAAAATTTGTTCATGATTGTGGCTTCGAGATTGTTTCCATAATTTCCGACAACAACTATGTTAACCGAAAAATGTTTGAAATACTATGCAATGGTCATATGGTGTCTGCTATTGAAAATGAATTTCGTTTGGGAAAAAAGATTTTTTTTATTATTTGATTCAGTTCATTTACTGAAATGTATAAGGAATAATTGGTTAAACCAAGCTGAAACCAATCAAACCTTTAATATTCCATCTTTTGATGATACAGATAATAAGTTGTACTGTGCAAGTCAACATAGAGCAACAGCATTCTATAAAAATAGCTTCAGCTCTTTCGAAAAAAGTTCTATATCCAACTTCTTTAGAACGGCAGAATGTTTCTACTACCGTTAAACTTTTTGATGAAAAGACTGTTGCAGCATTACATGTCGAATTAAAAGAAAACAAAACAGGATATGGAGAAACTGTTAGAGGAACAAAATATTTCATAGAAATAATTTTGAAATGGTGGAGAATTGTCAATGTTAAACATCCACGCAAAGGACTACATTTAGCAGATCCGAATCGTGAACCAGTATTTTCAACTAATGATGATAAAATTAAATTTCTCGAAAATTTTTGTACGTGGTTGATAAAATGGAATGGTGATGACAGGAAAAGGTCCGGAAAAACTGTTGGTCGACTCACCAGACAAACATATCATGCACTGAAACATACAACCACAACTTTTATCCAGCTTTCGGAATATTTATTAAAAAATTTAAAATTCCAGTATGTGCTGTATGGAAAATTTCAAACAGACAATTTGGAGGCAAGATTTGGACAATATCGCCAAATGAGTGGTGCAAATTACGATATTTCACTGATTCAGGCTTTAGAATCTGAAAAGAAACTCCAGTTAATTAGCTGGATGAAATTGAATTCATCAAAAAACGGGCACAATAAAGACATTACAAACGGATAATGATGATTTAGACAACATTACTGAATGTAGCACTGAAAAGTTTAATGAAATTATTTCCGTTTCACAAACTTTTAAAATAACAGAAAAAGATATGATAGTATTAATTTATATAGGTGGATATGTGGCTCGAAAGGTCTCTAATAAAACAAATTGTTCAAAATGCAAAAATATTCTACATTCTGATAAGGTTTTAGAATGTGAAAATAATCTTTCAGATTATTTGGAGTGCAACGATAGAAGGGGATTATTGTGGCCTACTGAATTTGTTGTATATATTATTGCAGTTACATTTCAGATATTTCAGGGACTTTTTCAGAGCATTATGAAACTGACTTTTTATGTGCCAAAAACCAAAAACTTTTATTGATACAGCTTTCTGAAGAAAAACTAGATCTCATGAATATTGAATCTATACAGTTAATATATTCATGTAAAATGGAAATTGGTAAATTACGACGGTTACGTTTATCCTCAATTTCAAACATTTTATTGAATAATTATACTAAAGTTCGTAATGATCGTTTTAAAAAGCAAGCAAAACCCCAGAAAAGGAAAAACCAATCCTTATTAATACAGTAATTTAATATCAGTAATATGGAGTCACTTGTTTAACATGCTTCGGTGAGTATACATTAATAAGGTTAATACTATAGTTACAGCGTTTTTTCATAACCTATTACAATAAAAATATTAATTATGTTAGGCAAATTATTATTCCTTTATATTAACTTCAGTTAAATGTAATATCTGAAATTTATGAAACAAATGTTTTGTTATGAAAATGAGTATTTCTTAATTGCTGCAAATTTTTACATTGAATATCTTTCTATATGTGTCTATAAATAAAAAGAATCAATATGTTTTGAATATTTATTGAGCATGTGTAAATAAGCTTTAAATTTTTGTATTTAGTGAAAATTATTCAAGGATAAATAAATGGTGTGTGTGTTTTTATTTTGATATTCAGTATGAAGTAATAAGTATATTAGATTTTAATTTTGCTTAATAATATACGTATATTTACTATTCTGGAAAACATTATATATATATATATATATATATATATATATATGTGTGTGTGTGTGTGTGCATATTTCTGCATGCATTTGTGAATGTCAAAATTTGAAGAAATGAGAATAATGTGTATTGTACATTATGAAGTTACATCTAAAAGAATGGGCTCAGATTTTATATTCATTTTATATGAATGAAAATCTATGTGTAAATTAAATAATGAAGAAACGGAAGGCAATTATATTGCTATGTTTCCAGATTAATTAAAAAGTAACATGTTTTCATCTTAAAATTATATGATATAAACAATTATATGTAAATAATGAGAAAACTTATCTGAGAAGCATAACTTTCTGTTGAATGTCAATCCTTTGAGTAAATCTGAGACATAAATTTTTGAAGCTTTCGAATTTCAGGGTAATTTTTTTATATAAGAGAGCAAACACATAGTTTTTTGTATTGCTTGGAAATAAGTGAAAATATTTAGTTATGATTTAATTTTGAATGCAATTCACACTGCGGTTAAAAATTTGGTATAATTTTCCATTTTAACCGGTGTAGAACTATTTGATTTTGCAGTATTTAATGCTATTAAACTGCACATAATGTTATGTAACAAAAGTATAGTATTGTAAAAAATGTTACTATTAGCAAGCAAAAATTAATATTATTTGAGAAACTACCTTTAGATGCACCCCTGTCGTCTAAGTGTAAAAGATTAGTACTTAGTTCTTCAGTATTTTTTGTTATTAATGCTTATAGGAAGAGAAAAATATTTTTTCTTATATACTATCGGGAAAAAGAAAGCACGCTGATCGAAGATCATCTTGGCTGACCGCCCCTGGCTGTGACGTCATCAAACGTTAGCTCCGACCTTCTCCTATCAAGATGGCCTTGCCAACACCCCCCTAGCCCTATTTTCATGGAGGTAGGAAAGGGACGAGGGGCCATTCCGCGCTAGAAGTGAAGCACTGCTTTGAAGCTTGGGTCACCAGACGGGGTGTTCTTTGTTTACATTCAGAAGCTCGCTTGACAAGATTCTGATAGTATTTCGACACACGACAGTTCCATAGAAATCGAAAAAGGGACACTCTCGCATGAAAGAAACATTCATAGTGTAATGGATAATAGCAATTTGTATAGTTTACTGACATTTACGCAAAAATCACATCTTGGTTATTTTTCGATAACTAACAACAGCGATTTTGATTATGAATTTGTTTTATAAAATTCTAAGCTGTTGCACTAAAAAAAATATAGATTTTAAGAAAATTGCTAAAACAGATCTGCCAAAATTTATTTTCTAGAAGATTTGAAAAGTTTGAAACTTGATGGCTAAATGTAAATATAAAATTATGTATGTTAAAATATTTGTAATTAGGCACATAGGTCAGATTAAGTTTTTATTAAATAGAGTAACGCATGCAAGGGCTATCTGCCTAAAGAGAGAGATGCCATCGTGGAGGAATTTTGAAGAAAAACTGACCTTTGAGTGGGTATTAGAAATAATACTTATAATTTTCATTCAAATTATATTCATATATATTTTTTATGTAAAACTTTCGGGTGTATGCTAAATTAGTGTAAATTACTTTACACGAAAAATATAGTGAATGCACAGAAATTAAAGATTTGCACATGCCGGAAATGATAAATAGGAAATATGTATGGGTATTTATGCATGTGCTTGCAAAAAGCATGTATCTGCCTTTGACAAAATACTTAAATATTCATTAAATTATTTATAAATGTATTTGAAATGAAGAATTTATTCACTTATAAACAACTGTGAAAGTACTGTGAAGAAATCTAATGATTAAATGTATCTAATTTATAATGATTATAAATGTTATCTAAATATATAATAACCTTAATATTGAATTGTAAACATAAATTGAAATCCTGTTGACAAATAAGTTATAAAACTATTTAAGCAAGAATTGTTCGTATTGGAAAGCAATCTGTTAAAAGGTATTGTAAAGCAAATGCTATGAGATGCGCACTTAAGAACGTAATAAAGAGTTTTGGAATATGTATTGTTGAAATGAAGAGTAAAAAAAAAATCTGATAAGCATAATTAAAAGAATTATTCCCTTTACATTTTATAATAACTCAGTTACAAGTTTTAAATAATACTTTAAAAAAAACTTATTTTATTCCCTTTCAGAAATGTTCAGAGAAAGTCAAATACTGTTTAATACCTATTTAATTATTAGGAATTAGCGAAATACTTATTTAAAGTATTTCGCTAATTCCTAATAATTCTCTAATTTAAAATGAAGCGAATAGAGCATTAATTATAAATTGACTTACATTTTTCGATTTAAAAGAAGCCAAAAAAATCATGTCATATTTAAGAAAGTATTTTAGGAAGAAGCTCTATAAATAGAAAAGAAATAATGCATAATTTTAATATTAATAATACAATAAACTTTGATCTTAATTTTTGTACCTTAACCGAATAAAATCGAATTACCTTAATTGTTTTTCTAATGTAATTAACGAAAACTTGTGAAAATATTTCATTCAAATTAAACCATTCTGAGAAAACTGTCCTGTGAAAAGTATGGCATTTAATTCCGTTCAGAATGAAATGTTGTTTAAAAATATGTTGTTTTCACATACTTAGGACTCTGAAGTGTTGTAGAAAAAGAAAATATATACATTTATATGTATATTTGCGACGTAATTACAAAATATTTACACCCGAACGCGTCAAATCCCATAGAACTCAATGGTAAATGACCCAATGTTTTGGTCACCACGTAGGGATCGCCGGTGCTTCAGAGCAGGGTACGGAGAAACTTGTTTAGGGCGATTCCATCTTACTTCCTACCTCCATGCCTATTTTAGGGGGTGCTCTTTCTACTGATTGGTCAGTCCAGGCCTTGAACAAAAAGAATATATTTATTTCTGTCTTGTTCTAGAGAGGAAATAAAAGGGGTTTAGACCCTAAATTGTAGCTTTGACCTTGAAAAGGGGTATGGAATGGCGTCTCAAGTTTGTACTCAATTCTAGTGTATGTGCGATGGTCTACGGCCTGTCATTGTAGTCACTGAGATGCGATCATAATAAGGAGAAAGGTCTCTCCCCCTGTGTTTAGAGTCGTTAGTAATTTATAACTTGACTGCATATATAATCCACATTCTCTTAAATGACCTTAGCAGAGGAGGAAACTCCAGGCGTCCTAGAGAAATAGGAGTAGTATGAAACCGCTATTGGTACCATGGAGGTAAGGAGGTAAGCTGCACCTACTTACTATGGTGCAGGCGACATGGAGGTAGGAAGTAAGATGGAGTCGCCCTAAACAAGTTTCTCCCGTACCCTGCTCTGAAGCATCGGCGATCCCTACGTGGTGACCAAAACATTGGGTCATTTACCATTGAGTTCAATGGGATTTGACGCGTTCGGGTGTAAATATTTTGTAATTACGTCGCAAATATACATGTAAATGTATATATTTTCTTTTTCTACAACACTTTTCTACTTCAGAGTCCTGAGTATATGAAAACAACATATTTTTAAACAACATTTCATTCTGAACGGAATTAAATGCTATACTTTTCACAGGACAGTTTTCTCAGAATGGTTTAATTTGAATGAAATATTTTCACAAGTTTTCGTTAATTACGTTAGAAAAAAAAACTAAGGTAATTCGATTTTATTCGGTTAAGGTACAAAAATTAAGATCAAAGTTTATTGTATTACTAATATTAAAATTATGCATTATTTCTTTTCTATTTTTAGAGCTTCTTCCTAAAATACTTTCTTAAATATGACATGAATTTTTGGCTTCTGAGGCATCTTTTAAATCGAAAAATATAAGTCAATTTATAATTAATGCTCTATTCGGTTCATTTTAAATTAGAGAATTATTCGAAATTAGCGAAATACTTTAAATAGTACTTGACTTTCTCTGAAGATTTCTGAAAGTTCATAAAATAAGTTTTTTTTTAAGTATTATTTAAAACTTGTAACTGAGTTATTATAAAATGTATGGGGAATAATTCTTTTAATTATACTTATCAGATTTTTTTTACCCTTCATTTCAACAATACATATTCCAAAACTCTTTATTACGTTCTTAAGTGCGCATCTCATAGCATTTGCTTTACAATACCTTTTAACAGATTGCTTTCCAATACGAACAATTCTTGCTTAAATAGTTTTATAACGTATTTGTCAACATGATTTCAATTTATGTTTACAATTCAATATTAAGGTTATTATATATTTAGATAACATTTATAATCATTATAAATTAGATACATTTAATCATTAGATTTCTTCACAGTACTTTCACAGTTGTTTATAAGTGAATAAATTCTTCATTTCAAATACATTTATAAATAATTTAATGACCTGCGTACGTTAAGAAGCCAGCATAAAACTCGAATTTCCTAGAAAAAAAAAAAGACTTCGTGGGAAACATTTAACAATCTGGAATCAATAATCATGATCGGACCTCCTTTGGCAGGATATACAAATGTTTTCACCTCCGTCGATTACCCTATTTTCAAATTCTGAATAAGCTGTCTTGATGATGTAGCACGTTCGCATGGTCACATCATCTTGACCGCACATGGTACTTCCGCCAAATTTGCAAATGTATCCCTCTTCTGTTCCACACATTTGTGTAAAACTGTACATAATTTTACACAAATGTGTGGTTCCAAATCAAGGGAAAGCTAACTTATTGGCATATCTGTGTGTATATTTATTAATTTTGACGAGGATTGCAGCATTTGATGGTAATTTTATTTTTAATTAACCCAAATAAGTAAAACATGTAAGCGCAAAGTGATTATTTTTCAGATATATAAAATTAAAACGATGAGTTTAAAATGGGCAGCAGTAAAGCCTCTCCTCTAAAAAATTTTAAAAGGTACATGTTAAATAATATATGGATGTGAAAAAAATTTGTTTTATTTAAAACATTTTGGCGTTTGGAAAATAAAATAAAAGTAGCGAATACTCTATAAAGGGTATCGAAAGACGTATACAACTTTAAATGTACCGTAAGGTGTTTTTCATTCTTTAAGAATAACATTTTTCTTAAAATCTATATTTTTGTAGTTCAAAAGATTAGAATTTTATAAAACAAATTCATAATCAAAATCGCTGTTGTTAGTTATCGAAAAATAACCAAGATGTGATTTTTGCGTAAATGTCACTAAACTGTACAAATTGCTATTATCCATCACGCTATGAATGTTTCTTTCATGCGAAAGTGTCCTTTTTTCGATTTTTATGAAACTGTCGTGTGTCGAAATACTATCAGGACCCTGTCAAGCGAGCTTCTGAATGTAAACAAAGAACACCCCATCTGGTGACCCAAGCTTCAAAGCAGTGCTTCACTTCTAGCGCCGGTTGGCTCCTCCTTCCTTTCCTACCTCCATGGCAGGCGACTGGAGGCTATATGGCTAAGGGAAAAATTGCCTTCGTGTAGGGCAGGCAGACATTAGGTAGTTCCCCCCCCCGCGGTCCAATTTCGACGGGTGCTTAATTCTGTTGTCCACAGCATCCTTTAATTTAAAAAATTTTGCTGCTTAGTGCCTGCCCTAAATCCTAAAAGTTTTGTCATCCTTGAATTTTGCTGCTCTATGCTTCTCCAAATTTTAAAATTTCTGCCTCTCTGTGCGGCCGCACCGATTGCAGCATCTATGGCTCCGATCCTGGGTTTTCTAAGGGAAACAGTCTCTTTTTCATGTCACTCATACGAAGGCCGCCCAACCGGTATAGTGGTTAGCGTTGCTGACTGCCATGGATGTTTGTAAATGTATAGTGCCTGTGCGGCATGGGGGGCACTCTAAATATGCGGCGGCGAACCAATAATCCCCTTGAGAGGTTGATGGTAGGGGAAGAAAGGAAAGAGACCCTCGGATCCGTCCCCCCTCCGGGGTGGTCTCCATCAAAATTGGCGGCGGAAATGAGCTAAATCGCACTGTCACCTGTAAGGTGTTCAAGGCTGTTGCCAACGACAGGCGTAAACTTGCGCTCCTTGCCACGAGGAACCTCCTGGGCTTGGGCTGACTATAGGTTAGACAAAGTGAGTATTAGCAACAACAATAACAACAACATCTATGGCTAACATACGAAGACTACACGAAAACGCTTATGCAGCCAGCTCGTTCGCCGGAACTCGAATCCACCGCATGTAGTAGATCATAAATATAAAATAACTTGCCTGAATAAAATTGAGAAGAATTTATGACTTGCTTTGAAATATGTGCGTATATATCGAATGCGATTACCTTAGAATTAGCAGGGGCAACTGAACTTTTTGTATGGCATATTTCAATCGCTAAATAAACTAACTCTTAGTCTTCAGAAACAACCAAACAAATATTTTTTACCTGCCAAATACCATGAATCTATTTTTAAGCAAAAACATGAACGCGTAAATAGAAAAAGGTTATTTTGGAATAATACTCCCTTTCTTGTAGAATGCATCAGAGTATATGAACCCCTTTCTACTCACAAAATTAAAACTATTTAGCTAATTAATCTGCTTTTTATTACGCACAAATGATCTCTGTTCAATTTTCTCTATCCAAATTTTTTAATTTAAATGCTTTAAGAATAATTAGAAAAGATTGTAAAATCCAGTTTTCTCTTTAAATCTTTTATTTATAAATCTGCATGTTTAGTTATAACACTGAAAAAAAAGGTTATAATGTAATTCAGCTCTGGAAAAATAAGATAAAGAAATAGCGTAGAAATGGAATCATTATTTAGATTCTCTTTAACAAGCAAAATGAAGTTTGAAAAATCTAGCAAGCGAAGTACTTCCAATAAGTATTGTAGAATTGCATGTCATTATAAACTTTCGTCTTAGATTATGTTTCAATATCTACTTTCAACGTGAAATTATTACATATATATTATATATTGTTGCGTTCTGCGGGTTCGTAAATTTGGAGTAATTGATGACAGCACTTGATGAACAATTAAAACACAAATTGGATGCCATGTGATTTCAGGAAGTTTACGTTTTTTCAGTTTTGTATTTCATAGTTTCTTTCATTTTTGTTTTAATTAGACAGTTTTTTCCGAAATAGGCTCTGCTTTGATTTTATTATTGATGCAATCTCTATGAAAATTTATTCGTGTTCTCGGAATTAAAATTTTAGTTAAACATAATCGGGGACAGCTCATTTTTAGAATATTGTTTAAATAACTATTTGGTTTAAAGTATACTTATATTGCGAACTATCTTCATATTTGAATTTGAATTTCAGGTTTGCATATAATGTTTTTAGACCTTTTTTTTTTTTTTCGAATGGTCATTTTACAATATGTAATGTTTCTGTGTTTTCGTAGTCAATTTGAAACAATGTTGTGTTTTATTCTTTTTTTTCCAGGTGTTTCGAAGGCGTGTAGGGAAAATCCTGGTACATTTGAGATTCACTTTTTTCAGTTTTGTATGAGTTTTTATGTAATATAGTCTTGTTTTGTAATATAATATAGAGACATTAAGTTAATTGGAAAAGCCGAAGAGATGAAAAATTAGCCACCGCTTTCGTAAAAATTAGCAACACGTTTTCGAAGCATATTAATCAACTTTTATGAAGCTTTAATTCTTTTCTCCCCTGATGAGTTCTGAATTAAAGTTTCAATAATGGGAGATTAATTTTTATTATCTTGTATATATTTTCCCTTTTTGCATTTTTAGTTTTCGAGTTTGTACTACTATGATCATTTTTATTTTGAAATGTTTTGATTTTATGTTTAACCCCTTTACAAGGATGCAATTCTTAATATTGTTGAGGAATCGCCTTGCTTTGACTCCGATTTACTTTTAACTTTAGATGCTTTAAGTTTATATATATATACATATATATAAATGAATCTACGCTGGGCCATAATTTTATTCAGTTTCTTTTTACGGCTTTTCTTAAGTATGCATTAGTTTTATTCGATTTAGATATTATGCCGTTTTATGCTTCTTAGGTTTCCAATTAATAAGATCCAGTCAGCATATTTATAGGCAAAAGTAAAAAAGGAATGAAAACAAGGATTTTTAATATCGACACGAGCTGCATGCATAGCTTAAAACACATTACTCTGTTTCTAACTATATATTAAGCATTTCATATTTGATTGTATTTTAGTAATATGTAGACTTTTTTCATTCTCAGTGTATCACAAAGCTGCTCAATAATCCAGTTGCAGTAATTGCACTGATAATACAAATTACGGTGTATTAGCATATGCTTTTAAAAAACTATGAGTATTACATATAAAGAATTTATATCGCTTCCATTTCGGGGGGAAGGTATTCATTTGCCTGCTGCTAATAAAATCTTATGTTTTCCATTATAACCCTGAGAACTTCAACATGAACATTGACAATCTAGACCTCCCATCTCGAAAGGACTGTTTATAGGCAACAGGAGCACGTGCGTAAATAGTGCTGAGAAGAATTCCAGACGTGAGACATGATTAAGGGAGGAGAAATGTTGAAATATTTGATCGTTGTTTTTCACAATGCTTCCTTTCAGATTTCTTAACTCTATAACAACTTGCTGGATTGCTGTCATTAAAAGATCTCTAGTTGCGGTACTTTTTTGATAGCGAAAATCGTTTCTGTAGATGCTTGTTAGATTACGAGGGGAAGAAATCAACTCCATCCCTTCGCTGTTCGTTCAGCCTCAGACTGTCCCCTTTGAAGATCAAAGGAATGTAATCCACGGTGTTACTAAAAACTTAAAAGCCTTCTGCTTCAAATCTTAGAAACATTAAAGTAACTGGAGAAAGTAAAATATTTTCTATTAATGAAATAAGATGCTAAAGAAAGAAAAAAACGAGCACTTATACAGGCTTTAAAGAAAAAAAAAAAAGAAAAAGAAATGCTAAATAGGAGCTTAAAATAATTTTTTGAACCTGAGCAAGCCTTTAAAAGCCACGCAGGAAGTATGGGATATAAATTAGTAGTCAAAAGATCCTTATCTTAGAAAGTTTCTCACAAATCGTTAGTTCGTAAGTTTTAAGAGCCTCTACTTGAGAAGAATTGTATTTCTTAATTTATGATTCATGATAAAACAATAAAGACGAAAACAAACTTCAGGATTTATATTTTGTAACTGTAATATTCGCTATTTGAAATGCTGGATCAGCAATCGTATTTTTCAAGGTGCGATACTCCTAAATTCCTTACTTAGTAAAATGCCTTCCGAAGTTATAGTTTCTTTTGCGGCTGTAATCCTCTGTTCAGGATCCTGATCAGTGTCAGCTTATGTTAGATACCTTAAATGGAAAGTAAATTAAGTAGAAAGTACCCGGAACTTTTTTACAAGGATGAATATAAGACATTTATCACAATGATTATTTTTTGTCAGCCTACCAATGGCTCAGACATATTACCACTGAGCCCTTTAGTTCCTCCTGCTCTCGGTTCCGCGATAAACGAGTTAGTTGCCTCAGATTTTGGTCATTTGCTCCAGCGGTCTCAGACGGCATACGAACTGAATGTATGATATAAAAACAGCTGATGGGCAGAATATTTTTTTAATAAGATAAAATAATTTTTATTAAAAAATAATTTTATTTTAATAAAATAAAATAATTTCTATTAAAAAAATTAAAAAATTAGAAATTTTAAATTTCTCTTACTAAATATTTATCAAAACATGCAAAAACAATAAAAATATTGTCGCAAAAGCAAAAAATTATTATTAATATTTATTTTCTCTCTAAAATGTAAAGTTTGGTACCTATAAAATATTTTCGTTGGTTACACTTTGTAATTCAAATATATTGCTAAATATTAAATTCTTAAACTGACATTTCTTTCAAATAATTTTAAGATGTTTAATTAATCATTAAACTACTTAGCTTAGTTTAAAATTATAAAATTAAAATTAACAAATTATGAGAAATTTTTAATTTTTATGAAAAATTTACCGATTAGGATAAAACTGGAGAATAAATAATAAAAAGCTATTCTCTTTCTCTCATTTATTTAAATTTTCTTCGATGCTTAAATACAAATACACACCCCTCTGCTCATACCCGGCCATTGATGTGTGTGCTTTTGTGACCTCGCAGTTTTACGCTAATAATATTGGTAATCACATCGTTTTATTCAAGAAAAGTGTGTATTTTCTAGCAAGCGTGTGTTCCGCTATTGGATTATTGCCTGTATTCCTGCTTGGAAGCATTATTTTTTAGTTGATAAGCGATTTCATCCCGAAGTTGTTTAGGCCTAACTTGGAGGCCAATGTTTACACTGCCTACACGCATATTCACAAAGCCTACAGACAATTTCGCTACGGGCTGCTCTCATTGGAGAAAACATCTGCTTGGCGGTCATATTTGGAATGGTGAGTTATCGCCCTGTAGGAGTGGTAATTAACAGCAAACAAACGGAAACAGCGTTTATTTCATTCAATATTTTTTTTAGTTTATGAATGAAAGCTTAGAGAAATTGTGGGGAATATATCTTAAATAACCTACTGATCTTATTAATAGTTTATTTGTATTTGAATTTAAACTTTTAAAAGTACGTAATTGTTTTACAAGAAAAGGTTTTTATATCGAGACAGCATATGCACTTTTTCGTTATTTCACTTAGGAAGAGTCTATTGTGTAAATTTTCATAGTGCATTAATTTATACAAATAAAGGAATATTAAAAAATTAACCTAATGAAAACATTCAGTAAACATTTAAGGGTGTCGGATACCTATTCTTTTTACGAGTAAGTATAACTAAAATTATATTTTATTCCATTATTATATCTATTGAAACGCTTTTCGGGATCTTGGATCGTAATCTTGCTTACTGGTACCTACTACAAAGAGTACAAACCAGTAAATAAAAATAAGAAAAATTAACATTAACAAAAATAGAGAAAACAAAGGCGTTTAATTTTTAACACCGTACCCGAAGGCGAAAAGACAAATAATGACAAAGTCATTCAATAAAGTTAAAATAAAAATAAATCCGTATAAAGCAGAGTTTATGAAAGTTACGAGCGGGGATAGAACCGGCAACCTAGAAGTCTGATAATTATTCTCGCGCTCGTTACCACTGGGCTGCGGTTTCTCCCGTGGGTTATGCTCACTTTTTGGTACACGACGCTCAGATACAAATTGTAAAGGCGATGAACCAAAAGTCGCCAAGCACTAGATTCTGTAACCCTACCTCTTTTAACCAATCGGAGCAAACAGCAGAAGAAACGGTCTGTAGGCTTTGTGAATAAGCTGCCTACACTTGATAATGTGATTACTACAGCTATCTGAGCGTGTGCTTTTTCACTTTGAAGTGAATTCGGTAAGTACTGACTTGTTATACTGAATTATTAACTTTGTTTCCATTTGCATAGACTTTTTGAAGGAAAATTTGGTTTTCACACAAAGCGTGTCTTAAATGCGTGTATACTTATAGTTTGGCTGTGCAACTTTAGTGCAGTAATCTTGTTACATTGTCGTACCTGGAATGCAAATATATATATATATATATATATATATATATTGTATTCGCACACAGTTTTCCGTGAGTTGTGAATTTTGAGACTTAGTCACTCTGAAAATATATTTTGAAGTGATTTTCTTATTAGTCATGCTTTTCACACTTATTATTCTAAAAAGCACAGATTTTCATGAAATTTATAAAATGTCATGCATATCTGAACTTTTATCACTGTTAGGTCTAAAGGAGTGACTCTATATTTATGTTTGAAGTTTCATGTTGTGTAGCATCTTATGACACTTAACCAATTGGATTTTTCATGACCAGTGCTATATATTTTTAAAAATTGTCTCTTCTTAAGAGAATTAATACTTAAGTTTTCCTTTTGTTCGTGGAAAGAAAGGACTGAGATAATTTATATTACAAAGAAATTTATTTTTCTATATTTTATTGAGTGTTACATTTATATGATTTGATATTTTATTGTGTCCTATTGCCGAGAACAAGATTTCACAAACTAGGGAAAAACCTGCTGAAAGCGAAATTGCTTTGTCCATAAAGCAACAAATGGAGATATTTTTGAATTTTAAAGAGTATGAATGGTATTGATTATTTATTGCGTGAAAAAAAGAGTATCAAGCAGTTAGTGGAAGAAACTTAGTCGCGGATTGAAACAAATTGCTGGCTGGGCTGAGAAACATACCTTTAGATTATCTGAATTAAATTTCATTAAGGCAAAAGATGAGAAGTTGGATTTGATTGCTGACGGAATTGAAGAATGCATTAAATCACCGTGAAATTGAATCAAGACCATTATAGAAGAACAAGCAACGACAAGAAAGAAAGATTCTCATAAAATCTTGGATAGAGATAATTAGATTATTTTAAAACCTTTAAAAGAAGATGTAAATGTTTATGAACTAGTTAGAAATAATCTTAGACGAAAGAAAATGGGAATAAATATTATGGATTCTTATTGTCGTAAAAGCGGCGATATGGTAGTTTAGTTGAAGAATGAGGGAGAGTGTAAAGTATTGGAAAAAAAAAAAAAAAAAAAAAGAATTTCTTACAATGAGAATTTAAATAACTTGCTTCGTCCGAAACGTAAAAGACTTATTGGACCGAAAATAATTATATACAATGTTTCTGATTCCATCCCAAGATGATCATTTTCTCAAAATCTGGAAAAATAATTGTATCTGTTCTGGTGAATGTGTTCGACCTCTTTTTAGGATGAGAGCCTCGGGTATTTAAGATCTTGACATAAGGCCAACAAAGCTGTTTAAAAGGCTAGAGATTGGCCCTGGGTTGGAAATCTTAAATTCTACCAACTTGTTTGTTTGTCCCAAAAGTTTTACTCTCTGTCTGGGTTTCCGACATACATGTCTCTGCAAAAATGAAAGTGCGTGTGGAGCTTGTGCATGGCCACACAACAGGAATCTGCATCAATCAGATGTGATACATTGTATAAATTGTATAGAAATAAATCGTACATATGAAACAAATTATGATGTAAACCATGATGCTTTTTCACGTGACTGTCCGGTATTGTTGGGCGAGATAAGGTTTATATAAGAACATTTAGATCTTTAAGCTTGTGTGTTATTGAAGACCTCTTTCTCGGGTTGGACTTTCTTTTATTTATTTCAGTCTACTCCATAGGTGTGTTATCGCCTTGGTTCTCATATAACATATACTGCCCTCCGAAAATTAAGGAGCAGCATGTTTTTTGTGGCTAATTTGAGAATGAAGTAACATAAATACAAGAAATTAACAGGATATGTTCACGAAACAGTTCTTTAATGAATGCGACATAGAAAGTTTCTAAAGCTCAACACAAACATGAATTATAACAAAAAATTGCATTATTAGCAGAGAAATCCAGTCTTGGAGAAACAGTGTATCACAGTTTTTTGAGGAAAAAGTACGGTGGTAACATTACAAAAATGGGTTCTAATAAGAAATGTGTCTACCCTTAGCTGCAATTCAGCGACGTTCCATGCCGTCAATTGAGTTGTCGGTCAGTGAAATGGGAAGCAACGACAAGGCACGGAGTAATCCTTGTTCAAGCTCATCTAACGACCTTGGAGGAGGGCTTGCTCTATTGGATTCAGTTCTGGGGATTGAGCTGACCATCCCATCCGCTCCATACCGTGACCCTCAAGATATTCTTTAGCAACCCGAGCTCGATGTTGTCGCGCATAGTGATCCATCAGAAGAAATCCAGGACCAATAGCAGCGGCATATGGGCGGACAAATTGATCAAAGATCTTGTCTCGATATCTCACACCGGTCAAAGTTTCTCCAGCATGTGCTCCAGCACATGAGGTCAGTGTGACCCAAACCATTATTCCACCACCTCTGTAACTGTGTCTTTCCACAATGTGGGATTGGTTGTATATGGTGCGTTGTTGCCTCCATATCAGCTGACGACCTGAATCACTCTTCAGTGTGAGCCTGGCCCATCTGTGAAGAGAACAGACGCCCATTGTTGACTGGTTCAAGAGACATCTTCTCTTGCCCAACATAAACGGGCACCTCTGTGTCCTCGGGTCAAGGGGACACAAACAACTGGGCGTCTTGCATACATACCTGTATTGCGGAGGCGTCTGCGCACTGCAGTAGCTGAGAGAGATTCTTGTTCCTGTTGCCACTAGGGGATTTGCCATGAGCTGAGGCACAGTAATGTTACTCCTCCTTCACGCCGAAAAAGCTAAATAACGGTCTCCCGCAGATGCTGTAACTCTAGATCTGCCTGGAACATGTCTTCTAGACACAGAGTCCTCGGATTCAAACTGATTCCATAGTCGATGAACCACACTACGAGAGACATTAGCAGCATTAGCTTGTGACCATTTCCATCCATCCGATCGCCTGCCACCTCAATGAATTGGGCAAACGAGTTGTCCTGGACATTGGTTCAGTGCAATAACAACTAAACATCAACACACGCGAAGAAAAATTAAAATTTTTGCGTTTTTTCTGCAACCCTTAAATAAGTATTCATTTCTATAAAATAAAAGTGGTAGCTATTGTTTTTGCAAATATTTTCTTAAACTTCGTTACTGACATGCATATGAATTGTGAATTGAAATGCTATTGACATTTTTGTAATGGTGAGCTTGAAAAACATCCTGTTCCTTAACTTTTGGAGGGCAGTGTATTTACTTATTGATATAAAAAATAAAAAAATAAAATAAAAATAAAATAAAAAAACAGAGAGTTAGAAATGCATCCCTCGCTTGTTCTTTGCATTCATTTAAAAGAAAGAGAGATAGAAACTTATTGATTTGATTTTAACTTTGAAATATTTTACTTGTACTGATCGGTTTTAATATATACGCATACTTTATTTTATCTGATTTTAACCATATATTGTTATTTTAACAATTGGATTTGAATTCTAAAATGATTATTTGAATGCAAATTTAAATCACTGCACCGCTGCAGCATGCCGACTCTCTGCAGCTGATAATAGTATGAGAAATCACCTGATGTCATCACGCTACAACATCCCTTTTATATTCGGGACAAAGTGGCTTATATTGTTGGGGGTGGAGAGTGGTCCATGCGAATGATAGAAGAAATGTTATAATTGTTCTCAGAAAGGATTGGTGGATGCGGTGGTGCCATCTATATTTTGAATACTAATGATAACTTTTGCATAATCTTACTTTATCTCGTACTGGCGGAGGACCTTAATTTACATTTGAATAAACTGGGAAACTTTTAGCTGTATATAGATGTAATTTTATTATTTTGAGTGATTTTAATTCGAAAATTTTTAATTGGGTATCGTCTTTGCTGAATCAAAGGGGCATTATTTTAACTTACGATTTTATTGTATCAAAAAACTTGAAATTATTGAATCCTGGTGACTCCACCGACTTTTTCCTTCCCGGTGGGAAGTGGCTGGACAGATGATTTGATGTTGGGGGTCACCAGGTTTAGATTTCGATAACATTAAATTTAGAGTCTTGGAGGAAACTACCTTGAATGACCACAATTATATCCACATTGTCTTGGAATTCATTAGTGTTGCAGAATGTGATAATAATTTTTTCCCAGCAATCCAATGCAGAATTAAGAGCTTGGTTAATAATATGAAAAGAGATTTTCGTGGATTTTGAAGATGATTTAGTTAAATGCAAAAGACTTTACTGTTTAAAATGAGTAAATTTTAAGATCAATGGAAAAATTCGGGAAACAAAGACTTCCTGCTGGACCCTCCCCCCTAGAGCTAGGCAAGTTAAGACGAAGAACACGTGCTTTAAAAAAGAGTACCCAGCTTAAAGACTTGAACGTTAAAAGCTCAAAGGAGAATTGAATGTAAGCGGGAGTTGGTTATCTATTGGAAAAAGATCAAGAGAACTAAGATTAAATATAGGTACTATAATTTTGCAAATAGTAAAAACATTTTATAATAATTTCTTGAGATAATTACCAATAAGAGAAGAGGACAATTGTTGTTAATTAAGGAAGAGGACAAAGATATTTCGTCTATGGAAACATATTATGATGATTTGATAAAGTCCACTCTTAAATTGGAAGAATATGTTTTTGAGACTGGTTTTAGAGATATCTATAGGAAAGAAATTGGGGAGGAAGTAGAATTTACTTATGAGGGGATAGCTAATGTGATCTCCAGCTTTAGAGTTGGTACTGACCTTGGAATCCACGGGATCCGGAATATTTTAATAAAATATTTTTTTCATCAATGTGCTGCATTTTTATAATGTTTCATGACAAGTTTTTATATTTTAGAGTTTTACCTGATTGTTGGAAAATAGGAAGATTGATTTTAATTCGAAAGACTTCAAGGGGTCATAGATCTATTTGTCTTTCGAAGAATTTTGCAAAAATTTTGCATACATTGCTGACAAATCGACTGAATTATATACTTAGTAGAGATAATGTTGTTTGTGAAAACCAGTTTGGTTTTTATGTTATTATTTTATGTTTCACAAAGTCGGCAGAATTAGCTTTATACAGGACTATCCAATTTGTTAGGTAGAAAATAAATAATTTTCACGTAGACCTGATCTCGTTCGATGTCCGAGGGACTTTTGATTCAATTTTCTAGTCTTCCCTTCTCTCCACCCCCAGCGATGTCGCTATTACCAAGCCGTTACATGATATTATTAGATACTATTTGTAAAGTAGAAAAAAATTTTTTAGGAGTAGCTCATATAATGAGAATTTATCATACGATTTTAGGTGAGGTTGTCCCCAGGGTTCTTGAAGCCTCCCATTTCGTTCATAACTGTTCTTTAACTGGAAAAGTAGGGGGGAGGGGAAAGGTATGGAGACTTTGGAACTTTAATTGAAAAAAACAGAAAATCGAAAAGATAATTAGATATGCTGAAGAAATCATGAAAATTATTTATAAAAATAAAAGTGTCGATGGAATAGAGGATTGAATTTAATTTTAAGAATTTATTTTATGTATTAATCATTGGACATACAGGAAATTTATTATAAGTATTTCTAAATAGGTGTATAAATTAATATTGAGGATCGAGGTTTATGTATGGAGTGGATTGTTCATATTATGTGTTATCTTAGGTTTTTTAAGCAATTTTACTTATTATTTTATTCTATATGCTTTTGTGTGAATGTTTATGTCTGGTGTGTGGGTTCTCGGGTTTGCATACCGCCAGTCGTATTTATTATTTTGTTCTGTTTCGTTTATTAACTTTTTTTTTGTTACTCGGGACCCGTGCTTAGTTTTCCTGTGGCTTTAATTGACCACTATGCTGGCTAGCTTACGCGTCACTTAAAAATTCTTTTTTGTGGGATACTACCTGGTCTCTCGCTTCTTCGTTTGTTGTTGGAAAGCCATACCCTCTATTTAAGCCATAAGTCCAATTTCTGTCAGCTAGGAGGGCTTGAGGGCTGCGCCCATTAAGCACCCCTAATGGCACGGCCACGTCGCTATGATATTGCAAACATGTCACACTGTGACGTCGTAGATGTTTTAATGTGCCCGTTTTGTGACGTCATACTTATGTGACGTAGTGTGAAGTCATACTGTGATATAGATTTGCGATCATGTTGCGACGTTGTTGGGAAGTCACACTGTGACTTTGATGTAACATCATAGAGAGACATGAATGTAACATAATAAAGTAACATGACTTTAATGTCACTAAAGATGTGACGGATGTCACGCAACACTGCATTACTTTTTAAATGACTGGTGTAATGTCGCAGTACACCTGTTTTAGAGCTTTCCTTCAGTAAAACGGATAACTAAAGAGATGTTCTATTAATCTAGTAAGAAGTTATACTCTTCAAGGTATTAAAATATTTCTAGAATCTTTGAAATTTTTAAACTATTGAAAATGTTCAATATACATTCTTAGACAAAAAAAAAAAAAAAAAAAAAAAAAAAAAAAAAAAAAAAAAAGACGCACCAAGAAGGAGTTATCCGAATGGGACGAAAATCGGTAGAAGTGATGTACATGTACAAAAAAAACAAATGATTACAGTTTGAGAGAAATTGGATGATTTATTGAAGTGATAGAGCTTCACAAAGTGAAAAAGTCAGTAACGCGTTTGTCCACTTCTGACCTTTATGCAAGCAGTTATTCGGCTTGGCATCGATTGATAGAGGTTGCGGATGTCCTCCTGAGGGATAAGCGTGCCAAATTCTGTCCAACTGGCGCGTTAGATCGTCAACACTGGCGCGGCGTTATGTCCAACTGCCGCGTTAGATCGTCAACCCGAGCTGGTTCAAAAGCCCTGCCCGTAATGCTCCAAACGTGTTCAATTGGAGAGAGATCTGGTGACCTTTCTGGCCAAGGTAATGTTTGGCAAGCACTAAGGCAAGCAGTAGAATCATGTGCAATGTGGGGGGCGGGCATTATCTTCCTGAAATGTAAGCCCAGGGTGGCGGGACATGAAGGACAACACAACGGGCCTTAGAACTTCGTCGAAGAACCGCTGTGCTGTAAGGTTGCGACGGATGAACACCAAAGGGGTCCTACTATGAAATGAAATGGCACCCCAGACTATCACTCCTGGTTGTCGGCCTGTCTGCTGGAAGACAGTCAGGTTGGTATCACACCGCTGTCCGAGGCGTCTCCAGACTCGCCTTCGTTGGTCATCGGGGCTCAGTTCAAAGCGGGACTCATCACTGAAGACTCCAGTCAGTGACATTACAGTGCGAATGAGCCCGACACCACTGCAAACAGGCTTGACGTTGTACAGAAGTCAATGGTAGTCGGCGCAAGGGATGCCGTGACCTTAGCCCCCTTTCTGTGAGCCGTCTATGAATGGTCCTTGCGGTCACTGAAGGACTAGTTGCACGTACAATAGATGATAATGATGCATCTGGGGCTGTGAGTGCCAGTCTGACGATTGCTCGGTCTTCACATTCTGTCGTTTCTCTAGGCCTACCGCTTCCTTCTTGACGCTGTGTGCGGCCATGGTTCACTCATTCCTGCCAACATCGTCTAATAGTGGCATCGCTCCTGCTCAAATGTCGAGCTATTCGCCGATAAGAGCAACCGGCTTCTTTGAGCCAACTACACGACCTCTTTCAAATAATGACATCTGCGCATATCGTTCGCGCAACTGTATGCGAGGCATGGTTACTGTCTACCAGAGTTCACGGAATGAAGCTCGTGAAGAATTTATGACCTGGAATCGTAATTTCTCCTCTTAAATATCCTGCCAGTTGCGCAGATCAGATACGCTGAAACGACAACCGTTCATTCATTAGCAGCCAAAATGTAAAATTTTGCCTTTTCCGTCGAAACCTGTATGCATATCAATTTTTGTCCAATTTGCTTTATATCTTCTTGGTGCGTCGTGGTGCGTCGTTTTTTTTATGTCTAAGAGAGTAATTATGTGAAATTTTCTCATCGTACTAAAGTTATATTCCATCGTATTAAGGTTATATATAGTGTACCTGCCGTTTTATATATAAGCCAAAATTGATCTTATGGTCATTTTCTAAGCATATTATATTGCAATTTTTTTTTCCTTTAGTATTACCTGCCCAGAAGCAACATAATTTTGCTTTTTTTCTTTAGAATTTGATATTTAAAGGCACTTAATATTTTCCTTAAATTTTCTAAATTGTATTAAAAATTTGAGTTCTTATTATAACTTATTAAAAACTTAATATATTTCTCAATTTTTTCCCTCTTTCTGAACAGAAATATTTCTAAAAAAGATTCGTTTGTTTTAAGATATTTACCTATTTGAATATTTTCTTGTACAGCAAAACGTTATTTTTTGAATAAAAACCTTTTGTAAATCGGCACAGTCTTTCATTACAATCTTAGTTTTCAAAGTAGTGATTTGTTGCTTAATCTGCAGTGCTGAACGAATGGTTCAGAAATGGGTTCAAAAATCAGTGGAGGTTAACGTTGCTGTGGGAAAGAAATCCTCCTAGAAGATTTACATTTAATTATATAAAATCATTCACTTTCATCATTATATCTCTATTGATAAATTACAATTTTATACGATATTTAAACTATAAATTTAAAGTTACTTTCTGACACTGCAGAGTTTCAATATATTTAAGTGATTGTGTTAAATAAAACTGTAGTATAACTCATTTCATTAGCTAATTTATGCGAATCACTTACTTTAAATATTTTTGCATTTCCTCAGCGCATTTTGCTGCTGCCTTAACAGTTAAAGTTTAAATTCTACACAGTTTTACCCAGTTTATTATGCGAAAGCATAATAAGGAAATAAAGGAAATAAAGGAAAATTCTTTGCTATCTACGAATTTCTGCAAATATAGAATGATATCAAAAGGAATTTTTAACTTAAACATTTGAAAGTATTTTAATGAGATTTTACAGAGCAAAGGTTAGGATTTGGAAAATACATTTTCGGATACGCATATTCATGAAGGTTTAATACAGATATAAAAAAGAGAGAAGTTCCAGATACCCGAAAGATATGATCTCCAAAGTCCTAGTTACGTGGATTATTTATTCTTTCTGTGTTATCAGAAATCAATTTCGTTTTTTATGTGATTTCAGTTTTTTTTATTTGATTTAAATAATGAAGATTTTTAAATCAAATAAAAAAAACTACTATGCATACCTTTAAAAAGTTATTAATTTAATCTAAATGAATCCAAAAATCAGTTAAATCGAAATATTACATTTGTTTTAAAACAACTCAATAAGTTATTTTAGTACCTCTTCTTTTTAATAAATAACAGTTTTATCTCATAATTCTATAAAACGAAACTTCATTTTACCGTAACGTCAGAGTCTCGGAACTGAGTCTCAGATCTTCGAAGAGTTCTCGATCTCTCATTAAACTACTGTTTTAAAAGTTTTGTTTTATATTCCACTCTAAGTACTTAAGATTTTCGTACATAAGTAATACAATTAAATTTTATTCAATGCTGCCAAATATTAAATAAATAAATAAATAAATTATTAGTTATCCAGAGTTAACGAATTTTTGAACATATGGAGGAAATTTCACTTTGAAAAATACAGTTCAAGTTTCACAATATATTTTTTAAACAAGAAAAATTCGTGTTTTAATTCTTTCATTTATTATAAACCAAAAGCCTGGAGCCAAATTCAATATAGAACTTGCAGTTTCATATAATTAACGGATTCTTATAATATTTTAACCTTCAGCTTGCCCCTACTAACGAAACCTGCGTTAGTTCAACAAATCTTACTTTTACCGAAACTTAGAAATTCCCTCTCTTCTTGCTAAGAACCATTGTTCTAATGAAAACATATTTATGCAATAAACACTGAATATCCACAGGTTTTTTTAACAAAAACTAATTGATCTAGTGCCTCATGTATATTAATAAAACCAATTGTTTGAATAAGCCGGACACGAAGAAAATATTTATAAATAATTTTTCGAATAATCTCTTAAAAATAATTAATTATTGGTGTATTTAATTATGGCAAAGCAAACTAGGGCTATCTACCTAAGGGGAGGGATGCCTTCGTGGAGGACTTTCTAAGGGAAACTGGCTCGTATACACGTTACACATGGGGAAAACCACGAAAACACAAATACAGCCAGCCCGTTCGCGGGATTTGAACCTCGGACCGAAGTACCAGTGTTCAGCGACTTTACCGCTCGGGTTTGTGAATGGGTCAAAGCTTCATGGGATGCTCTGAAAACAGAGACAGTGGTTAAATCATTTAAGAAGTGTGGCATTAGTAATGCACTGGATGGTACAGAGGACAATTTGTTGTATGCGAGCTCAGACGCTTATTTAGAAGAGATTTTAAGTGACTCTTCATTTAGCTCTGGAGATGAGTGCCTGGCTTTTGACGAAGGAGATTAAAAGGTGTTCTTTCCCGGATTGGGTATTTGCAGAAAGTATTACTTTGTATTTGCATTACTTTATATTTAAAATACTATAAATTCATTATAATGATCGGTAATAAAAGTTTTATCCTTCAAAAATGTACATAAAAAAGGGGAGTGTCTAATACGCCGGCAAATACGGTACTTATCTTCCTTTCAGAGTTTTACATCTGACTGCCTTTATGCAGTTATTTAAAGCCAAATTATTGTCATATAAAATCAAATGTTTTAAATTATAAAAACTTTAAATTTATGGGAAGTTTCAAAAATGTTTTCTGATCGCAAAATAATCCTTTAATTAATTCTTTCCATGTATGATTACATCAGGTCTTTTTTGAATATCATTCAGCATACCAAGTGTTTAGCTACTTTTAACTCATTCACAATTTTCAGAATTTTAGCAATTGTGAATTTCTAAGTAAAAGAAAGTGTAAGCATTTTTAATTTCTCCGGTAGTTCTTTGTAAAGGCATTTCACCCTTAAACGAAGAGTTTTTCCTTGCTTTGCTACAGTCGATTACATAAAAATCTAAGAAAATTTCTGTCGTAATTATAGAAGTTGTATTTCTTTAATAATCTAATTATTTCTTAAATCGTAGTACTGTGATTTACTCGATTCATAATAGTTTTCAGTTGGTATGAAACTAACTCGATTTGGGTTATAAAATTCTTCTGCTGTAAGTCTAAAAATAAAATAAAAAAAAATTAAAAACTTAATTTCATAGAATCTTTGAAAAATATTTCCTCCCCCCTCCCGTGAATTAAATTTTGTGCATCAAAAACAAACCGACTGAACATACACGAATTCTTTTACGAACTTTTTATTTTCTTTATTTCTCTCTTTTTCTTTTTTGAAAACAGAATCATATAAAAAAATTTTTTTTTAAAAAAGATTTCACTCAAATTGTAACTCAAAAAATTTCGCTTAGGCCTCCCCTATAGTGAAGTTCCATTACGAATACACGTGCTGTGTTTTTTATGCTGCTGAATGCAGTCTTGCCAACTGTGTCATCTGTGTCCTGCTAGATGATGAGAATCGTGCCAACTGTGCCATTCACGCTGCTGAAGACAATAATGCTAATGGTTTTCTTTCTATGCATGCTGCTGCAAATTTTAGGGGAATCTCATCTAAATTTAAATTTGTAAGGCAGCGCATAGGCAGAAAACAAGCATATTCCAGCACTGTATTTTAAAAAAAAAAAGTAGAAGAGGAAAGAAATGAAAGGAAACGTATTTTTCTTATTGATGAAAGGGAGATTTTAACTAAGCTGTCTGATAAATTATTCTTAGAAATAGGCGATGAGGTTCATTTGTATAGATTTATTACCTAAAATTTATTATGACTTGCATCTAAGCTTTTAACGACTTCTCTATCCGGCCCAGATGGGCTGGCTGTTTACACAGCTATTTTTTGAACTTCTAAGAAGTCTTCTACTGTGGTAGGTATACCATTTGCATATTTTTTCTTCAGGCATGCTCATTATACACGAAAGATTAATCTTCTCTCTGAAAACTGAAGTTAGCATAATTATGTTAATTTCCCCTCATAATTATGATTTCTACTTTAAAAAAAAAGTGCTCCTTAAACCTAAAAAAAAAGGGCCCCCTGCAATAATTTACCCCTGAGATCATGAAGTATTTTGCCCCATTTATTTTGCAGAACACTTTTCAGTTTTATTACTTTATGTGTTTGAACTATTTCCAGCACATACTATTTTTACATGTTTTAATGTATTTTGATTTAATACCTATTATTGAAAAATGCTTTTATAAATCTCGCTTTAATATTATAATTAATAACAAAAAATCGGAAGGCTTAATAACATAATTCAAATAATCTTTGATTATTATTTTTATGTGCTTGATCAGTGTTCGAGAATAAACATACTCATGAAACACAAACACCAAGATTTAATGGACTGTAGCTTTATTTCTTTTAACTTCTGTTTGGATGGACACTCTTGCCATCGCATAGGTGCACCTCCCAGCACGCAATCAAGCACAATAATGGCCGCTAGCTCACCACGTTGTCGTTTTCTCTCATCGTGGTTGCCAGATCACTTCTGCCTTAACATACCGCCCGGGTTGGGCATTTGTTACATAGTTAACAATGACCAAAATTAAACAGTTTTAAATCACCATATAGTCCAAATCATATATCACAAAATTTAAATTGATACACATGAACAAAAGCAATAAACATAATTAACCACAGAACATGAAATGAACAACATCTAAATTAAAATACAATGCATATATATAACAATTTTTTGAACTCAGGAAATATACATGAAATTATGTAACATCTACTGGTAGTACAGCTAATTTAGTTATTGGTCTTTTTTTAAAAAACCTGACTTGGTTCTTACAATACAAACTGAAACCTTTTTATCCTTACCATAAATTATCTCTTCTATTTTACCCAGTTACCAAGTCGAAGTGGGCATGTTGTCTTCCTTTACTAAAATTATAGTGCCGTTTTTAACGTTATCCTTAGAGAAATACCACTTAAATCGTTGCTGTAAATGACTGATGTAATCATTTTGCCATCTTTTCCACAAATATTGCGTTACTTTAGTAGTGCGTTGCCAGCGCTTTAAAGAACTATCAGAAAAATCAGTTAAATCAGGCTCTGTTATTGATGTTAAAGGTCGCCCGACTAGAAAGTGTTCGGGCGTAAGAGCTTCTAAATCATTGGTGTCATTTGACAAAAGGGATATTGGACGTGAATTTAAAATTCCTTCAATCTGGTTCAAAATTGTAAGAAACTCCTGAAATGTAAAAATCAATCTCCCAACTGCACGCTTAAGATAAAACTTAAACGACTTAACACCTGCCTCCCAGATACCTCCAGTGAGGAGCCCTGGGAGGGATAAACTTCCAATGAATTCTTTCAGCTGTCAGATATTTGGTTAAGAATTCATCAGGGTATTTCAACAAATTGTAGAGTCGCTTCAATTCATTGCTAGCCCCAACAAAATTTCGAGCGTTATCGCTAAATAAGGTTGCGCATTTACCCCTTCTAGAAATAAATCGCTTCAAAGCAGCAATAAATGATTCTGTAGACAAATTTGAAACGATCTCGAGGTGGACTGCACGAGTCAAGAGGCAAAAACAAATTGCAACACAAATCTTGTGCACTACGCTCTTCTTTTGAGTTGTATACTTTATACCAAAAGGACCTCAAAAGTCAACAACAGTATGGTTAAAGGGAAAGGATGGATTCAGTCTCTCTAATGGTAAATTTCCCATTTTTTGATCCAGCAATACTGGTTTTAATTTAGCACACGTAACACATTCTCTTACTATCTTTCTAGCAAGATTACGCCCACTTATCGGCCAAAATTTTTGTCTAACACTATGCAAGAGCGCTTGTGCTCCAGTATGAAAGTTTCGAATATGGTAGTGTAACATAATTAAATGAGTCAGTTTATTATTTTTTGGCAGGACAGCAGGGTGCTTTGTGTTAAAGGGTAAGTTAGCTTCCTGCAGTCTACCACCTACACTAATAACTTGAGATTCATCTAAAATGGGACATAAAAATTTTAACTGACTATTTTTACATACTTCCCTTCTCTTACTTAAGGTCTTGAATTCTTCAGGAAAGTTTTGACATTGGACTAAGGAAAGTAATTTATTTTCGCTTAACGAAACCTCATCTACTGTCAGATTACCTACTTGTTTTCCCTTGGATCTACAATTTCTTATAAATCTTAAAACATAAGCAAAAACATTAATTAATTTAGCACAACAATTAGTAATACTAAAAACATAATCCAAAAGAGAATTTTTAACAGTTACGGTCAAATTTACATTAGAAATAAGTTTCAGTTCGCGCACATAGTTCTCATTTGAATTTTCAAAGTTATTATTAACACTATAATTAATGACTTGTTGATGCAGAAAATTTGGTCCTTGAAACCACAAAGAGTTGTCAGCAATAATTTCCGGTCTCAGACCGCGAGAAATTAGGTCAGCGGGATTGTCTGTTGTTCTGACATGTTGCCAGCAGAAATCCTTAGTTAGCTCTTGGATACGAGCTACTCTATTTGACACAAACACTTTTAGAAGATGAGGAGATGTAGCAATCCAGGCTAACACAATTGTTGAATCTGTGTACAGAATAACTTTGTCAACATATAAACTCAAAGATGTTATTACCTTACACACAAGTTTGGAAAGGAGCTCTGCTGCACACAACTCCAGACGAGGAATGGTTATTACCTTGATAGGCGATACTCGAGATTTGCTGCAAAGTCACTTTAACTTCGCCAATTTTAGAGACACAGCGCAAGTAAATTACTCCACCATATCCAAACTCTGAAGCATCAGCAAAACAGTGGAGCTCAATTTCTTTAATTGATTCTATTAGAGTGCAACGAGGGACTTTGATTTGTTTCAACTCTGGTAAGGCCTTTTGAAATGTCTCCCATTCTTGTTGCTCTTTGAAAGGAAGTGGATCATCCCACTCTAGATGTAAAAGCCACAGCCTTTGCAGGAATATCTTAGCAAGCATGATTACAGGCCCTAGGAAACCTAAAGGATCAAACGTGCGTTTTGTACAGATTTTTGACGAACTAGACACAGTAAAACTAAAAGAGTCTTCTTCTGGATTCCATCTTAAACCCAGAGTCTTTACGGTGCTTTGTGAAGATTCTCCAAAACGATACTCTTGTTTTTCGAATGGAACTTGTTCTAAAAGAATTTTTTCGTTTGAGCACCACTTGTGCAATTCCATTTTCGCAGATTGTAGCATGTCTATTAACTGCCGCTGCAATTCTACAGCAGAGGTGACATCTTCTGCACCAGACAAAATGTCATCAACATAAAAATCGTTGAGTGTCGTTTTAGAAGCCAATGGATACTTATCCTTTTTATCTAAGGCTAACTGCTTCAACACTCTTGTTGCTAAAAAAAGGGCGCTGATTTTGTTCCGTATGTTACCGTAAGTAATTGATAAAGTTTAGATGCATCATTCAACGTATTTTTCCAAAGTATGCATTGAAGTTTGCGTTGCTCAGGATCTATACGAATCTGCCGATACATTTTGCATATATCAGCAGTGAAAGCCACCTTGTGTTTTCTAAATCGTAGCAAGATAGCAAATAGGTCATCTTGAACTACACCTCCATTCATCAAACAGTCGTTTAATGAAAAACCAGACGATGAAGGAGCCGATGCGTCGAATACTACTCGTAACTTAGTTGTACTGCTGTCTGCCTTATAAACACCATGATGAGGCATTATGTATTTAGGAGTTTCCGTCACACTCTACATTTTTTGCATATGCCCTAACGCTTCATATTGACTCATGAACTCACAATACATCCTAGACATGCCAGGGGTTTTGTCTAGTCTCTTCCACAAATTATTTAACCGTTGGGTGGCTAATTGCAAAGAATCACCCAAATGAACATCTTGCCTTAATGGTAGAGTCACTACATATCTACCCTCAATATCCCTCTGATGGGTTTTCACAAAATGCTCCTCACATTCTACTTCTTCTTTATTTTTTATTTTGAGAGATTCTGTAACAGCCTCAATTTCCCAAAAAGACTTGATTAGTGAATTTAAGTCTTCTTCGACTTTCATAAATCCGCACTGAATTTGAACCAACATTTACACCGGTAGCAATGTATCCAAATACGGAATTTTGAAGAGTTAAATTAGAATTTCGTGGATGAATTTGATCAGCCGTCAGTAGTTCATAAAAGCATTCTGCACCTAATAAGGCATCTATTTTCTGGGGCTTGTTAAAATGAGGATCCGCTATTGATCTTTTGCGGAAGCTGTGAAAATGAAAATTTAAAATAATTCACTGGTACTACATCATTAATTTTAGGTACAACAAAGAGTTCAAGAGCTCTGTGGTAATCACGCTTGTTTGATATCACAGCAGTAAGCTTGGATTTTACCGATAGAGCTTTTCCATTTAAAAATGAAATTGATATGTTAATTTTACTCACTTTTATTCCAAGCCTATTAGCGAAATCATAGGTGAAACATGAACACTGTCTTCCGCAGTCAAGTAAAGCTCGACAAGCAATAAAATTCCCGCAAGAATCTTTAACATAAATAATAGCAGTAGATAGTAATACCTCCTTCGAAATCACTTGTGAAGCAGTTACAGACGAACCAATAAATTCCGAATTGTTTATTTGGTTGCAATTAGATAACATTTCAAAACATCTGGCTTCAGCGTTCAGCTCCGAGTTGTCTACTAAAGGGGGGTCAGAATTATTAGCCGGTGCTTCCTCCTTCCCCACACAACTCGCTATAGTAGCAGGTGAATGCGAAATGTCTTGATTGGGAAAATGCAGTAAACTATGGTGTTTTTTCATGCATTTTGAACAGCTGAATTCTGAACGACAGTTCTTTGCAGTATGAGTCGGATTAACACCTAAGCAATTAAAGCATAATTTATGTTTCTTAACAAATTCAAGACGTTCACTTGCAGTCATTTTCAAGAAAGAATTACATTTATACAACTTGTGAAAATTGTTAGTTTTACAACAAATACATTTAAAATCTTGATCTTTAACATTTGACACCAAGGCAGTCACCTCTTGAATAGGTTGACCCTTTTTTGCATTAAACACATTAGATGACTTTGACGACTGCAAAGTTCTAGCATGATTTTTTAGAAATGTAATAAGCTCAGATAATTTAGGTAACTAACTTGTTTTTGAATCTCTTTCCCACCAAAGACGAGTGGAAACATCGAATTTTTGCAGCAAAATATATGCAAGAAATGTTTCTGCGAATCCCTCTATTTTTTGGTCTAATATTTCCAGAGACCTTACACTTTCATTCACTGTGTCTACTAATTTCAAAATAGAAGACGGGCTTTCATTTTGTATGGGAGAAATTGACACGAAACGCTTTATCTGAGCGAAAACCTGATCACGTTTATTGGAGTATCTCTCTTCTAAAAAATCCCAAGCAATTTTATAGTTATTGTCACAAATTGTGACTGATTGAATAATCCTAGCTGCTTCGCCATGAAGCGATAACTTCAAATACGAGAGCTTTTGGGAATCCGATAATACATTATTATTATGAATGCTTGAAATGAAAAGATCCCGAAAGCTTAACCAATCTTGAATATTTCCACTAAAAGACGGCAAGTTTAATTTAGGTAATTTCATACCTTGTGCACTGGTATTTTCAATCTTTACATTACTTGCATCTTTAGCACTAAATTTTGACATTTGCCGTTTAACCTTAACCCACAAAGTATCAATGCTGTCTTGAACAGTTTGTTGTTCAGTTACATATTTGTCAAACTCCTTTTCATCAACTATTACAAATAATTTATCAAAAATCTCTGAACACTCATTATTAAATTTTGCACATTTATTTTCAAAAAGTTGTAACTGAAATTCATCACAAGTATATTTTTCGAAGTCTGATGTCGCTTTCGTTATATTTGACTTTAAAATTCTTTTCCTAATTAAAAATGCTTCCATAATTAACGTTAATTAATAATACCGAACATATGAGCAAATTCACTTACCTCCGTTTGAGGTAATCCAAATGAACCCGAAATTTGTAAATCCAAACACACACTAATTTTTAATGATCTTGTCGAATGCGAAGTAACATATCACACTTTTTTATCAATTTAACACTTCACCTTTAAGCTTTTTAACCAGCACTTTATCCATAGGCACTAATCTTCCCTCCGGCTCGACGGACCACAATATGTTCGAGAATAAACATACTCATGAAACACAAACACCAAGATTTAATGGACTGTAGCTTTATTTCTTTTAACTTCTGTTTGGATGGACACTCTTGCCATCGCATAGGTGCACCTCCCAGCACGCAATCAAGCACAATAATGGCCGCTAGCTCACCACGTTGTCGTTTTCTTTCATCGTGGTTGCCAGATCACTTCTGCCTTAACAATCAGTTTGAAGCATATATTATTTTTACACGTTTTTAACATGTTTTCATTCATATTTTATTGAAAAAGGCGCAAAGTTGCATACTTTGATTTATACAGTATTGAAAAATGGCCGAAGGTGCATCTTATAAATATCTCTTTAATGTCACTTTTAATAGTATTAAATGTCATAACGCTTTCACAGCGCAATTCATATAAACTTTTCTTATCATTTGGATATGTTTGAAAGATTTCAAACATGTACTACTTTTTTGTATATTATAGAAATTTGAATAGAAATTTATATCTTTTTAGTATATTATAAAAAAATACGCAGGGTATTTCCGATAAATGTCATTTTAATGTTACAATTAATAGAAAAAATATAATGATGCTTTATTAGCCCTATTCAAATAATCTTTTATTTAAACAATTCCAAACATTTATTATTTCTGCTCTTTTTAAATATATTTTGATTTATACTTTATTGAAAAATGCGTAGAGTTCTTCCGATAAATCTTGCTTTAATATCATGGTTAATAATAATAAATGTCTTGTTGCTTTAATAAAACGATTAAAATAATCTTTTCTTAGGACTTTTGTGTGTTTGACCAATTCCAGACATATACTGTTTCTATACTTTATTACCGAAAAATACGCAGAATGTTTCCGATAAATCTTTCTTTAATATCAAAAGTATCAAAATACTTGATGCTCATTAAAACTCTCGTTGTACTTCTCTAATACAATTCAAGTAATAATCATTAGAAACTTTTATTACTTGAACCTTATTTCCCGTAGAGAAATGGAAGATGTATTTTTAAGACAGAACTAATTTTTGAGACACTTCATATAACTGCCGCCAAAAATTCATTTTTACTCAGCTAGATATTTTAAGTGTTTTTCAATTATGATTTTCCCAAAAATGTTATAAATAGTTTCACAGTTCTTTAGCGTTAATAAACTTCTATATGTATTCTGCTCCAGAGAAATCCCAGAAATTGTTTTATGCTGTTTATTTATATAGTATTTTAGATTACTTTCATTCCAGCTAAGTTATGACAGTTTGGTTTCAATTTTGCCTTCTCATGTTCCATTTTGACCATGCAGAAAATGTTAATACTTACTTTGAAAAAGCTGAATCATCATACAGAACGTTTGAAAATACTTTAAGATCTACCACATTTATAATCTGTTCAGTCTGTAACATAGTAAAAATTAAAAAAACAAATAGGACCAAAAAAAAAATGTCTTTCCAGGCTTAGGTTTGAAATAATTTGTTTTCTTACTTTTATTACTACAGAAAAAATATGCAGATCATATACAATACAATTTCAAGTCCTACTTTTATATAAAATTATGTATTGTTATTGTTTTTAAAGGGAATTTTTTTTTAATTCCTGTACATTTAGGGAATATCGACACTTTATTGGTTTTTACTCCATAACAACAAATCTTTCGGGGGGGGAATAACATTCTTATTACATAACATTTATAAATAATTAAAATATTTCGCATATGTTTTGAGATGTTCCCACATTTTTATACAGCTTCATGTCATAGAAATATTTCATCTTTCTCACTTCAACTATTAATCTGCTAAGAAATTTTCAGGTGTTTCTCTATTGCTTCTAAAATTATAACATTTTAGGCGAAACAAAAATTATACTTCGTGATCAGTTTTGCTATTTTGAGAATTTCTTACTTTTTCTAAATAAGCAGGGAAATGAATTTCATTTATAAGAATTTTTCCAACAAAGGAATTATCGCCCAGCTTTATTATTCTCATTCCTTAAGAGTTACAATAAAATGTCGTAATTGTTAATATTGTCCAGTATCTTAATGTTTGAAAAAAAAAGTTATGTAATGACACCGTTTCAGACTAATGATAAAAGAAATTAACTAATTCATAAGTTATGCAGAGCAGTAATCGAATTTTTGAAGTATAATGAAATGGGAGGTAATTCAAATGGAAATACAATTTTTTATATATTCTGCTTCCTCCCGGAAGAAAATTTTCAGCTCATTCATAAATTAATGAAAAGGAGGGAGGCAATCAGTAGTCGGAATTTTACTCAAAGAACAGGTTTCGTATTTGCTAAACTTACGAAAGGTGAAAAGGGTATTAAACAAAGTAAATGGTTTAAAAAGTGTTCAATATACTAAAGCAAGAAAAATCGGCGTAAGTTACCAAGATTGTAACTTGGAAAATGAAATAAAAACCTGAATTTTTCACTTCTGTAGTTTAAGAAAAAGGTTTATTTAACCTTCGAAACTCTTGTTCCTCAAATTTGCGCAACTGATTCTTGCTGCTACAATATCTTTAATACTATTTTACCCGTATTCTTCTTCTTATAATTCATTTAAAGTATGAGTGTTACGGAATAATATTCATATCTACTTAAGGAATAAATGGTGCAGTGTATGATGAAATAAAAGAGATATTTTTAAATTCTACTCAGATTTCAGTTTCACAATATGCCGCTTGCGATATTTAAAATACCGATGTAAAAGCATTTTATTTTATTTATTGCAGGGCACATCAGCAATGAAAGGGAAGTTTTTTGGGGCGCGATTCTGAATTCAGTTATAAAAATTGCATAACAGTGATTTTTTATACAAGTATGGCAAGATCAAGCAAAAGAAAACTTAGCTTGTGATAGGAAATTCAAGGTGTTTTAGAAAATAAGGAAATTTAGCGGTTGATCATAAAATCAGTGAAAAATTCACCAAATTTTACAGACCTAAGCATTCGACGAAAAAATGCTAAAGAAAAACGCAAAATTTAAATGTTTCTCGTTATAGAGCAACATGCGCGAAAAATATTTCCCGAAGAAGATGATCCAACTTGATACATAGAGAGAGAGAAAATCATTTCTTCATCAACTTATTTTAACTGTGGTGAAACTTATCTAAACACGAGAAGCACATATCTTAGGCTACTTATTTCATTAAAAAAAGAAGGAAATAGAATTACACACCTTAAAATCATCTTACTGGCGATGCTTTTTTTTCAAAACAAGAATACGATTGTAAGAGACTTAAACAATGCAATTAATTTAACAATGGCCAATAGGCAACGTTGGCGCAATTATGTTTCTGCAAAAAATTGTTTGGCGCGTGTTATCCTACACCGGAAAACCTCCTAAAATTCTTCTTCCAATAGATACATTTACATCTCAACCACTGATTCAGCTCTGTGATCAACAGCAATCCATCTTCTTCCTCATAAGTAAGCTCCAAGGTCCAAGATATAATTAAAAATTGAAAAGTGCATTGCCGAAAATTTATGCTCTAAAAATATTAACCGATCTGGAAAACTTGTCTAAAAGGACGATATGTTCTAAAATGAGCTGTCAGAATGATACTCGATGAATTAGACTGATCTTCAGAAAATATTTCCAAATAAACAAACGAAAATTGTTGAAAGCACGCAAGGCATCCTTGAAACCGTATGCCACTCAAATCAGCAAAGTCAATTTGATGAAACTCTTATAGGGAATGAAACTTGGAACATTCTAAAATAGGATGGAGTTGTGATATTTATTTGGAAAGCCATGTCACAATCGATTATATGATTTCAATGAATTAATTTGCAGTCGTAAAGACATTCAGGAGCAAATACAAAATAAAAATGATACAGAAACCAGTGAGGGGAGGGAAAAAAATATTTCAGCAACGACTGTTTCAAGTAACAAAGCGTTAGAACGCATAGAAACTTCGAGCGTATTTTAGATGCATTTTCGGCCACCTTTAACTGAAGCGGAAAATCTTTTAACTACAGTTTTTAGTAAAATACAAGAAACAATCAAAAATCAATAAATAATATTTTCCCAACTACTAAATTTTATCAAAAAAGTCTTAACTACTACACAAAGCGGCTTTAAAGTGCACTAATGAAACGTTTTTGATAGAATTAAATAAATTTGATAGAATAAATAAAGGCAAATAGTAAGTTTTTCACATTTAAGCTAAGAAATTATCACTAATTATTACAATTTAACTTACTTAATTTAATCACTTAATTAATTTATATTACTTAATTTAACTTATACACTGTAAGAAATAATGTACAAATTTTAATTTTTAAATTTTGACCGATTATAATAAAGTATGGATTTATCGAGCATTATTCAGGATTCTTTCAGCTTCATTACCTCCGGGGTTTACCAGCCGGTGTAATTTTAATTCCTTTTCTCTTCTGTCTTTCTTTCTCCCGTTAGAGTAAATTGCGGCTAATACATTTAATTTTTTGAACTTAACTTGTCATTTATTTATGTATTCATGGAATTTCGCATTTGCGTGGAATATGTTTTCTTACTGAATCACAATTGTAATTTAATTAATTGAATTAATTGAATTTGTGTTATTCATTTCTTCCACATTCATCCCTCAAAATGCGATGAAAATACTTGAAATCAAAAGAATGAATTTAAATATAAAATGTTTGTTTGTTAATAATTTCGGAAGGATTTTAAGTCAAAAGATATAAATTTTATGAAATTGCACCAAAAGATTTTCTTCTGTCTAGTCGTCTATCTTTTCAAGTATTGTAAACTCATTTCTCTAATAGTGATAGAGCATGATATATATATGTATATTTGGGTAAGGAATCTGAAAACATAGAGTATGTTTGTTCTTCGGATTGTATTTTGTGTTATGTTTCTTCTGCACTCTGCTGATGAACTAATGAATATTTTACTGAAATGTGTAGTATTAAACGATGGTTAAATGATTCGACACTTCAATTTAACCTTTTAATCATTATAAACCCAAATGTAAGTTCCAAAAAATTCATCACCGTGGCTATGAAACGTTGTTATCAGAGCGGTTTTTAGATTCATGTTCCGAATTAACTAGTAGTTTCTTCGGTTGTAGTACAAATCCTGAAATTACGATGAAATAAAATGAATTTTCGAAAACGCTTGAGAGTATGAAATTGTGACTTTAATTTGTAACTTGCGAATATTTATTGTAAAGCAAATGTGACAGTGTTAGTTTATAATTAACTTCTAATGTAATAACTCACGGTAAGTCAACCAGTTCTGATTATGCATACATATTATATCATACATATAAAAAATGTATAAATTAAAGAAAATAAATAATTAAGGAGCTAAAATTCATAAAGTTTGTTCTGTTGGTGTTTAAAACTTTCGTGTAAACGAAAAAAATTATAGTTTTTTACAATAGAATTTTTTATAAAGCAAAAGCAAACAAAGGAGTTTATTAATTTTAAAATTACCTAATTAATAAGTCAATATTTTAAATAATAAATAAATAAAAATATAATAATAATAAATCTAATAATAATGACAAATAATAAATATAATAATGAAAAAATATTCTTTTTCTATAATTTTTCTATAAAATATTTCTCGCTATAAATAAGACAAACAAAAAAAGTAACTTTTTTATTTTCCTAAATACTCAATGTTAAAATGTTCGAATCAGCAGTTTTGGAAAGACTATGAATCTGAAGACTGGCTATGAATCTTTATGTGACCTCGCTCAGAATTGTTCAGTATATCTTTGAATTCCTCCTTATGGGATGAATAAAAGCAATGCCTGCATGCCTACATTTGTTACATAGTCAAGATGAATAATATTTGTATAGAAAGCAAAGATATACGATTCACATGCGAGTCTAGTGCAT
The DNA here is from genome assembly GCF_044657685.1 of Stegodyphus dumicola. Taxonomy (NCBI): domain Eukaryota; kingdom Metazoa; phylum Arthropoda; class Arachnida; order Araneae; family Eresidae; genus Stegodyphus; species Stegodyphus dumicola. The sequence continues at coordinate 119,165,176 of NC_140781.1, forward strand.
AGTGCTACACATAGTGGCATATAGGCTTACTATTACAATTTTTGCTATTTAGTTTTCAAATTTTTTCCAATAAAATCAATATATCTTGCCCAAAAATTTAAATTAACTCAATCTATCATTTTGTCGTAAGTGTATGATCAGTCCATAATTATAGCACTGATCGGAGGTCAGACAACTATCGGTGCTGAAAGAGAGTTAAATATTTTTGTTTTTGTCTCTTTGAGAAGACTTAGGGTAAAACAGGAAGCAGAATGGTTCATAATATCCCAGCAAAAGCTAACCATTTCATCTCTACTTCTTCGTTCATTCCGTTTCTTTATTTCTTTTCTGAATTCAAGATGTCGCACTTCTGAATTTGGGAAAGCTACTATTTTTTTATTGGCCGGAGAACATTCTCTTTTCAAGGTCGTTTTCTTCCAAGATGACCTTGTAAAATAGGGGGGAAGAAAGTTAGTCATCTTAAAGTACTCGGGAACTGAAACTGAAGAGAACTATCTCTTTTCCCTTTTAGTGGCGTAGCTTAAGGGGACAAAGAAAGACATCTTCTTCCCGGACGCAGCATCCGAATAAATTCTGTTTCCGCGATTTTTTTAAATTCTTCCTGTTCCCGCGAAATCAGAGAGTACAGTCCCTCTTCCAAAGCTCCTCAGGAGATGTCAGGATGAGTCATTAAAAAGAACTGGGCAATTTCTTTGTGAATAAGTTAGTCTTTGTTAGATTGAAGACGTGTCTTAGTTTAGGCTCCTCTTGAAATTTTAAGTTTCATTACATTTTTAATTCTACTACAATATTAGCTGTTATTTTCACATTTTATATTAATCAATATGGACATTATTGGAACTAAAAGGAAAAAACCTTTAGCCCTTTATATAAATATGTAAAAAGGTTATATAAAGGTTATCAGTATCGAATTAGTTTATTGCATTTGCGTAAATGAAAGAACTAAAAGCGCAATTAAGTCCAAAGAAGTCGTCGTTTTAGAACGAATATTTATTCTGAAAGATTTTATTATAAGTCACCTTCATGCAGAATTTTGGAAGAGTATTGTTTTTTACTTTAGGAAAGAAACAATCCTTTAGTTCATTGCCAAAATCATCGTAAAGTTTGAACATCTCTCTCTCTCTCTCCTTTTAAACACAGTATTATCTTCATTCATGCAAAGATCTGAGATCGTAAATATTTTTCGATAATTTCTTTTAAAAATTCCTTTTCTTAAGTTAAATTTTTTTTGCTTTCCTGCCTTTCGGAAGAGGCTAAGATCCACTCGGCCCCCCACTATGTAACCCCTTTGGGAAGGGGGGTAATAAAGATTGATGATTTCGCGGAAAAAGGAAGACACCCAGCATCCAGGGGCCGTCAAATTGATGTTACGAATTTTTAGAATGAAATGTTTTCCATTCATGGCAAACAGGACGGGGCGTGAAATCTTCAGTTGGCGCTGAAAACCCCTTCTACAGCTCTGTTCACTTCCCTTCTCATTTTATTTAAGGAGTACATCTGCGACGTAATAGAGACTATTCAACGTTGGTTATTAGCAAGGCTTTGTAAAATAAATTTCTTAGCATACATAACTATTTTGCTCATTGTGTAATTCAGAAAGTGCTTCTACAGAAAACAGTGATGTCCACTGGTCAAATATTAACTAGAACTGAGTCTACGCAGTTTCAAAAAAATGCTAACTGGTATGCATTCCTTAAGTGCAACCAGAAATAATCTTTAAAAATATGGAGATGACAGAGCGAGTTCTTGCGAAAAATTCTCGAGCAATTTAGATCAAAGTACTTCCATTTTTAGCAGTTGTACTCAGAATTGTGTCTACACGATTTTTCACCTTAGGCAAAGAGGTGAATACGCACCTCTTTAAACAATGCAATGTGTCCAGTCATTCGATGACAGCAACAATAATAAATTAATTAATAAAAAGAGACAAAGCAGTATGTTATATATATACACAATACAACTTTACTATATCTGTGTCCTTTTACATTAATTAAAAATAACTATTTTAAACATAATACCACAATTTTTAGAATAATAAATAATAATAGACTAAAACCTCTAACACGTCATTAATATTCATTCTGGCAAAAATATTTTTTTATCAATTAATGCTTCTCAATTTCGTTTCTGTAGAAATTCTATAAATATAATTTTTCACCTGAGGCAAAGAGGTGAATACGCACTTCTTTAAACAATGCAAGGTGTCCGACCATTCGATGACAACAACAACAACAACTATAACTATATAAATAAAAGAGGGACAAAGTAATATGTTATATACATACGAAATACAACTTCACTATATCTGTTCACTTTTACATTAATTAAAAGTAACTATTTCAAACATAACACCACAATTTTTACAATAATAATTAAGCAAGACTGAAACCTCTAACACTTCTTTAATATCCATTCCGGCAAAAATGTTTTTTTTTTTTTCCGGATAAATTCATTTTTTCTTATCTATTAATTCTTGATAAACCTGATTTATTAACTTCTCATTTTCTTTTCTGTTCAAATTCTCTAAATTTATTGATCGCTAAAGCTAAATTTTTACTTTTCTTAAGAAGGGGTGTAACCCAGCAGGCCTCCTCCAATGGGCCTATGATTTTTTAACATTTAAATAATTATATTATTTAACGATCATGTTGAATCTGTCTGTTATTAATTAACAAACTAAGCGATTTTACACAATAAACGTAGTTCTCATGAAAAATTTTCTACATTTTTAATCTGAAGGATTTAAATAACAATGCAATTAGATCATGAGGTATCTAATTCGAAAAATTAAATATTTTTTATGAAATTACACTAGCTGGACCGACTAAAATCATTACATATTTTTTTCATTTTTATAACTCCTTTAAACAGTTAATCGCGCAAGTTGCTAAATGCTAGTAAGACAGTCATGTCGATTCCTTTAAATATTTCCTCAGAAATAACCATAGATGATTGCCCCAGAAATAAGACGAAACTAACTGTACACGTCAGGTGCGAATTAAATATGGACCCATCAACATATAACCTCGAACCATGCATCAAGTTCAACAGCAAATTTTAAACACAAAGCTAATCAAAATATTGATAATACATGATATCACTTATTTCTGGATTAAATGGATCAAAAGAACTCTGTTTTAAAAAATTCAAATCCTAAAACTGCCCTGCAAACTGATATCAATATCTCTCTCTCAAATTCGATACTTGATAGATTGATCATATATATATAATCAATCAATCAAGATGCGACACGCACACACACGCACATATATATATATATATATCAATAAAATTAAAAAGTAATTCTTCAAGCTATAGCCTACGAGTAAAGTGATACTTCGTTCCTTTGCAAAATAGTATTAACACGTAGTAAAGATCCAATTGTAATACAAAATGTAAAAACATAGAATGTAATAAAAATGAAGAAAGAAAAAGCTAAAGATGAATACTTAACTTGATTGGAATTTAAAAGTTAATATGTATGTAAAATAAAGTGTAAGCTATCTCATTACATATTAGATAAAATACAATAAGAAAATCATATTAAAAATAATAAGAACTACAAGCAGCGGTAAATGGAATAATTAGCCTAATTCGAACATCATCATGCACTTTTCAAGAGAAATGCATATTGATATTCGAACTCTGCGAAATTCCAGAACGCGTTTCGTCGAATAGACATTGAGACTGATAGCTAACAAATTTTTTTATTATTAAAAAGTCACAATATTAATTTAAAACCAGGTCTCAATTTCCCTGCTCCATTTCCCGACACGTCCGCTGTTAACTAGTATAAGAGAAATATTTAATTAATGCAGTAAATGTAAATAAGACGCATGGTAAGGCAAATTTACAGCAATAAAATAAATAGCGAAATTGCTTATTAGTCAAAATATTCACGAAGTTTATGAGTGAACTTTCTAATGTGAAAAGTCATAACTTTTTTAAAAAGGAGTAATAGTAATAATATCTTAGAAAGAGGAAAAAAGATTAGTCGTAGATATTGAGATGTTGATCTATAATATAAAGCAAACTTGCAGCCGAGACAGATGAAATATTCATTTATATTTCAACTGACATTTGTGACCACAATTTACTTGGCAGTCTTATTATGCCTATTTCAAAATATTTACATTTTTGATAGCTTTGCTATGAGAAGAGAAGCAGCAAGCCGCTCACCTTCGTTGAGGAGCAGAAGCAAAGTACGTAATTATCCAAAATAGCAACTTAACTACGAGTTAAGAAAGCTAAGAGAAATAAGTTAGAGAAATATTTCGGTTTCATTTAGTTACGTCATCATCATTATATAAAAGTCATACGAGATAAATGAACCTAGAAATAACACAATCGAAAAACGTTATTAAGCAGTTGCTATTTTTTAGAACAGAGAGGTAAAATGCCAAAATTAAAATGAGTTCAGGAGCTATTGCTAATTTAAGTCATAATTTCGACTTATGACTTACATAGAATATTTTTTATCTTATACAGTCCATTATTAATATTTTCTCGTTATGTAATTATTATTATTATTTTATTTTTTTATATATAATGGAGTATTTTTTTAATATAATGAAATGTTTAGCGCATTTCAAAAAGCCAGTTGCCTTTACACAAGGAACGGAGGCCTTTATTACTAACTGCCGAAGCATGAACTAATACATCAATTAGCTAATGTGGATTTGCCCAAATGATAGAATTTTTGTATTGGGGGGAAGCTATGAGGTCAGCTTTGTGTAGCCAAGCACAGTTTGCTTTCCGCTTCGTTCTTTATCTAAGAATATGTAAAAGCTGCACAAATTGTGGGATGCATTAGCACACCCATAAATGATGCTGCGAAAAAATAATATAGTGGCGGAAATTTCTTTATGTATATCAAGGTTTGCTCTATTACTATTACAATAAAATTCTATGTTTAAATCAACGGCCAGGTCTAAAAGCTTTTCTCTGTTATCTCATCCTAAATACCCATGCAGCTGTTCTTCTAAACCCTCAGGATATCTACAAAATCATTACATTATATATACATACATTTACGTGTGTATGTGGGTTTTCCTACATACATACAACAATATGTATACATACATAAATGCATATACTATAAAGTGTGTATATATGCATTATATATGTGTACATCGTTATACACATGTAGAAATACATATATAACGAATGTATGTATGAATAATGTGTCGATGTATGTAGAAAAGTGCATGCATGAATTCCGTACAGTACATAATTATTACATACAGTACAGAAGCTAAAAGCGTAGGAAATTTTTTAATCTTCGTATAACATTTTTGATTTATGATTATTTTAAGCGTTATAAAAATATAATATTAACGTTAATATAATTTATGTTTATTTTACCACATACCAAATTTTCATTTAATATTGATAAAAACAATGATTGGAAGTCTCAAATGATCGATTTAAAAGGATAACGGATTTTTTGTATTAGCCATGTTTTTCTTGGGAATTGAAGCATTTAGAAAAAAGGGGATAGCAAAAAAACAGTCATGCAGTTCTCAGTTTTTTCAAATAATTCCTTTTATTAGGATTCCCTTCGCTTGCTAAGGTTTAAAGATGGATATTATTCAGTGGTCTCGTGATGTTGGCATATTGATGACTCAAAATTCGTGCAACTGCCAGTTACTCCCCGAAAGCTTTGCCGTGTTAAATATTCTACTCCTAATTAATCTATATAACCATCTATGAAAGCTAAATCAAAAGCCATTGTAAATTGCATGCTTATGCATTGAGTGAATATTATTATTATACATAATCGTAAGCTGTGATTTACAAGTATTTATAAGGTATAAATTTGTAAATTACAAGTAACTTTTTTTTCATGCAGAACTGAAATGTATTTCATTTTGTCTTGTAATTCACTGCTAATTAAAATATATGGCATCTCTACAAGTAGAATTTATTATAATATCTATAAAATTCAAATACAAACTCATTTTAAGCGACAAGAAGAAACATTACATATTTAAAACATTGACGTTGTATTTAAATAAACATATTTCGTTAAAAGATTTTAAGTGTTTTACGTGTGCTAAATATATTTTTTAATGTTTACTTCGTAAGCTTACATAAATTTCAAATATGTGTTTGCTGGTAAGTAAAATCATTTTGGTATATTTGCTACTATAATTTATACTTGCTGATGTTAATGACAAATGAAGCAAATGTAGAGATATATGTTATCTAAATAGAGAAGATGTCTTCCTTTTCCAGTAAAAACACAATAAATTTCATGCATCTACTTTTAATTGGTCCCCTTTTTGTTTTCATTGATTCACATACTCTGCTTCTAGCACTTTTGAAGGTACGTAGTTGATTTTCTGCGGATAATGTGAAAGTTAAAGAATTTTTGTTTTTCTCGGATAAATTTTCAGGAAGACCAAGCCAAAATGCGTAACAGACTTAATGCGCAAGCTCTAATCTTCACTTAATACAAATGTAAGCTATTATGCGTTTCAGTTTTGTTAAGAAAAGAATAATTTAAAAGACGAAACAGCATCCTTTTTTGTCGTAGATTTTGAATAAAACTCTATCGATTTCGAGTGGGATCAGACACGGGCTTCTCTTGTTCAGAAACAAAAAATTTCTGCCCAGCGTGGTTTTGTTGCTGTTTTACCTAATTTTAAATTTTATATTGGCTTGTTCCTCTTCCGATATGAAAAGAAGAATCGTCAAAAAATAAGCAGTTCTGAAAAGTGTGATTAAAAAAGCATTGTCAGCACTACATTGTAAAATTTATTTTAACAGTGATCGTTATTTTCCCATATGCTTATTTCTGAGATTATTTTTAACGTTCATGCTAATTTCAGTTTCGTAATAATAATTATAAATTAATGAAGATGACAATATTAATATTAATATAAATAATAAATATAAATTCCCTATTACTTCGAATTTAAGCAGCCCTTTTTATATATATTTTTAAGAATTAAAATAAGGGTGCAACTTGGATTCAAAGCAAATATATTAGCATTTGATTTCTGCGACCTGGCACTCTGCAGATATCTTTTATAAATCTTCTTCCCACTTTTTTTAGCCCAAAGGGCGTTAGTCCAGAAGGGGTTCGTTTTGGCATTTTGCGTTGGTTCACTAAAAATGTCAGTTCACTTTTCAGATTGTTGCCACCAAATATTATCGCCCTATGTTATATTTAAAGAAATTAAATAATGAAGAATCTGCATAAATGTATGTATATTTCTGGCGCTGTGATAAAACAATGGCTCCTACAGCCATCAAATTTTGAATAACGTAATTTTCCACCTAATATGGACATCTGAAAGCCCGAATTTGGAATTTGTTTTATTATCGATTTCATATTTTGTAACACTTTAACGAATTTTGGATTAACAAATTCAATTATTTCAAAGCGAGCAATGGCAACACTGTACGGAAAAAAAATATCTCCAAGGGCTGTATCGGAAATTCTAAAGATATGCTCATTTTAAAATTATTTTGCGATATTTCTGTGGAATTGAATTTTATGTTTTAAGTGCAAAGAACATAATGTTTAATAAATAAAAGTAGCAGACAAAACGTTAAAAAAAGTCCATTTGGGCGTAATGTAAAATCTGAAAGCCTTCAGATTTTCTTTTTTATTTCTTAATTATTATTATTTTTTTAATTTTTGGAATACTAATGGTATTAATGGCACTGAAGATGATCTGCTCTGGTGCAACAGTAAAGATAAAAATTCAAGTTCTGAAAGCGAAACTGTCAAAAGTGGTAGCATATCTAACGGAAATTCTCAATACATTTTTTATTAATATCTACTTAAACAAATAAAAATATTTTTATTTTTCAACATTTATTATAAAAATCTTCATTATTATTATTATTATTATTACTATTTCCAGTATTCCGATATTAAAATCCTAAAATCCTACTGGGCTTAAATGCAAAGGCGGCTATTTTTTATTATTTTTTCGGTTTTTCCACATGTAAATCTTACTGCGGCTTAAACTAGAAGTAATACAGTAGAAATATGTAAGTACAAATAAGTACAAAACTATAAATATCCTCATTTTAATTGATTTCAAAATAGATTTTCTACCATTTCCATTTTTGCATGTGATAATTGTCAGCAAGTATAATTTAACTGCATTTGTTGTCCATGGGACGAATTCAAAGGAGGGGCGGGAAGTGTTTTTACAGACATAGATAACTTGTTAGCCTATTACTCGCGAATGTTTCGAAGAAGATTTTAATTTATGATTACGAGTTTCTTCGAATTATCTGAGCACAAAATGACTGCACAGGTCTTAAATCTTCCAGCCCATCCTACAAATCTCCCCTACCTCTTTCTTATCCTCTTCCAAGAATATAATGTTACGTTCCTTCCAGGGCCAGCTGGCTAGTTTACAGGCAGGCATCTACTATTTGCGTTCAAATTCCCTTACCCCTGCAATGGATGTTAAACCCGACTGCTGCGTAGATTTCAGCAAGACTCTCCGATGTGAAAAGTGACAAACTACTGGGGTAACTCAAGAGTCCCACTGACATAAAACATTCACGGTTGCTGTGTCCCTGAAACTAAACAGTTAGTAACAACAAGTTATGAATTACTTACATTTCAATATCTTTGTTCAAAAGTAGAAAGTCGTTTCAAAGTGAATTCAAATGAAGTCCTCGAAGTCGAAACTAAAGAATATTGGCTTCTCTAATAAATGACACTGCTCATAAATACTCAGTTATAAAAATAGCTAAAAAAATAAGCTGTTAAGTCAGTGCAAAAAGTAATATGTTACTTTTAAAAGATAAAGTTTACTTACCAGTTTAATTTTTCTATTCATTCTTGGAATTATAGTATGTTGTAGGTTTTAAAGCACAAACAAGCAATTACATTTTTAGTATAAGAACAAATCTTGCTAAAGAAAGCGCAGTTAAACAGTTATATAACACTTTCCAATGGCCTAATAAAACTGCAATCAAATGAGGAATATCATTAAATGAATGATGCATCTTTATTTAAATTTGAACCTTCTATATCTTAAAAAGGTACTAAATATTTTTTGTTATATTTAAAAATTCCCTTGTTAAAAGTATTATTTTAAAAAAATTTTAATACAATTCTGCTTATTTTAAATTTTAGAAAAGTACTGGACATCGCTTTTTCAACTTTATCTAATGCATTAGAGTAACATCAATCGCTTCAAATACCTTTTCAACACGTTATTGAATCTCATTTGCTTCAGTATAGGGTACTTCTAGATCTGCTTAATTTACTTCATCTTAGCTGTGTGAGTGGGTGAGTCTGCATACGTTTTCTGTATATCAGTGGTATGCAACTATTGGCTCATAGGTCCCATTCAGCCTACGACGTCCTTATCTGCAGCCCCTGAAAAAAATTAACGAATTTAGTGTACTTTAAAGGGCTATTCTCACCTTTTACATTATTGGAAACTTGGCAGCTAATTTTTGCTATAGTACAGCAATTCTTGCTTAACTTCCATGCAGTATGAGGCATTGAATTGTAGGGTTTCCCTTATTTTGCACAACAAATTATTTTAAGTTTGATACCTTTCCCGAACTCCTCAACTTCCCCTCACATTCCCTCGCCAGGACGTAAAATTAAAATTAAGTGAAGTAAGTATTTTAACGGGTGAATCTCTAAGTTTATTCAGAGAGTATTTTCGTTAGCCAGCGCACGTTTCATTGCTATCTCGCTGTTACGCTGGTCCGAACGCCCCTTGGCCATTTCGGATAATTTTCACGACTGTTAGGTTTTGTTGAGTCAGCCTAAGTTAGTCATACTTTAGCGTGCTAATCCAGCACTATTCTATTTAGACTTTGAACTGATTTATATTCTACTTTTAAGTTTCACCGCAAGTTGACGGTGTTATTGTAAAGCACGAAGATTGCGCCCTTCTGATATTAGTTGGACTTAATAAAGGTTTATTTTCACCCTTCCTCTGCGCTGGTTTTTCAATCACGCCTGTGCGAGAATTCGCCAGGTTCATTAAAGGATCTAGTTTAGTGTATGTGGAATAGAAGAGACAGTTCTTACAGAATTTATTATCATTTTTATGTAGGACGATACGAAAGATCTACATATAGAATGTCTAAGCAAATTCCTATCTCTTCCCTGCTAAGTACTGTGCAACGCAATTTTGTACTTCCAGAAAAGACAGTTTTTCAAACAACTCTCGATTATCCGGGTGCGTATTATCTGGTTTGCGATTTATCCGTGCGTGATGTTGCCCACGCACGTTCGATCACCGCTATGCATGAGAGCAGCGAAATCTTGTTCGAAGGTAAAACCAATAAGACTGTTTCGATCACGGAAAAAGATTCTTCCCATAATAGAAATCGGAGATATATCTAGTCGAGGCAATAACTGAAGTTATATGCCAAAAATCTGCAAATGTATAGTGAAAATACAAGCAAAGAAGGCTGACAATTACATTAGTCGCGAGAAAGCAATGACTTCTGTTGAAGCTCTCTTGGACTTCGCCAACCAAACGTGATTTGAATACAGTGATAAAATTACATTGAATTTGATTTGAATACAGTGATAAATACTTCAAAAAAATACGTACTAATATTCGACAAATATTTAAACGTCTCCAAAAAGAAAGCAAAATTACTGATTTTGTTAAGAAATAAAATATACAGTATGCATGAAAACTGATAGTTTCGTTTTGATAGTTGTCTAATTATCCGTAACCTTCTTTCCCTAGGCCAGATAATCGAGAGTACACTGTAAATCAGTTACGTCTTTTAGGAAGGCTCATTATTACTGTGTTTCTTCTCAATATTCTTATGTGAAGGCTATGTGAGACATTTATAAATAAAAATGAGTATTCTATTATGGAGAGTAGATGCATATGCGCATTAATTTATACGCCCAGAACACATAGTATATCTTTTGAGCATGATTAAATATTGTTTCAAATTCTAAAAATTTAAAAGGTTTTCATAAACTAAGGTACATTATAATTTTTATTAAATTAGACTGTATCTTTATTTTAGAAAAGAAAGATACGTTATAATTTTTATTAAAACTCATTAAATAAATAATGAAATAAAAGTAGAAAATAAATTATCATATAGGTTAATGGGAATAAGAGACTAGATAATTATCTTCACCAAAAATTCTTCTACAGTTTCATATCACGAATTACAGTGGTGGCCAAAATTGTCGACACTTTTGGAAATTTTTATGTTTTTGAAATTTGTATGCTTATAGAAAACGTTACGTTTCACAAAATGCAAACTTGTATATATTATTTTAAAGAGAATTTATTACTGAATTCAATACAAAATACAAAATTCAATTATTTGCAATACAAAAAGAAGTTAAACGATAATAGTTATCGATATACATTAGATAGTGATGATTGCAGTGAGTTAGCAGTACTTAGTAGGGTACTCTTTATTTTTGATTACAGCTTCACATCGACGTTTCATTGAGCTGACAAGAGTTTAAGCTCTTCTTTCGTTATTACATGATGCCAGGAAACAATTATAGCCTCAATAAAGTTCCCTTTTATTTGATAGGAGCCTCATTCGGACAACAGTTTTCAAACGGTGCCACAAATTTTCGATAGGATTGAGGTCAAGACTGTTTCCTGGCCATGACAACAATTTAATGCTCTTTGTACGAAACCACTCTTTCGATATTTTGGCCGTGTGGCAAGGAGCGGAATCTGCTGAAAAATAAACGAAGCATTGTTGGAAAAGAGATCTCTGATGGAAGGTAGAAGTTTTGGTTCTAGAATAGTGTCAATGTATTTTCTGGCATTTATGTGTCCCATCGATGACATGAAGGCGACCAATATCATCTGCTGACATGCAGGACCAAATCATAACACTAACTGGGGTCTTCACAGTTGCTTGAATGCAGTCAGGATGTAGCTCTTCTCCTACTCTACGTCTTACATATTTTCGCCCATCACTACCGAATAACGATATCTTAGTTTCATCACTCCATATAACTTGTGACCACTGATCATCTGTCCAATTAATGTGTTCCTTTGCCCACTGTAGACTTTTTTTTTTTTTTTTTTTTTTTTTCGTTGCTGAAAATTAAGATAAGGCTTTTTTTCGTGGAATTCTACCTCTCAGTCCAACATCTGTTAATCTTCTCCTGATTGTTCTTGAACTGACAGAAACACCAGCATCATTCAGATCACTTCTGATGGCCGCTGATGACATTTTTCTATCTTGGAGACATAGTCTTTTTATTCTTCTGTCATCAATAGATGTGGTGCACCTTTTTCGGCCTTTTCGTTCTTTGTTTTTTATTGAATTTGTCTCCTGATATCGTAAACAAAACTTTCGGACTCCAGATGTAGTCACTGACCACCCACCTGTCTTGCAATTTTAGCATAGGAAAGACTAGGTGTTCAATCTACTCTTTTATTGTCATTGCTTCTTGACTAAATATTAAAAGGTTTTACAAAAATTCCTACTTGTAATTGCAGTGTATAAGAAACAGGTCCTCCTTCTACAGAACAAAGTAACATAATGAATTGTTTCAAGTGTAAACATGATGTCAACTTCTACTGGCAGTTACTAACATTTGATTGGTTCTCAGAACAAGAACGGTGATTGGCCAGGAAAGCTAGACATTACAAACCACTTCATAACTGTGTTTTTTATTTATAATAAAGTACATATAACTTTTTTGGTATTGCAAATAATTGAATTTTGAGTTTTGTATTGAATTCAATAATAAATTCTCTTTAAAATGATATATACAAGTTTGCATTTTGCGAAACGTAACATTTTCTATAAGCATACAAAGTTCAAAAACATAAAAATTTCCAAAAGTGTCCACAATTTTGGCCACCACTGTATAAAGCGTAGGACACTCTTGATAAACGTATAAAGTTAAATGCTTATACTTTTGACAATGTAACTCGGTTATTAGATTTCGTTATTTAGGCACCAACGCTTTTATTATTCATGCTATAAATCTGTAGATGGATTTTAGGAGGACAATTATTTAATCTATTGTTTCCTAACTGTAAAATAAATTATTTTTCTACTTTAGTTTGTAGAGACATTGGGTTATTTCGAAGCATGAAACATGAAAAAAGAAAAATGCCCTCGCTGGGACTCGAACCTCGGACCTCTCGAAATACGCGCCGAGTGTGCTGGCGATCACAACACGAAGGCATGCTAAGAAGATGAGAGAAATGCCTTTTAAAGGACGATTGGGGATTAGGAAACCCAGTCGCCCAAATCCAGGTGGTGAAGAATCATCGTCCACCACCTTTTTAGTTCGGGTGCTACTGTAGAGACATCAGATTTACTTTGAAGCAAGAGATGTGAAAAATGAGCAATGTTGTCGCCGGGACTCGAACCACGGACCTCTCAAATACGCGCCGAGATACCTCTACACCACGAAGGCATGCTAAGAACGCAGGAAAAATACCTTATAAGTTCATTAATTATTTTATTGTTGTTGTTGTGGCTTATCTCACTTGTCTGAGAGTAACACCAGAACAACCCTATGAAATTCATCATGCAAGGACAGCAAGATTGCGCCTATCGTTGGCAAGAGCCTTAAGCACCATACAGATGGCAGGGCGACTTTGTTCACTTCCGCCCCCCCTAATTTTGATGGAGAGCATATCGGGAAGACGGGTGCGAGGGTTTCCACCCCTCTTTCCCTACCAACAACCTCTCGAGAGGACTTTCGGCTTGCCGCATATTTCGAGTGCCCACATGCTGTACAGACACTATACATTTAAAAACATCCATGTATTCCCCGGAATTCGAATCCGGGCCCTTCAGTACTGCAGTCAGCATCGCTAACCACTATCCCGGATGGGCGGCATTAATTATTTTATGAGCTTAAGTAAAAGCTTACTTTATAAAAGCTTTCTTGGCATGCCTTCGTAGTGTGGTAGTTTGCAAGCTGGGCGCGTATTCCAGAGGTCCGCGGTTCGACTCCTGGCGAAGGTGTTGCTAATTTTTCCTCTCTCCTTCTTCCAAATTACCTAATGTCTCTACAACACTTATAGCAGTCTGATCAGCACATCTATCAATGTAAAGTAATTCTGGAAAACGCTCACGTAGTCCTATTTTCAATCACAGTTCATCGTTCTAAATTTGCTTTTTGATATCTTCACGTATGTCTGTTAAAAACCTGACTATGAGTTTACTGAAACCAAACACTGCCATTCATTGCTAATAATCGAAGACAGATTCGCAATGGAATTTTATTGACAGATTTTGAAGATGATGTACTGCTAGGAGAAAACCATAGCAGCATAATTAAAATACCTAAGAGGGATGCATACAAAGTTCATAATGAACTTATTTCAGTTCAAGAAATGTTTAATTGTATCCTATCCTCAATACGAAAAAGTAACTAGATTTCGTTACAGAAATATTTAATTTGAGTCTGACATTTTCAATGGCATAATGAATTAAGTTTATTTTTCACAACATGGACATGGGAAGGCTTAATTTTGCCAGAATTTTTTTTAATTATTAATGGTGACTCATTTCAAAGAATAATGATATTTTGTACGGAAGTATGGCGGAAAATCTTAAGGAAAAGTCTGAACTATTTTAAGTTTAAAGGAAAAAAAAAAGAGTTTTAAGTTTAAAGAAAAAGCACCGAAGAGTTGCTGTCCACAGTTTCGGCAATTCATTAATGCTATTAGACATCAGCATTCACAGAAAAAAAATATTTCTTTAAATTACACCAATATCAAATACACCCTGGATTAAAGTGAAATTAAAATTATCTGTTAATATTATGTTTTTAACAGATGTTACGTATATACTTGAAGTACAAGAACACAGAGGAATTTATAAACGTAATCAAAAGTAACGGTTTTTGTTACTTAAATTCTAACTTCCTAAATGAAATAGCATTGTAAGTAATAATGTAAAAATTACTACTATTAATGTTTTAAGTTTAATTTTTTTACTGTACAAGTGTTTCGTATTTTGTTCGATGCATGGATGTATATCAATTAGATTTAGTAAAAATTAAATAGGAAAAAAACTTAAATTTTACATAACATAACTTTATAATTACCATTAAAGAAAAATTAATTATATAGCACTCAAATTTCTCTCTGGACAGAAAATCTTAGAATAATTAATCCTTTATGTAGCTGATATTTTAGATTAGTTTAATTCTGTTATTTGTTAAAAAAAAATAATTACAGTGAATTCTTCTTATAGCGACCACCTTCCTAAGAAGTAACCAGTATTTTTGACAACACATAAAAAACTTCGCTAAGGTTGTATTAAACACCACCTCTCTAAGATGATGACCACCTAAGGATTTTAAACGAAACATCAAGATGTGCACACATTTATGAAAATCAGTCTCTAAGTAAATTAAAAAAGCGATCTTACCAATGGTGCGAGCATCTGTACGCAAGTCCGATTTTCGTCTGCATTACTGATTAATCAATAATATGATGAAATAAATCTTCGGCATATTTATATATATATAAAAAAAAAAAAAAAAACCGGGGACTTTGCATAGAGGTGCTGGGTATACTTTTGTGCAGTGAGCAATTTTATGCAAAGCCCAGTCGGCGATTTTTCATAAGATACATTCCTGAAGATACATTTCGTCCACGAATTAATTACTTAATCAATAATACAAACGAAAATTGGAATATGGGTGCCTCGACATGAAGGTACCTCACCCTTATGTCGAGTTAGAAACTGATATTATGCAGTTACAGAGACACTTTTATCCCGGGGAACTTTTGTTTCTGTTTTTTGGAAAATCGGCGGACCTGCAAAAGGGTGCGGGCTCCTTTATATCGGGACAATATTATGAAGAATCTAAATTAAATGCTTAGTCTGAGTAAACTTCATTAGTAAATGAGTGAAGGGAATTAAGGACGGAAATCATCGAACCGTTTATAAAGATTACTTACTCAACACTTTTATCGTATAGAGCAGAAGGGTTTACTTAATGTTGTTGTGTCTTTGCTTCATGCAGAACAGCTACCGGAAGTCTATCTGACTATTCTCGAAGAAAACCATCTGGTGAAAACAGCAGAGCTTTGAATAATAATGTTTTAAGTAGCGCGGGTCTTTCTTGAAACTGTTTTGTACACTGTAGCTAGTTACCAGTTTATTATACACATTTTATTCACTTTATTTCGAGGATCTCTCAGTAACAGGAATCGGTTTGAACACGTTTTGTTAGCCGGGATCTAATTGAAACAGGATATGCTGGATATCTAATACTATAAAAACGAATTGCATACCAAAGCAAGAACCTATTTGCGAAATCTTTATATTCCATAAAAACGTCTTTTTAAAGGGATATCCTTATCATCTCTTTTCGAAAGGCTATAAATGATTGAAAAAACAAAAATTATTAAGGCAAATATAATGAAAGAAAATAGTATTTATCATTCTGAACCTTAAAAATTACATGATTTTAAATGACTAAAACCATGACGAAATTTATTGTCGTTATTATTATTATTATCACCGTCATTATTATTATCATATTATTATTATTATTATTATTGTCATTAGTCATAAAGAGTATGCACATATAAAAAAACATGATCCAGTGTACACAGCAAGAAGAAGCAGTTCATGAAATTTCGATTGAATATATAAAAAAAAATGTCTTAAACCTCAAATATATAGTTTCTATATTTATTATAAGTAAGGTTGTAAGAACAAACGAAAAAAGACCAATTTAGATCAAAATTTTGCGCATTGTGCTGCAAAATTAAGGAAATTAAAAGATAAAATTTAGTAAGCACGCGAAAAAGTTATATAACTGCTAATATAAATGCTCGTTTAATGTTTTCTTCCCTCTTCTTGTCACTGTTAAAGTATGAATTAATATAAAATGCAGTCCCAATTATATGACCTTCGGTAATCCGACATCTCAAGAGAAATATGTCATTCATGTATGTTATTATTGTTATCACACCTGCTAATATTCGCAACAATGTTATTTCCTCTCTAATGGCAATTACTATAATGCACAGGGTAGCTTAATGTATCTATTTTTGATTTGTGATGAAATGCTGTTATTATTGCAAGTAAAAAATATAAGATTACTCATTATGTAGTAATTAAACCTGTCTTTCATTGCCAAGTTTGTAAATACATACTTCTCTTTTTTCAACGAGTAGAATCTAATAATCGATCTTCGACAATTCCATGTGATTCGTTACTCTCGCTTAACTAAATAGCATTCAGTCCCACTTATATTGGATAACCGTGGACACGAACCAATTTCCCTTAGAGAGCCTTCCACGAAGGCTTTCTTTGCCATAATCAAAATAAGCCAAACCAAACTATATTGAATAACTAGGACTCTATCGAGGTTATGATGATTTAAAACAATAGAGCTCTCACGGTTACGGTTGGAGTGAAAAGATTTCGAAATTTTCGAATCGCAACACCCATTTTTTCCTGCGCAACTTGATCATCGCATTGAAAAATCATAAATGGCATTGGAAAGATACACGTATGACAAAAACTGCCAACGCAATATGAATAAATACTGGCGTAAAAACTATGGCATGATATACGTATATTAAAATTATCCTCAATCTTCAGTACATGATTGATGATGCTGTGTTAATAGCATAGTAAGTTTTTCAATTCGGGATAAAGTGCTATTATTATGTAGAACGTGTGCACAAATATCCAGAGACACAGCTTTTGCTTTTAACTCTCAAATTTTAGTACATTATATTAGCAATGACAAATTACTTGAAAGCTATCTGCGTAGGGAACAAAATCATCTCAGAAAGCTTAAAAGAACTGACTTGCGCCCACATTAAGTATGAGAAAAAGTTCCATGAACCATCTTACTCAGTTTCCATAAAACAAACAGAATACAAATTACTAATATTTTCTAGTATTTTATCAGCTGAGCCAATGATAATAGAAAAATGCAGTTTTTCTGTTTTTCCCAATTTACTTTTCCAATACAGGGTGATTTTTTTTAATGACACCTTTGATGCATGTCTAGTTAGGCAAACAAAATATTGCTATATTTTGGTTTAAGGAAATTTTGAATTCATTTCCACATTCTGTGAACTTTCGTTCTTTATGCTCTTGGTATCTTTGAGTTTATATTTTACAATAATAGATATGTTGTTATTATTCTCTATATATAGAAACAGTATAGGTCAATTCCAGCATTTTATTCAATACTATACCCTCATTCATTGTAAACCAACTTAGTTCCATGTAGAAGGTTAGTTTTCAAAGCACATAATCCTTACCGGATTTTAATTAGATTCTCCCTGTCAACTTCAAATCATTCAAGCAGATATATTATACTAGACCAGCAGTTGAGCCGACGGGAAAATGAAATGAAACAACAAAAATTACACACTGTGATAAGTATTTTGGAACTGATTTTCTTATGTCATTTCATAGGAACCTTCATCCTTGTGTTTTCTTGTTTTGTTTTTCTAATACAGTCAGAATGTCTCTCTCTCCACAGGTATACCTCATGTTTCTAATGGCTATCAGCTGTGCAGGTGTAGTCTGGAACCATGGAGGTAGGAAGTTCTGTAGTTCTATTTGCATCTTCTTTGAAAGACTTATCCCTTGACGACTTTATTCCCGATTTAGCCTGGACCGGAAATAGCTATTGACCACCCAACCATATTAGCCTTCGTTTTCCATGATACAACCATCATACAAATGAGGTTGAGTTTATGATACTTCACCCTCTGCCAAAGCAATCACATGTTTCGCTTTAGCCTATCTTTGGATTTGCCCTTTCAAGCCAGTTTCTAGAAGCAGTTTTTTTTTTTTTTCCCCCCAATAAGCAGTACTCTTTACTTTTTAAACTTTTTAAGAAAAGGAGGAAAAGGGTTTTGCAGATTTTAAAAAGAAAATGGAGAATTTCAGAAGATGAAAATGATGAAAATGATTTTAGTCTCACTAGTCTGGAGAACTCGAACTTGTACTATCATTTTCTAGCTAATTCAGGTGGATAATACCTGTTACAGCTTTTAATGTATAAGTAATTCTAGACAGTGACAATGTGGACAGTGATTAGTATTTTGTGTTTTTATTACCCATCTGTTTTGTTTCAATCTAGTCAGTTACATATAAGTTATAGATAATAGCACAGTTCAAAGTGAGTAGAATTTGATTTGAATTTTCCTTTCTCACCTTCGTGAAAAATGGAGCTTGATTCTTTTCTAAAAATGTGCATTGATCAAAATGAATAAATCACTAAGCGAAACTATTCGGTCTGTTAGAATGCAGATTGGAATCCCCCCCCCAAAAAAAAATTACTGCTGGTAAAGGCCGATGATTTTCAAAGAGCTTGTGGAAGCCACATCGCAATATAAAAAGTTTGTTTCTGAATACTTATCTTTACGGTTTTCTTATGCCGGGAAGAAGTCAAATTCTACACATTTATGCATTATGTGTCAATACACCCATTCCAATAATTCAGATAAAGATGGTTGTTCTAGAAAGAAAATTCATGATGTTAGTTGCCCACTAATGGCAGCATAGATAAGCCCACTGAATACTGGTATTTCGACCAGGGTTCAATTCCTGGCGAACGGGCTCGCTGCATGGATGCTTTCATGATTTTTGCGAAGGTCAGTAGACAAACGAAGTCCCAAAGCTGACGCTGACGTCACTTTCTTGCAAAAGTGAGAGAAACAAAGGCACAACGGGAGTAAGGAATAAGGTACTTTTGAGTAGAATTGAAGATAGTCACATATATAGCGTAGTCTTGTAGTATATTAATTTTGGTTTTTCCCCTGGACTACGTCATTACCACTCAGTTTCCAGATACAAACAATGGAGAACATTTATGTCGGATAATCCGAAACAGATATTTCTACATTCTTTGCATTCTTATATGAAGCAGTAGGTACAAAGCATAAAATTGTGATCTTCCATATAAGGTAAGGGCGACCGAGAGATAAAGTCGCTGAACCCTGTTAGTTTGGTCCCCGATTAGAATCCCTCGAACGGCCGGCTGCATGGGCGCTTTCCTGGATGTCCCCATTTGTAACGTGTATAAGAGCCAGTTCCCTTACAGATTGCTCCACGAAGGCATCCCTCCTCTTAGGCAGTTAGCCCTCGAGTGCTTTGCCGTAATCAAATAAACCAAACCAAACCATATAAGGTAAGATAGCTTTCAAAAGGATATCTCATTTATACTTTCACAACTAATTGAAATAAATTAAAGTTTCTTTTTTATATTCTATAACGAAATTCTGTAAGGTTACTGAAAGAGTCATGGAAACTAGCATGCGATGAACTATTTGAAGTACCATAACAGGACTATGCTTAATAACCTTACAAAGACTCTAAAAGTTACCAGATGCTAATATTACTGTATGTATGCAGAGCAGGCTTTTCGTTTATGATTATCATAGAATATATCTATAGCGATATTTTGCATGTAAGTTTTCTCGAAATAATTATTTGTGCTAAACATGATTTATATGTGAAATCTCAAATAGTTATTAACCATATTCATTTATTAATCTGTGGGAGGCACTTTCGACTTTTAGCCTTGATTAAAAAAAGGGATACAACATGAAAAAGTTTGAGGACCATTCCTATATACGAATTTTGCATTTAAAAGTTTTTGGATATATGTTATTCTACTTCCTCATTCTACTTTCCTCATTCATTAAATCTCATTCATTAAATCTCAGGATGGAGGTATTGCCAAAACTCGTGCATTTGATCGTTCGCTGTGTCAAGAATGGAAGGCTCAGATATTTCAAGCGAGTATCTTGTTTTAACATTTCGAAAGCAAGAAAAAGCCCAAAGAATAAATCTGGAAAGGAAGAAGTCATGAAATCATCCAGCCACATTAGTGTATTAATTACATTACTGTATTAATTGATATAGTAATACAGTATTATGTTATCTGTATTAATTAATTAATACAGAAATGCAATACGGTTGTAATTTTTAACTTCCGTGTATAATTTCTTTTCACTTAAAAGTCAGAATTCAGTATAGTGTATGCAATGAAATACTAATATATAATAAAATACCACAGCGTAGCACAGTTTGCATTAGTTTTACCTTTTCAAACAACCAACAAAGCATTTTGCTAACGTACCTGTCCAATTTTGTGTGGACTCTAGCTTATTTTTTCATACTCTATATAAATTCATTCTTTTTCTTAAATTTCTGTTTCAAATAGCGACATCGTTAAGCATAATGAAGAAGTTATGTTATTTACTATGTCAGCTAGTCACAACGCACTTTAACTTAAGCGACCTTGAAATGGCTTACAAATAGCGAGTAGTAGTCAAATTACCATTGGCTAAGTAAACAGGTTTTTAGAAGATACAAAATATCCTTAACAAACTGTTGAAAATAAATGTGCAAAGCTTTGCACAACGAATACATGTATGATAACACAACACGTCTCTATCTACTGTTTTCCAATAAAGTGAATTTCCTGTTTTCGTGTTGTCTATTATTTAAGCTTGTCTGCATAAGACGCGCGCTTACTTTTGACGCTTGTATCGAATAGACAAACCCAAGATAATAAGCAAGTCCAGACGTCGTTAAATTAACTCAGTAAATCACTTACAAAGGACTCAGGAAGTGTTTGAAAAACAGGATTTTATCTTCCTGTAGTTTTCTTTTAAATCTCATATGATAAAAAAGTGGACAATGGTATGATTCAAGTTCTTTTTTCAATTGCTATCAATTTAAAGTGGATAAGATCGCGTGAAAATAAATTTCATTCCACTTATTGCACCCAGTTCAGGGTAATTCTCAAGTTTTTTGTCACGCAGTGCTTAGTAATTGTTCAAATAGCTAAAAAATTTGGCCTGTAAATTTTTAAGACTTCTATGCAGTAGCGTGGTTTACAAAAAGAATAGAAATGTCACTTAAATAAGAAATACGCTTTAATTATAATTTAATCTAACAGGAAAATGAAACTAATAAAGCATAAAGATTGCAGAATTGTGTTAAAAAATATCAACTTCCTCTTCTTCATTAATTGGTAATTTTTAGGGGAAGTTTTCTCGCAAACGCAGAAGTAAGAAATAAAAAAAAAAAAAAAAAAAACTCCTTTTTATATAGAATCTGCTCTGAACTCTGAATGGGGATGTAGCAGTCTTCACGAGAAATAGACTAGTCTCGAAGTAAAAAAGTCGTCAAAGATTTTCTGAAATCTTTAGAAGACATAGCAATAGAATGGCAGGGGCGTAGCTAGAGGGGGGCATCTGTCCC
Source organism: Stegodyphus dumicola (assembly GCF_044657685.1). NCBI lineage: Eukaryota > Metazoa > Arthropoda > Arachnida > Araneae > Eresidae > Stegodyphus > Stegodyphus dumicola. The sequence goes on from NC_140781.1 coordinate 119,187,355, forward strand.
CGGGCGCAGAATCCAAGGAGCGCCAAACTGATGTTACGACATTTTAGAATTAAATGTTTTCTATCCTTGGCAAGCAGTAGGGGGCGCGAAATCTTCAGTTGTCCCTGGGCGCTGAAAACTCTAGCTACGACTCTGTAGAATGGAGTAAGAAATTTTCAACATAATGTATGCAATTAGGCCGCCCAGACGGGAAAGTGGTTAACGACACTAATTGGAGTAACCAAGGGCCCAGGCTCGAATCCCGGAGAAAGTATGGATGTAAATTGTCTGTCCCTTCAGAAGGCAATGATGGCCCACCGATTAGGTGCTTTCATGATAAATTTTCATGATTTCATTTCATCTCTTCCGACCTTTGAACTGGCCAACGCCTATAATGGCTAGTGGTTGGAGGGAGGGGCGGATGCATACAATTACTTAGATTTTTGAAAAAATTAAGATGCTAAAATTTTGTTAAAAATGTCTTATCCTTTTTTAAAACAATTGCGGTACACAAATCTTGAAAGTTTTACTTTCTTCATACAAACTGATCGCTGTAAATCACTCATTCGACTAAAATGTCCGCAAACTAACCGTAGAAGTAAACAAGATCTAAACAGCAATGTCAAAGAGTAATCGCTATTTGCCAACCTAAAAATAATATTTCCCACAGCAAAAATTTTCTCGTATGAGTTTCACCGAAATTCGTGGGGTAAATTCATAGACACACCGATGCAATTTTCCTAGAGAAATTTCGAAATTCTATTGAAGTTATGCAAATTTATTCTATTGAATCTATTGAAATAAATATGTTTTATTCATCTATTGAAATAAAATATGTTGAAAATAAAATATGTTTCATTTAATAATAATTGAATAATGTGTAGCGGAATGCAGAGACAATTAGGTTTTTGAAAATTAGTGGAACGTTAAATCCCTGCACGCAAAAATTCATTCTTGTTTCCAACACCACAAAATTGACTAAAAACGTAGGAAATGGATGCGTTTCGTGGCGCTAAGTCAAAATAGAAGGTGAAAAGAGAATTTCGTAATTAATCGCGAAGAATATAAGAGCTTATCTGTTTAGCAAGACTTCCACGAATAAAAACAGGCTTACTCATACAGATAATTCTCGTATGCATTTCCCTTAACGAAAAGCTCAAATCCTCCATCATTCACCTAAACATGTAGCACCATTAAAACAACTGTTCTGCATAGTATAATAACAGTATTGCAATAGAAGAAATATATCATGATATATGATTGCAAATACTGACTTTTTTAGTCGCAAATGAAAATAAAAGGGGGGAAAAGGTTAAGATTAGTGAAAGCAGTATAAAATTTTAACAACTTTTTTGTCCTTTTTAAGTATAAAACTTAAAAATCTATTAGTACCTGATGGTTATTGTTGTTTTTTGTTGTATTGTGCACTAGCAAGTAAGGCATACTACGTACGTTTCCTCTATTTAGCGCAGTTTTAATCAAAGAATCATAAGTCAAAATAAATACGAAATCTTTATTTAACAAGTATGAGAATTCTGTAACTTAAGTTAGAACACCAATTAAAGTAGCAGTCTTCACAGACATTAAAAATTGCAGTACTGAAAAGAATAACTTTCATAGAAGCATTATCAGTCCGAATATCATCAGGCTTACCCATTTAGATAATAAAAAAAGAAACAGGAGCATACTTTGACACAGTACCTGAAAGAGAAAGCACTAACTGTATTAGCTCTTGGGCCCAGGTACAAGTAGCTAAGGTGAGAATCGAATGCCCTCGACCTACGCTTTCTCTCGCCAATATATATCTTGGCGCACGTTCTTTTTTTATGCCTTTGAGCTTCATTATGCAAAAATACCTAAATTTATACTAAATTGCCCCTGTGTTGCTAACGAAACTTATACCAATTGCAATTCATTCCTGCAAAACTGAAATTTAGCTTTAGGAATTGGTTTAGTCATAATATCAGCAACCATTTGCTCCGTTGAAAGATAAGAAAGTTTTACTATTCCTTTGTTGTGCAAGTCGTGAAAATAAAAAATTGTATCAATATGAAATTTTGTATCAATATGTTTTGTGCACGAACTGAACTTTTCAGATTCTACAAGTTTTACTGTTGATTGATTATCCTCGAAAACCTTTATCGGTACAGTTTGGGGTAGATTGAAATCTATCATTAATTTTAATAGCCATAGTAATTCTTGCGTAGCTTCCGATAATGCAACACATTCAGCTTCTGCTGAGGATAATGAGACGCATGTTTGTTTCCTTGAAAACCATGAAATACAGTTTTTGCCTAATAAAATAACACTTCCTGATGTGGATTTTCTATTTTCAGTATCTTGTCCCTAATCAGCATCTGAACAAACTGTGAGTTTAGGTTCTTCATTCGACGAAATTTGTGGAGATAAATGCTTTGTCGTTTTTAAATATCTAATGATTCTTTTTACAGCATTCCAGTATTTTTGACGTAGATAACTATACTTTCTGCCAAGTATTTGAGTTGAAGCACTGACATCTAGTCATGTGATAGACGACATATACAAAACACTTCCAATAGCTTGGCGAAATTTATCATTTGAAGTTAGGAGATTTTCTTCCTTTTTTAGACTATAATAATTTGTTTCCATTAGTGTACTATAAAGTTGAAATTGCTTGACTAGTTGATTTATTTCATTTTTCTGAGATGAGAGATAACTTTCATCTTCCTTTCGATTTATTTCCATGCTTAAGAAATATTTAGTTTCACCAAGATGTGTTATATGATAACGTTTCTTTAAATCATTAATTATTTGAAGAATTAGTCCTTCTGTAGAACTTATTAGGATATCATCAACATACACAATTAAATTAATTCTTCGATGACGAGCTTCTTTTTGTGAAAAGACACGGATCTGCTTTGCTTTGACTGAACCCAAGATTCTTCAATGTATTTTCATTTTCTGCATTCCAGCACCTAGCTGCTTGTTTGAGACCATAAATCGACTTCTGCAGTTTACAAACTTTGTCTTTCTTCCGGAACTACGAATCCTTCTGGTTGTTCCATATATATTTCTTCATTTAGCTTGCCATTCAAAAAAGCTGTCTTAACATTTAATTGATGTACCTTGGGATTATTATATGCTGCCCATGCTAAGAAAACTCGAATTGTAGTGTGTTTCACTACTGGTGAAAAAGTTTCATCATAGTCACTGCCGTACTTTTGAGTAAATCTTTTGGCTACTAATCGTGCTTTGTATTTTACCTTTTTACAAGTTTCATCATATTTGGTCTTAAGCACCCATTTCCTGCCTACTGCATGTTTTCCTGGTGGTAAATCTGCAATTTGATAGATTTCGTTTTCTTTTAAGGAGTTTATTTCTTCTTCCATCGCCTTCATTTAAGCTTTCTGTTCCCGTTTTATTAAGCTTAGAATTTCTTCAAAGCTTTGTGGATCTTTATTTTGAGATAATGTTGATTCTTTGTCTTATGGTTTGTAGGAGAATCTTTCCTGCGGAATCCCTTTGATTGATCTGCTAGAAACCCTTCTTTCTACATTTTCTTCAAATTTAATTAATTCTTCAAATCCTTTTGAATCTTCTGTCAAAACATCGCCATGAGACATTTCTTCATAGTTTTGAGAGTTGTCGAAATGAATTAATTCCGAATCTTCAGCATTATTTTCTACATGTTTGTCAGATACAGGCAAGTTTTCTGAAAATTTAACAGTTCTATTTACTATTATTTTCCTTCCATCTAAGAAATGATGGGAGATTTTCCAGATCGGGCAAAATTCTGAATAAAATTACTAAATACTTCTCTCTAAGGCTAGGTTGGAATAAAACTGCCAAAGCTGAGATAAGAACGAGCTGCATCGCGCTAAACCAATAAAAATAGTTTCTACCGTATTTGAAGTTTCAGCAGTTGATGTAAATCTACTTCGGCATCTATATATGCTACCTCTTCTTCCTTTAAAAAATAATAGCTTACCATTGATAAGAGCGAGAAAACGAGCTTAGATTTAATTTAAAGTTAAATTATCATTAAATGTTATTACATTTCCGTACTCTGTGTGTGTGAAAGAGAGATGACTGTAAGTTTTAGAATACTTTAGTTTTTTGGTCAAGATAATATATTTCATAGGGAAATGAAAGAATTCATTACGTATGCAAAGTGACATTATAAGAAAAATAAACTGTTAAGGCTTTAAACCGATTGTTACGAATATGAATACCCAAATTAAAATAATTCTTCCGTCTAGAAGAAGCAGAAACTTTTTTTAAATGATTGCTTAAAACGCCATATTAAGGCTATGGAACATTCTATAAATCTCACGATTGATTTGTTATTAATTAATTTATTTTTTCCATCGAGATCATTTCTTAAACATACCATATTCAGGAAATGTGTTATTGTATTTCGTTATAAATAAGTGAAAAGGCTAATGTTGAAATAAAACCTAGATATTACACACAAAAATCATTAATAGATATAGTTGTTGGGGTTTTACTGATGAAAACAACAATATTCTTGCATCTTTTCTTTTATCCCCCATAAAGAGCGGATAGTTTAGTGCTATTATTAACAATTCATTCTTGTGACTAAAGAAGTCTAAATATTTTCCTCTTTCATTAGTCAATCAAGTTTAATAGCTTCAACAATTCCAGAAGAAATTAGGAATGAATACCATGTTTACTTGCATAATAGTCGCACGATTTTTTTTTTTTTTTTTTTGCCAGTTTTTTTATTGTGAAAGTCTGGGGGCGAATATTATGCGGGGAAATCTGCTAGACAGTATTGTACACTTTTGACGATTCTTTCTGCTTCCAAACGGGGGTGCGACCATTAAGCGAGGGCAAGTATTACAAGGAGTAAACGCGATAATTTCCGTTCTTCAAGCCATGCATTTTAAAAATTCTTGAAGCATAATTTTTTGTCGTCGCATTTTTTGGTTTACTTGATTCGGAAATAATTACAGAATTTTTTTCCTCCTGACAAAGCTTACAATTCTTTCTGTAGCAAGAACTGAGAAGATACTCTTTAATTCAAACTGCCGTAAATAAGACAGAAACCATTTATATACTATATGAACTGCTTACTATTTTAAAAAATATATTTATTTGAAATTTGAGTCAGTTTCTCTAATGAGAAAAATGACAATTCTGACTAGCTTAAAAATTTCATATGCGTGTGTATACTACTTCGTAATTTCGTATAGTGATAACGCTCCTCTGGCAGCAGTAGGAACCATCAAATTTTTTAATCGAATAAGGAAAAGTAAACAAACAAGTGAATTAACAGAAAAAGAAAAAAAGAATGTAAGTAAGATACATGCGGTAATAACTTTCTAGGTGCTTAGTTGTAAGTAGGTTTAAAAGGAATTCCGAAATTTAAAATTTTTAATTCCTAAGCACTAATATTATTTCGAGAGCGCTTACGTCAACTGTTCCTGATCTGTGTCTGTTTATTTCTTTGAATAATAAATACTGCAAGTAGCTGCATAAATATTTTTAAGGAATAAGTTTACCATATTCATTCATTAGATTATTTGAATAAAGGCAATATAATAAAAAATATATTCTACAAAGTCTGTATTAGTAACTGATTGAGAATTTAGAAGGTTTCTTTTAATTAACATATTATTTCATATGTTAAATCTTTTCTGAACTTCTACTGTTTAGTGTACTCCATCAGAAAAGGCAAATTAAGTGAGTTTAACTAACGAGAGAGAATCTAAGTTTAGAGAGTTAATTCTCTCTGTAAACCAGAATATGCAACCAAAGCATCAAAGTTTAGAGAGAGAGTTTGCTAACTTAGGCTCGAAGGTCTGAAACTTAAGCATTCTCCATACAAAATGAAATATAAATCACTCGAGTAAATTGTATAAAAGTAAGTTGTATTTCGTCGAAGTATGCTTTGGAGTGTTTTACATTTTCCTTTACGTGGATTTCGTAACCTTGTAACATAACTTAACTGATCTAAACTGCTGGCATAGGAAATTTGTATGGTTCTTTAGAAGAGTTCTGAGATTCTCTTTAAAGTTTTTATGAATTTTGATTTCTAAAGAACCGCTTTGAAACTTTTGAAATCGTCCTTTTCCCATTCCTTTGCTTAGAAAGAAAATCATGAAAAAGGTCATCAATCAAGAGGAAACTGTCCGCGCCTGGGAAGGGAATATAGAAAGTCGTAAGCAGCTAGGGACGAAATTTCGGGACGGGTGTAAAATATGCCGGTTTTTCAGCCAATCACAATGCAGCAAATCCTATCTGGCTTTGTAATGCAACTTCACAGAAGTGGCTTCGTAAACCAATTAGAAGGGCCCCTTTGTTCAGTGTCGTTTTTAAATCACGAAACGAAACTTTAAAAATAGAACAAAAAATGGCTATTAACTTCGTTCAGAAAGCAGTTGAATGAATATCGAATTCATATCTTGAATGAATTGAATTAATACCTTGAAAGAATTCATACCTTGAATTTTTTCTCTCCCATACGATTCAAATTTATCAAAATTTCATCTAAAAATATTATGTTATTTATTTTATGTAGCTTTCTCTTTTCTAACTAATGATGAACAACGAAAAGAATGAAGAATTCTTGAGGAAAAAAAAATATGGAGGGGGAAATGAAAGTTGTTTTCAATTTACAAAAGGCTTAAACTGCAAAAATCCGAGCCTTTTCTTTAGAATAACAAAGTAACAGTGGTATAAAAAACAAAATATTCAATGTTAAACTTGTTTCTTCTACGCTTAAATAGCAGTTGTGAATTATTCAATAAATGTGGCTATCTTTTTTTTTTCCAAGCCCAGTATCAAATAATTCTGAGTAGGCTATGAAAATATAATGCTCAAGTCATTCCTGACTTTAATGATGATTATACAATTTTTTAGTCAATGTGTCTTTGCTATTTTTGGCTATATGTTGGCATTCTGCTTAGAGCAATTATGAATAATAGTATTATGAAAAGGCTACAAAAATCTTCAAATGGTTAGCTATAACTTTTCTTTTCAGCTCGCAGTTGCTTCCTTTGATAAGATTACCTTCACAATCCAATGCTAATATTTAACTTATCTATTTCATAAGAAAGGAATTATAATGTTCCCCTTGCATGCTGTTGTGTTGTAAATGGTTATGATATCCAGCTGGTACTGGAAGTTGTTTTTCATACTTCGAAAAGCTTAATAGTCTTTACAGTGGTTCGTGATTCAAAATGTTTCGGGAGATAATTCTTCACCATCTGGATTTGGTTGACTGGGTCTTGTGCCTTTCACCAAATTGTCCTTTAAGTGGAGGGGAATTATAATTATCCCATTTCCCGGTGCGTAATCACGTGGTAAGTCAATGGTCTGAAAGTGGCGGTTCCCCGAAGCAATTTAATGCAGCCTGTGAATAAATTTCAATTATATATTTATTACAAATAAGATGTTGCAAAGATTTCAAGATTTTATTTATTTGAAGTTAAATTTACGTTATTTTCATCACCATTAAAAACAAAGGTAAACCGCACATTAGAAAATCTATTAGTTGTGCTAATTAATTTATAATGGGATTTAAATCTCATTTAAAGACTTGAAAATAGAGATTTTATTAACTGTTATTGGCAATTGTCAAAGAATTAATATGCCCAGTTTCGAATTTTTGCCCTAAGAATAGTCTCTTTGTTTGGGAATGCATTTATATGTGAACAGCTTTTTTTTTTCAGTTAAAATTAATAAAGAACAGTAAAAGCAGTAAATTAATAACAGTTAAAATTAATAAGGAAAGAACTCGATTTACCGATGAGCATCTACAATCCGTGATGGAGACAATTTCTAGTAATTTTTCTACAGTGCACGGACGTTATAATGGGCAGCTACGGTCCGTGAGATGAAGATAATTTTTAGAAATTTTTCTCCAGTTCACGGACATTCTACAAATAAATTTATAATTATTTACATATGCATTTAGATTCTTATGTCGAAGAAAAAATTAATTAATAAAAGAAAGAGACTATGTTATTTTTTATTAATTCTTAAATTTTGTCCCATTTGAAAAGTTTTCTCTGAAAAACTTAGAAATTTTTCTTAATTTATTTATTTTTAGTTTAAATTAAAGTAAGCTATTTAATGATTAATTAAACATATTAGAATTATTTGAAATGACTCCCAGTCTGAAATATTAATATATTTAACTGTCGGTATGTTTTAATTACAAAAATGTGACTAACAAAAATATCTTGTAGGTACCAAACTTTAGATTTGAGATTGAAAATAAGTGCAAATTTTAACTTTTCCCTTTGCGCTATTAGTATTATTGTTTATGCATATTTTGATAAATGTTTAGTTTGCAAAATTTAAACTTTAGTCTTTTTTGATGATAAAAAATTTCATTTTGCTAAAAAACATCGGGTCCATCAACTGTTTTCAGATCGTGCATTTGGCCCTCATGCAACTTGAGTTTGAGACCACTGGTATAAATGTTGAGAACGATCAGTAAATAAGTTAAAGATCCGTGTTTAAAATTCCGCAGAGGACATAGCTAATTTTTCACCTTGTCTGCAGGATGACGAGTTAGAACTCGGATTTGTTCGAGTGGGACTCGGGCTTCTTTCCAGTCGCTTTTTGAATAGAGGAAAATCTAAGGAATTACTGCGTCGTAAGTGATTAATACATTCAGCTGTCATTGGTAGATTGATAGTTCTAGTACCGACAAAGACACTGTGGAATTTTATGTTTCCTGTTTCGAAAAGCGTAATAAAGTGTTACAAACTGTATTATTAGAATTTGACATTCCTCACCTTTTAACATCACTTCTTCTCCAATACCAACTAATGTTCCGTTGTATGTGTTTCCTTTCATAAGAATATAAGACGTAAAGTTTCAAAATAAATTTCTGGGTAATGTGAAATTTTGTTGCATAAATTTGGGAAACAATTCTATGAGCTTACTAAAATATATTCAGATTTCTCTTTCATTCCTTCATCTCTGTTAAAAAAATGATAAAAGGCGGAACATAGAGAGAAAACCAAAATACTGCCGAATGATTAACGATGTGCAGAAATACCGTTAATCATTCAGCGGCAGATAAATTGGAAAAGTGATAAAAGTGATCACCGCACATAAGAACATTCCTGCTACCCAAAAGAAAATACGCTTTATTTACTTCTTTTTTAAACAAGTTCATATTTCGCAAATTAAATACGAAAATAAATAAATAAAAATTGAAAAAAATTCTAAAAGCTTTCGGATTTTATATTACGCCAAAGGGGGCCCTTTTTTTAGCGTTTTGTGTGTTATCTTTATTTATTAAACATCATGTTCTTCGTACTTAGACTGTTAAATTCAATTCAACAGAAATTCAATTCACAAACTGTAAAATTCAATTCACAGAATATTTAAAAGAGCATATCTTTAGAATTTTGGATACACAGTCTCGCGAGCTAGAGATAATTTTTTTCCCGTACAGTCTTGCCATTGCTCGCTTTAAAATCGTTGAATTTGTTAATCGAAAATTCGTTAAAGTGTTACAAAATATGAAATCGACAATAAAAAAAAATTCCAAATTTCAAATCAGGGCATCCAGAAGGCCATATTCGGTGGAGGATTACGTTACTCAAAATTTGATGGTAACGTTGTTTTATCACAATGCGAGAAACATACATACGTTTATGCAGATTCTTCATTATTTAATTTCTTTATATATAATACAATGCTCAAATATTTGGTGGCAACAATTTAAAAAGCGATTTGCTGTTTATAGTGAATCAACGCAAAATGTCAAACCGAAATTAATAGCCCTTCTCGGCAAATTGCTTTTTGGGCTAATAAGAAAAACTTATTTATTATTCATAAATGTGGATGTGGTAGTTGATAATGAATTTTCCTAATGAAAATAAATTCTTTTATATTACAAACTAATATTGTATGGTAATATTAGTTCATAATTATCGAAGGAAACAGCTTTTTCTCTAATTATCGTATTTCTGGTATACTTTTTCTCCTCACGTACTTTTCCCTCTAGTTTTTTCAACATATGTTTTAGAAACTTTCGATTTAGGGTTATAAGGTATTTCTCCCACCTTTTTAGCGTGCCTTCATAGTCTAGTGGTTCTGCACACTGGGCCGGTATTCCAGAGGTCCGTGGTTCGGTTACCCGGCGAAGGCGGTTGCTAATTTTTCATCTCTCCGGCTTTTCCAATTATCCTAATGCCTCTACAGGGAAAAAATGTAAAATGTATCTACAGATATAGAAAAATATTTTGTGTACGTAAAAAGAATATTATTGAAATTGACAAATACTTAATACATTAACATTTGTGTGTCTTAACGTATACATTTTAGTGCGCTATGTTCTTCATTAAAACTATGTTTATCATTAACATGTGTTGCACTTATCAAGCTTCAGAGAAAAAGTGCATACCGCATGTTTTTCCCCTCCGGATTTTCAAGCAGTAAAATTAATAGCAAAAGGCGGATATACGAGTAAATACGGTATATAGAATGTACTTCCATCCCTTTTGCTCATAAACTGAATTTAATCAATTCTGTTTTCTACAAAATGAAAGGAGAGGAAGGATAGCCTCAGACAGGTGAATCATCTTCATTTACTGATACTGCTTCTGTCAAAAACAAGAAACCGCGAAGGAGGAGCGGCTAAGGAGCGATTCTGCGCCAAATGTAGTCGGTAGCTGCATGGTTGGCTGAATCGGTTGGACCCAAGGACCTAAAGAAGGAGGAGCTCCAAAATCCACGTTCCCCATCCTCCTCACACAGTTGCTAGCGGTGCTTCAATATTGACGTGTGTTTGGAGTTTGCTTGCTTGTTTTAAAACCACTTGACGCAATTTCGGTAGATCCGGTATTGATTTGTAATAATTTGCAAACAATTATTGAAAAGAAAAAAAATAACAATCCGAAACTGGACGGAAACTTTATTTCAGAAAAATCACCAGAACTTTATTGCTGAGAGACGTCTTGACATAATAAGACATCTTGAAGACTTATCAAATGACATTTTTGTGTTTTTGTATAAGCAGGTAAAACTCCTACTATTAATTTACTTAGTCATTTAGCACATTTTGTTGTGAATTAGTGTAGATTACTTTTTGTAGTGATAATAATGCCTAATAACCGAATTCTTTTGCGGGGAGAATAATGCTAAATGTTATTATTTCTACCAGTCTTCATAAAATTTTAATTAAACACCATGTTTTTTGGTAACATGGGATATAAAACATGAATTTAAATGGAATATTACAGAAATTTTCATGAATTTTTTAAATATAGGCAATATTTAGAAAAATTTTAGTGAAAATTTTCATTTACGCCATATCTCCTATAATAGATTCTAATAATTATACTTCAATAATCTTTACACAGTATATAAATAACATACTTACCTGTGTTCTGTAGCAAAAGATTTGCTGTACTGATAAAAAATTTTTAAATATTCCAAACTTGGTAAAAAAAACAAAATCCTCTTTTTTCAAAATACTGTCAATAAAATCAATCAATAAATACAAAGAGGTCAGATTTTGCTACAGAACATACTAAAGATGAATAAGACATTTTGGCAAAATTTCATTTGTATATTCTAAATACATTTTGAGAAATGAATGTAATCGCAATCAAAAGTAACGAAAAACACAGTTTCTCAGAAAATGCATTTAAAGATTTTAATACAGCTCAAAAAATTTTGTAGCCACTTTAAACCTTTAAAACTCGCCATGTTTGTATGTTAGACCCTCTTTTGCTTAATTGTTAACTAATTTTGACTTTCTTTCAGCTTTTTTCTGGATAACTCTGTTGCTTGTAGGGATTGGAGTTTCAATTTCGGAATTCGCTGTTTGTCATTTCCCATGTAGCTTTCAAACATAATAGGATTAATATCTATTTCTAGATACCTGAAAACAGGTAAAAGTCTTAAAATCCTGGATTAAATAATAATGCAGCAATATGTGCACCTAAAAGCAATGTTTTCAGTTGGACAAAAATTTCTTTTGGTAAAATAGTCCGCTAAAGGTTATTAAAACACTCATTATTGTTCTGAATCTTCCCATGTAGCTATTTTATAAGCGTATTCTTGTCACACAGTGAAAGATATGTTTTTTATATTGTGTAATAATTAAAACTTAACAGTAATTAAATAATTATATCGTAATTAAACTCTTTAAACTTATTGTTTACATTTTTACGTCTCTTTATATGCCAACTTCCGGCATCCGAAACTTGGTTTTCCATCATCATTCGGTTTGTTATTTATACTATTCTAGTTAGCGTAAAAACAAAAATAAACCATTTTTGGAAACCTAAACATGTGGCCTATCAAATGAATAAATAAAAAAAATTCGAAAATTTTCACCAAACCGACGATTTTAGGGTAGAATATTTAAGAAAGAAATAATTTCAGACCAGTATTTTTTTAATTGTTTTAATATTGCTTATGATATTTATATAAATAATATAGATATAAACGCCCTAAAATATGCATTAATCTTGAAAATATTAGAGTGATGTTTTTAAAGCTGAAGAATTTATTCCTGGAAGCCAAAAAATTTCAAATTCAGCAAGTGTTTGTATTTACAATGGGGTAGAATCTATGCTATGAGAAAGAAAATATATCGACTTTTTTTTATATTGGAGATTTTATTTTAAAAAACTTAAAATTTAAACTTCGCTAATGATATTTGTAATTTCACTTTTCAAGCCGAAAAAGTATTTAAGAATTTTTCGTACACCTAGTACAGTCAAGATTTAGGATTTCTGAACATTGTTTCAAAGCCTTTGCAATCTGAAACCGTACATCTATTATTAGCATATGGATTACTAGAGAATGCCTTGCTTATTGATTACCGGAATGCGAAGAAAATTTGGAGATCTTTTTTCTATCGTTTCAGAGATCTTTGATGTTTGGGGAATAGTTCAAAGAATTTTTGTCGGAGTAGGGTTAGGAAAGTGAAACAAATATGAGGAATTATGCGAAATTGAGTGATTAAAAGATTTAGAATCTTCTTTTAGAGTAATTGTGTTTTTTCCAATGATAGTTACTTTATGCACTCAATTTCGTCATCGTATGAAGAATGTTCTTGATGCTTACCAAGTATAATAATTCAATTCGAATTTCTTACGAAAACAAATGAAAAAGAGATCTACCACAAAGTAGATGATTTTGTGCGAAAGTTTCCCGATGATGTGTCATCAGCATTTCGTCCCAGTTACAAGTTAAAGCGGCATTTAAAGAGAAGCTTGAAAAAATTAATAACGTCAGATGATTAGCAGAATTTATAATTACAAATCAGGTTTCTATTTTATCGAGATTTCTTGATGTATTCCCAGCATGCATCATATGCTAAACGGTTCCTGTGATGTAGCTGGCATAATCATCAAATTGGAATTAACAAAAAAATTATTTGCGGAATAGTATGGAATAGGAAAGGCTAACCTGTTTAGCTATAGTTTCAGTTGAGATTAATCGAGCCCCAAAATTAACCTTGATAAAATAATTAATGAGGTTGCTTCCTTAACAGCTAGAAGACATAGATTTTTTATAATCCAAGTGTAGAAAAAAAGTATACTGAATAATTTACTTGTAAATATTTTACCTTAATTTTATTGCGTTTGTTTCATATTACCTTCTGTATAACGTTAAAGTTAAATAGCTTCGGATATCACATTCTTTTTGACTTCACAGAATTAAAGGATTCAAAAACCAAATATAACAACACCTATCAAGGAGACATTTATGAAAAAAAAATCTTTCATTCGATTAAAGTGTATGAAGCTACTTTAATAATTAAGAAAATCATCAACCGTACTAAAAAAATTATCATACTCATATTATACTCATTATCATCTATTGCCCGGGCTTCTAGGTCTCTAGTTACGGCCCGTAATAACAATAATAATGTTTCCATAATAAACAATCTTGCACAATTTTTAGAATGGATCTGGTTAAAGATTTTAAAATAACTACTATTGTCTTTATCACAGAAGCTTTATTGATTTTGTGCCATGAATAAACAAGGTAATCAAGTCATCCTGAAGGAAGTATCATATTTATTGTTTTATTCCGTTTAATTTAGTATAAAAGTTATCTTCCCAAAACTGTAGGCAGTCACTGATTTGCAATGAAAGATCTTCAGATTTCTAGTATCTTTGAAATCCTGTGCTTTTACCATTACATATTTTATACTCATTAAATGTGCAACGAGGTTTTTCTTTTTAATTTTAACTTTTAAAATGGAAAATTAGATATTTACCATTAAGATTTTGAAATTTAATCAACATTTTAACTTTTTTCATTTATTGTAGGTACAGCAAATGAAATTTTTTAATAACAAAATATTTACTAAAAGTTATAAAATGATATAACAGAAAAGTTAAAATTTTGTAAGAAATTTGGGAAACTGAAAATGTACAACGGAATCTTGCTTAAGCTTCACTAGTACAGAATCATCTTTTTAGTCTAATCTTGATGTATCTAATGATTTTATGTTTCCTCTAATTTCTTCAAGTTTCGCTGAGAACAAGGTACATTTTTATGTATTAGCTGAGAATAATTTGTGCTTAATATTCATTAAAGCTAAACCCGAAAAAATGTTTAAATGTGTTTACCTTTTCAGTTGGGATGAGAAGTTACATAAGATCTGTTACAATGATTTTTAAGCGCACTTTTTCTTAACGCGAGATTTTCGATGATATAGTTTGAACTATATAATCATCATGTATATTTTTAAATTCCTACTATATAATTGTTATATTGCCATATATAATTGGAACAGTCGCACTCTATATAGCAATGCAGATTTTTGATAGTATAATTTTGAAAAGTCACAGTATATAGAAAACACGGTATTAAAATAAAAATGAACAAAAAAATTGTGCATTGCAATTAAAGGCAAATTGCTTTTTGCTTTATACCGAACATAGTAAATAAACAAACACTTACATATATACTTATTATATAACATACGTTGTAGAGTCATTAGTTTTTTTTTTTCGGGGGGGGAAAGCAGGAGACGCGCGAAAAGTTTGCAGGCCCATCGCCTTGACTCGAACCCTATGCTTTCAATTACACCGCGAAGGTATGCGGAAAGTATGGAGAAAATACCTTATGACGTTTTAGATTAATTAAGATTTCTTCTTCGAAAACTTAATGATCAAATTGTTTTCTCGAGATATTTTTATAAAAATGTCTAATTTTTGAAACAATATTTTGTACATTTTTAAACATTTCGTGCATTTCGTGCCGCCAGTAGCTTGCAAATTTGCTCGCTTTGTTCCAGCTGTCGTCACATAAAGTGCCACTACGAGCGCCGGCGTGTTTCTCTTGCCTCTTAATATGAATGTGTTTGCTGATTGCAGATAATTCAGGGTAAGTAACATAGTACTAAAATTAAACCGTCATAACATATTTGTGAGAAGAAAAAGAAAGTGCTAAAGCCCAAGATTCAAGATGTTAAACTTAAGATCTTGGGTTCCAAACTCAGCAGTACTAGCTTTTTAGCCTTCTTTGTAGTACGAAGCTCTTGAGGAGGTCAGGATGTACAAGCCAGTATCCCTTTCGATAATTTTTCCTCATTTATATTAAAGAGAATATTTTTTCATTTGACGTCTGATGTTCCTTCTTCCTTTTTCATATATTTATTGCTGTTATAATTATTATCAGTATTATTTGGCTGGGTGTTAACTGAATCAGTACAAGCATTTCGAAACAGATCTATGTAACACTTGATAGCTTCATCTCAATTAACATCTGTTGTATTATTGTCATCTTGATAAAAATAATTTTAGAATCTATTTCTTGAATTCAAGAATATTTGCATGTTTACACTGGTTTTTTTTAATGGTGCATGTAATGAAATATGACGCTTTAGGGCGGGTATTTGGAAAGCTGTTGTTATCTATCCCAAAGGATACAAAAGATAATCAGCATCTGTTCTTGCTTTACTACTAATTTGGTAACGATAATTTCAGAATCTATTCCTTGAGTTCAAAAATGTCTATGTTTAAGCTGGTTTGGTTGATGACACATGCTAGCATGGCATATAATACTTTAATGGCAGGTATCTTACTTTTGCAGAAATGTTATATTTACTATAAGGAGGGTCACCAACGGCCGAGCGGTAAAATCGTTGAACTCTGGTAGTTCCGACCTGGGTTCGATTTTAAGGGAACAGGCTAGCTGCATGGGCATTTTCGTGGTTTTCCCCAAGTGTAACGTGTATACAAAGCCAGGTGACCACGAAGTGAAGTTTTCCACGAAGCCCATCCTTCCCCTTAGGCAGCTATCCTGGAGTGCTTTGCCATTATCAGCTAAACCAAACCAATTTTTAGTATAAGAATTTTCTTTTAAAAAATGTGCACCTGAAAATGCTGTTTTAAAATGAAACCGAAGATGCAAAATTCAGCGTCACTTGGATGTGACATTTTCTGCAAATTGTAATTTAGAAATTTCAAAGGAATCTTTAAATTTGCTGCAGTTGTGTTGCTATTAATCTGAAACAAATTAAGTACTCCTATCTGAAAAACCATATATCTGGCGCGAAATAAAAGTTTGAGTTCTTACATTTTGCTGAAACGTTTAAAGAGATTTGATGTGTAATCACTTACACAATTAAGTTATTTTGATAAAATAAGTTTTAACATAAATGTACCAAAAGACTGAAGGAACTGGAATACAGCTCCAGGAAGTCAAGTTATAAAACAACTAGTGATAAATAGTTACTGTGGAATTGCTTTATCATGAATCATTCATCAGTTTCTCATTTATATAACTAGAAAAACTGATTTCACAGAATCAAATTCCAAAGCATTTAATGATAAGTAGTTTAGCTGTTACGGTGAAATACCGAAATCTGGAGAATGTCGACTTTCACCGGTGAATGTCAACATTACATAGTCTCTTGGTGTATGTCCGAAATATTTTCCAAATACTCTTATTTCTGACTTAACCGGTCAATGTCGACATTCACCATGTACTAATGGTGAATGTTGAACATATAACAATATTATATTTTCTTTTCCGTAATTCAGTCGCGAATAAACGCACTTGAGACTTGAAATATGAACTTAAGAACATGAGAACCTAAAACACACAATACATTCAAAATGAGAAAGGAAAATAATAGAAGTTAAAAACTTACTTAATTATACAGTACGTTCTAAATGAGAAAATAAAATAACAGTAATAAAAAACTTACTAAATTATGCGATTCAAATCTTATTTATTGCAACAACTTAAACTATTATGGCACTTTATGACCTATCTTTTCGACTTTCACCAGAGCATATCTGTGATTGTCGACATACACCGGTGAGGGTCCGAATATACAAGAATGTAGTGAAATATTCGGTCTTTCACCGACGTATTTGGTGAATGTTGATATTCTCCGGTTAAAGTCGACATTCCCCAATTTCGGTCTTTCACGGTAACATAGCTACTGTTTCTTTGTAATGAATTTTAATTTTTATTCATTTATATAACTAGAAGATGTGAATGCTGTTAAATAGGAACTTTTTAGTTTCTTAGGTGGAGTGGTACTTCGGACCAAAGACCTTGTGCGTTGGCTTACGGAGTACCTTTGCTTAATTAAGCAATTAACTCCACATCATTGTTAAGAAGTACGAAATGAATCAGAGTGAGCAATAGCTGAATTAAAAAAAAAAAAAAAAGAGAACCGCTTCGGGTTTAAAGATCCAAGAGATGAATAAGAAGTTGGTACTTCGGTAAACGTCATTAAACTGTTTCAGATCCTTGGATGTATACCAGATGAATTTTTCCATTAAAAAATTAATTAATTAATTCGTTCGTATAAAAAATACTATTATAATAATTATAGCACTGTTTAATACTAAAGTTCTAATGCAGTGGGTACACAACTGAAGCACTGCAGTTGATACTGGATATAAATGATTTTCTGCCATTCAAATCAAAAGCAACTTTCCAACATGCTAAAAGGTCTCTGATCTTTAGTAATCAGTTTCACCCTCCAACCTCCTTTGCAATGTTAGCCCATTTATTAGCGTCCTTACTTTTCACAACCATTGACACCCTTGAACTGGGCATACGGTATGCAACAAACAAGTCCCGGATAACCACGCCATCTTCAAATATTTCAACAATCTGTTCATTCACTCCCTGGTGATCCTAACAATTTTCTTTGTTGTTTGACTCTTTTCATTAATTTTCTTAAAACATATTAGTGACGAATTTATAAAACTTTTACGCAGGAAAAAAAAATCCCAAATAACTTGGAAAAATTCAAAGTAATAGCACATGTTAATTACTTAACACTAGCAGCAGGCATAATGACGCTCATGGGCAGTCGTAGCATTGTCTCCGAAGAGGTAAACTGTAGTGAGCGCAGCCGTGACTCATCGAACTCGAGTCTTGTTTCAAAGAAATATAGTATCGCAAGTAAAAATTTTCGCGTCCAAACACGACGTATATCAAATTGAACGTATTTCAAAGCAGACGTATACCGAGGTACTACTGTAAATTGAATGATGCGCTAAAATCTAAATTTAATTTGTGTTTAGTTAGTGAAAAATAAACTACATAAACTATTGCAGAACGAAACACAATTCTTAACTCTATTGATTTTTCAGTTACCTGTTCAAAATCAGGAAATACATAAAAAGTTGGCACTCAGTTTGAAAATTTTAACCCATTTTGAAGAATAATGCTAATTGTAAACATAATAAATAGAATTTCGAAGATATCGTAAGAAATTCAGAACTTTTTACAGGTTTGAAATGTCAGCATTACTTTCGAAATTAAGATAAAATGATTTACAGAAAGAAAGTTGCCAAAAAAGCAGGACTTTTGCACCAAGCTGTGAAATAAAAATTAAGATTTTTAACATCATTTGCGTTGTACTCTAATCATTATGTATCTTTTCGTTAAGATTTTAACAGTACGAAGTACGGCACTTTAATTTATTATCTTTTACTGCAGCAGTATTTAGAAACGATAGTGTGGAAATAAGAAATGCAGCCAGTACTGAATTATATTTACTGTTACTGAATTACATTAATATTCTGAAATGCCTTTAAAGCAATTCAGATTTATGATTAATATGCTGATGAACTTTTTTTTTTAATTGAGAAAACAGTTACAAAACTCCTCGTGTCCCACGAAATATTCCACTAGGTTTACAGATTAAAGTAAATAACTCACAAGGAATAAAAACATAAAATCTAGGCCTGGAGAGAGAGCAAATAAAAAAAATATATATATATAAAATACAAATACTATAATAATAAAAATACTAAAATATACCATGAATAATCAAACGATGTTAATACTCTTACAAAAGAAAATAAATCAACTTAAAATAATAAAAATGAAATAATACTTAAAAATAATACTGATACAAATAAAAATAATACATCAACAGCCCAAATCATGCTATAATATCCTATCTCAAAAATTTCAAAAAAAAAAAAAAAAAAAAAAAAAAAAAAGAGAGAGAGAGTGAGAGAAACCATTGACTTAGGTTAGCATGCTTTAAACTTGCCTTTAGCTAGGTAGTGCTTTGTGCACTACGCTCGTTTAGGGCGAGCATACAATGAGATCGATCAGCTCTCCAGAAATCTGTAGTATTAAGAGGAAAAAAGTCTGCTTGTTCGTCGCATTTCGGAAAGACGATGGCATCTAATGCCACCAAATTTTGAACACACGTAATCTTACTTCCGAATATGTACACTTCAAAGCCCGAATTTTGAATCTGCAATGCATTTTTTATTTATGTTTTATATGGATTTAATGAATTTTTGATTAACATACTCAGTGATTTAGTTTTTTTTGTCTTTCTCGCGCCAATGTGTAACCATTTCACAAAGTGTAAAATATTTATCCTTCAAATTTAATCAACAAACTCACTGTGCTGTCAAAAGTGAAATACACTAAATTTTCAAACGCCAGGTGTGGCCCACCAGCGGCCGAGCGGGAAGGACGCTGAACACTGGGTAGTTCGGTCCGAGGTTCGAATCCCGCGAACGGGCTGGCTGCATGGGCGTTTTCGTGGTTTTTTTCCCCATGTGTAACGTGTATATGAGCCAGTTCCCCTTAGAAAGTCCTCCACGAAGGCATCCTTCCTTTTAGGCGAATAGCCCTTGTGTGCTTTGCCATAATTAAATAATCCAATCAAGCGCCAGTGTGTTGCCTTTTGCCAAGGAATAGGATATTTAATTTAACATTTAGGTTTAATCTGTTATAAATTAATAAACTAAGCGATTTAAAAAGTAATAAATGCCACTCTTATTTTATTTAGTTTACTTTATTACTTATTTTACTGTGTGGCTTGTTAAATTAAATCAATGCTGAAAAAGCGAACAACAATGACGGCTAGAATAATAAATAGGTTAATAAAAGTGAACTAAGAACTTTCACAGTTTGTTGCCAAGGCAGAGCTTTTACAACAGTGTCTCGGAGGAAAAGTGATGGCACCTTTGACTAGATCAGTTCCCTTAAATGTGTCGGCACCATTATTCTATGGCACCGCTATTCAAGTAAAGTTCAATTTGCTATCCTTTTTGTTAAAACAGGAGAAAATCATTTTTATAGTCGTGCCATAGTAATATAAGGCATGTTATGAAAACTGTGTTTTTGAAATAAAAATTAATCATCATGAAGTTGCCAGCAATTTATGCTGAGATACCGCTGTGAAGGTTGCTGAATTGACTGACTTGTATAAATGTATAGGCATCTTTATGACCAGACACTGTGCTATGCATCGATCACAACATTGCTTCAACTGCTTAATACTCAAAAAGTAATTAATTGCTTATCAAAGCAAAATTCTTTCAAGAAACTCTACGAGGATATATTTTTGTAAAGAACCTTTTCGTACAACAGGTAGATTTCAGTACAGCTTTAAATAGAAAGGACTGCTTTCTGTTGATACAAATTATATATAAAAAAAAAAGACAGAGTATCGCAGAAAAGAGGGAAAAAATTAATGATAAACCTAACCATCTTTTAGAATTTTTAAATTTAAAAGAAGAATATTTTGAAACGAAAAATAGAATTTTATAATGTCTCTAAAACCTTCATATGGTTAAGATTATTGCCTCACACATTATTATAGAGTGATAAAGCAACCTTGTCTATGTAAACCGATTTAACTAACTACACTAAAAAAGCTTTAAAACCTTATTACTTAAATGTATTTACAAAAACTGTGTCTAACGTAATTATAACAAAAAAAAATTGCTCCAGGGTATACTACCGCGTAATAATAAGGCAAAGTGTAGCATAGGAGTTCCCTGGTGGTGTATGAAATTTAAAAGGGGGTCAGTGATAATCAAGGGTTCGATAGCCGAATATGCATCGGCAATTGTTAGGCGTAAGAAAGATCCAATTGATTACAAAAAAAGGGGGTAAGATTCGTGATTAATTATTCATTGCTGTAAAAGCTGTATCCTACAGTAAGAAAGAAATCATTTAAAATAAATATAAAGGAAAATACACTAAAATTATTTAATTTATTCTTAAAATCAGTAACAGAATGTAATTAAATTTTTATATTTAGAGTTTTTATGTGTTATAAATTTAAATATTTTAAATTATAATTTGTAATATATTAAAAAAATTTATGTAATAATCTCAATATAAAGAGTAAAACGTAAGAACGTGAGATAACACACACACACACACAAAAAAAAAAAAAAAAAAAAAAAAAGAGGAGAACACAAAATTGAAACTAAAAAACAAGCTTAATATTTTTGAAGGAGGTAATTTAAAAGTTAAAATAAGCAATTTTATTTCAAATATTAAAAAAGAAAATTGCATCAATATATCAAGCGCAGCCATCACATTCATTAAAATCGAACTACTGTACAATTTGAATTTGTGCTTTTGTTTCTGAAAACCTCTTTATATTTGAAAATTAAAAACATTAGTAATGCAAATAATAATTGAACAAAAATCTAATAAATCATTTCGTTCTCAAAAATTTTTTCATATTCTTAATCTAATTGTTAGCTTTAAGTTATTTATGTGCAGTTATTAGAATTATGAATACGGTGTACACCGTATCCTATGGAGGGAAAAAAAAATCCTTTAAAAGGGGTCTATGCAAAAAATTTGAGAATGCCTGATCTAGCAAATTGTTTCAAAACTATTTGAAATGGTAATTGTGTTTATATCTAAGAATGGTCTTAAAACGATAGACTCTCCGTCTTTGTTTTCCAAAAGGTGAAATCCAAGCTGGATTGCCCAATTGCAAGAGCGTCCACCCTAAATCCCTAGGGCACAGTCTAACTTTTGTTAGAAAAGTTGACCCTTTTTCCGCCATGGCTTATGGCACAAAGGAATCTTCAACTTCTAGCCGTTCGTTAGTCATCAATGAATCCCCAGTTCTGTGATTAGTTTACTTGACCGGATATAGGGGTGAATCAGACAATGGCGTCAGAACGAGACTAAATTGTCTCCATGTGTTTGGGCATCTGGAAACTGATGGTTATGGGAACCAAAATTTGAGGGACGTTTCTGATAACGCTAATGATACCTGCAGGAATCATGGCATGTATTACCTCAATTTCAGGGTCATCTCTTGTTAAAGAAATTCGCTTAACGGTTTTCGCTTAATCGCATTTGCATGTGAAGTATTTTATTTCATGCGCATTGATTTGAATCCATGTTGCAAACAACCCAGTGGATTTCAGTTTCTGTTTAGCGGATAAACTAAAATGAAATTATGTATTATTTGCATGTAGAACTGTGGTGCAGAACATTCAACAAATGCCGTTATTTCCTGGCGTATTTCTCTCTCTCTCTCTTTTTTTTTTTTTTTTTTTTTTTTTTTGACTAATTTTATCGTCTTAAAATCGAAAAAAGGTATGATACGTGAATAATTTCATTTCTGAAGGACGCGGTTACAGTAAGAACATAACAAGTGAAAAGTAATCGAGTATAAACGGAAGGTAACTGTTACAATATTATTTCTTTAAAAGAAACATGCATTTCAATAAGAATACTTAGTAATTATTAACATTGTAATATCCAATAAAGATAGCTTCATTTCTACTTCCTTGCAATTAGAATCTTGCCCATTTTTATTATTATCTGTGCTACTCCTTACGACTCAAATCATCCGTAAATAATTAGAGAAGGTGAATATGCAGCTGACTGAGGGATATCGTAGACGGAATGTCAGTGTGCGTTTGCTTCACTGTGATTAGCCGGTTCTTACTAAGCTTGCACAAAGTTCAACTGTTAGAAAGGAAAGAGTGCCCCGACTTAACTACTAGAGTTCAACGACTTTAACGTTCAGCCGCTAGTTAGTCTGCCTGATGTGTGTGTGTATTTAATTATGGCAAAGCATACTAGGGCTATCTGCTTAAGGGGAGGGATGCCTTTCGTGGAGGACTTTCTAAGGGAAACTGGCTCGTATACACGTTACACATGGGGAAAACCACGAAAACGCCCATGCAGCCAGCCCGTTCGCGGGATTCGAACCTCGGACCGAACTACCAGTGTTCAGCGACTTTACCGCTCGGCCGCTGGTGGGCTCTTGCCTGATGATTAAGTAGCTTTTCTGTAGAATTTTCTCGGAGAAATAGACACGTAATAACGTTACACATGGCACGCAGCCAACGACAAACTACCAGTGTTCAGTGATCTTACCACTCTTCCACTGGTGGGCAGACTTCTAGAAACCATGCTTTGCAGGTGATTCAAAAGTGTGAAATTTTGAAGAATTATAATTATTCTATTTGAATCTTAAAGTTTTAAAAGAAAATACGTGGAAAATCTTAAGATCTTTGGTCTGTAAACTTTTGATTTAATTATTAATTAATTAAACAAAATTTAATTGCAGTTAAAGTCAACTGCTGATTACTTTATTTTTTTTATTTGAAATTACAGTTAATTCCAAAAGTGTGGGTTGTTTGAAACCTTGGTGAAACCACATTTTTATATTTTCAGAATACGTACTTAGGGCGTTCTTTTAAATTCAGGTTTTAACATAATTAATAAAATAAAATTATTCAAGTTACAGAATTAACAAAAAAGGTAAAATAAATAAACGTTTTTATGAAAAATTTTATTTAATACTTATAAAATCATTAGAAAACTGAAAGGAGAAAAAATAATTTTTCACACAGGTTCATGGAAACAAGAGATTAAAAAAATTCTGTTTCCAAAATTCGCCTAAAATTTTACATCATAAAAAATAAAAGCATCTGACGCCTTTGCCAAATTTATGAAAATGGCTTAAGGTTTGAAGAATGCAATTCGATGAATGAAATTCTTCATTTAGGCGCCCATGCTTTTATTATTCAAACATAAAATTGTAGAAGAATTTTATGCAGAGAATTATTTAATTTCTTGTTTCCATGAAACTAAACGATAAATTCTTTTTCTCTTCTTGATTCATTAATTTTTTCATGAGCTCAAAGTAAAAGCTTATATTATAAAAACTTTTTATTTTATTTTATTTATGTATGTATTTTTATTAATTATTGTTGCTGTCTTTTTAGTCTGATTAACATGTTGTGGATAAAATTATTAAAATGAAAAATCGTTTTTTAACAATGAATAATCATTCTTTTACTTCCAACAATTTTGTTACTTCAAATAATTGAAAACAAATCCCGCGATTTTGTCCCCAGTCAGAAATTACGTTAAAATTCTCTTATAAATTTCACTCAAAAGATTTTTTTTTTCTATTTGGCTTTATCCGATAGTGCAAACAGTAAAATTCTGGGAGTTTCAGTTTGTTCATTAAACGAAGATAAGCGCAAAAGAAAAAAAATCCAAATCAAATTTTGAAAAATATCTTATCACGACATGCTGCTGTCATCCACAGTGTGTGTTTAAAATTTGAACTTAATATTTTATCAGAAAATAATTTAAAAATCGATGAAAAACTTTTAACCATACCGACAAACACGCTGAATGAGCTAAATGAAAGCTTATGAAAAGAAATCGCGTAAAACTAATAAGTGGTTCATTTATCAGCAAAAGAAACCGGCTTAGGTTTCGGAAGGAAACTCAATGCTGTTAACACAAGACAGATGTGTAAGCATTACGTTTTCGTTAGGGTAACTTTTCTAAAGAGAAGTAATGTCAGCACATGATAAATGTGTAATCACTAAATTTTCCACCGCGGAAACGTGTACATATAAATGTTTAAATAAACCGAAAGCATTATTATTAGTTTGTAAGCGTAGCATCTTCATATAAAAAATCTAGTTTTAAACCGAAGTATATCTTATAAATCTTTTTCGCGATTTCTGATCTGTTTACTCTGGTGCTGCTGCGTGGAGCCCCTGCAATTTCTACCTTTCTGAGATTTAATCAACCTGTTACAGTGGTTAGTTCACTTTCTTTAAACACTTTCATACATCATCCTCTTTGCAATTTTTCTTCCCCTTCTTTTTTATGGCATGTAAAATTAGGCAGGGGGGGGAGACATGCGCCTAATTTGAAATGTGTGGGAGTGTTCCGAAAAGTCCATATTTTTCGATTTTTCATCTCTTCAGGAAATTAAATTTTCATAGATGGTTGCATGACGTATAAATGACAAAAGGATGTTGTTACTCTATTAGATATGACTCAAATTATCTGTCAACTTTTATAGTCAAGTAAACTTAAAATATTACTATTATTAATACTTTATCGATTCCGTTTGCAGTATTCTGATTTGTAAGTCATACAAATATCCACTTAAAGATTTCCTCTCTAAACATTAAAAATACTAAAAGGAGGACGAATTTACATTCGTCGCTGAGGAATTAAGACTAAACCGTCTCCGAAGGCGCGAAAACTGTTCATCTAAAGAATCTGATAGAGAATATTATAATATTTTCAAAACTGACCTTGAATTAAAGATAAAATATAGACAAAACAATACGAGTAACAATAGTGTAGTGAATAGTAAGTAACAATAGTGTAGAATTTCGCCCAGCTCGTAGCCTGCCTTTTTTCTGCTTTTAGTTCAAGAAGTATTTTGCGAGTTTTAAATAAAAGCTTATTTTATAATTTTTTTTAAAATATTAATTACACAACTGCTAGGTTTCATTGGAAGTTAACTTAAAACATTAGTTGAGAGCTAGTTGCATTTTATTTCTCACGTTTCAACCCTACATGTTTTTAGCCTGAAAGATCTCGAAAGGCGACTTTGCGTTGTTTAACTTTTCATTCGAATTTGTTGCCATTCGTAAAACGCAAGATATATTCTTTCGTATTTAATCGATCTGTTACTAATTAGCAAACTAAACTTTGCAAAAGCAATATATGCAGTTTTTAACAGTATTGCTTTTTTTTTTTTTTTTTTTTACATTTAATCTGATTGGTTTAAATAAAAATGCATTTAATTTACGATATAACTTGTTGAAAATCATTAAGTATTTTTATAGAATCACATAATTTTTTTTCTTTCTTAAATACGCAGAAGCTATATAAATTTCTCCTATTAGATCTAAATGCAGATTCATCTAATATCGTATAAAAATGTTTCGCCCTTCTACCTGAGCCATCTTTATTGATAATCTGTTCTGTTAAACCTCATTAAACTTTTAAAAAACCCTTTTGAGCGATCGTTAAAATCTGAACCCTTTCATATTAAAAACAATACTTTTTGTTCTATTTTTTTCCGCTCATGAGAAAAAAGTACAAAGGAAATTCCTACGCAGGGGGAAAAATATATCTACAAGATAATAAATCAAAAGTTTTTTTTCACTTTCCCCCCAATTCAGCCATGTACAGGACATTCAATCTCAGTGGCACTGCTAAACAAAACAAAAAATTGTGGATTCACTACGCTGTTAAATTAATTTAAATGTTACTTCCCGTAATACATGTATTATCTCGCTGGAAATAATTGTATCCGACACAGCACCTTTTCACAGAACAGTCTGTTCTAGAAACAATGCTCCAATAAGCGTTTGAATGTTTTCGCTAAGGATTTTCGCAATCCCTGGGGTAAAATATAACTCAAAATTTCTTATTGCATTTCATTGCTGTGATATAAATTAAGGGCACTTCCTCCTTGAAAAAATTAAGAAGTCTTAAGTGGAAGAGACTAGAAGTAACAAATTATTTTTCATATGCTTCGTAACCGTGTTCAACGAATCACATCACGCTTAATGAGGAGAAATTCCTTTTTCTTTCTTGCGTCTCCACTGATTGTGACGACTGACCATCGACTGATGTATCTTCTTAAATGATAGCGAAGATTGCTGTGAATGTTTCAGCTGAAGTCAGAGTTACAGCAACTTTATTTCATCTTGGCATTTGTAATAACTGTCATTTTTAATTAGAATTTAATAATTAATTTAATTGGCTTACGATGCTGCCTGAACAAGCAACAGACTTCTGTATTTGATTAATTAAAGCAAATGATGCAACTAAATTCAGTTCCTATATAGTACTAGGCCGGTGTATAAGTTTGTAGCATTTTATTGTGGACTTTTAGCCATCGAAAGCAAATGGCGCGAAGTTGTTGAGCGGTCAGATTCCGTAAGTTGTGCCAATTCCCGCCATGTGTGACAGGAATTCTTATGAAAACACTAATTTTAAGCAAGTCATATGCTGACTATTTTCCGGAACATCAATCAACAGATAAGTCAAGTCGCTTTCTCTGGTATGAGAGAATCATTTCCTTGCCGTATTTTCAACAATGCCATTAGTCCCCTACACAACACATTGTTTTCGACGGTTTTGCAGTTCTTGATCCTCGGTTAAATTCGAAGAGAAGAATTGTGCCGGATATGTTCAATTTTGTCTTTGTTACTCCATCTTGTTTCGCCCATAAAGACAAAATGTGCTCAAAATTAGAATATATTGTGTTTTCACGAACACAGAACTACTGACTAAGGATAACTAAAATAACATGTTATTTGTAATGGAATCAAAACTTCATCATAAATTTCAAATTACGTTTTTTATATATTTCACCTCTTAATTGCATTAGCCATATTGAATTTTATTGTAAGTAGTCCCTTTTGAAAATCATGAATATTTTTTACGTTAATTCAAACAATATTCTTTATCACAATGCTTAAAATTTTCTCTGTTAGTATTCAAAATATAGTTTTCATATCTTTTTTTTGCATTAACACTCAAATAATTTAAAATGTTTAACAATAATTCAAAAGTATAATAATTATTACACCATATTTTAATAATCTTCCCTTTATATTTGAAACATATTTAAATTCGTTATTTAATTTATTCACCGAAAATACTGAAAATTTAATTTCTACTAGCACTGAGTCTTTGTTATCATTTCCACAAAAACAGCATTACATATTCAAAGTTCAAAATGGGAATAATAATCAGCAATTTCTATTTAATGATAATATTTTACACTGTGGCCGCTCTAGTGAATGAATAAATAAATTACTTACTTCACATTGAAATGAAAATAACTTAAACATACTCTATTAGCCAAAATATAAAATTAAATTAACAATTTATAAATCCCAAATCATTAAATGAAAATATCAGGTTCTAAATTTTACCCGAATCCAGATTTGCAGAAATTTAAATAGAAACACTGGTTGAAAAGTTAAAAAAAAACCATTGCACGAGCATCAAGTCTGTTTCACTGAAGTGAATATATTTAATACACTTTTGGACTGAAAGAAAATAAGGTATTGGGTTTTATTATGAGTGATCATCTGACACACCGTAAATCAAAACGTAGATATCTGAAGTGGATGGAAAGCATTTCACAGACAGTTAACGCATGCAGAATAAACAACAGAAAGGATTTTATTTTTATTTCTGTAGACACTGAGATTGACTTAAATTATTGGCATGCTGGCAGATTAATGGTGCACTTGGTTAAATCATAGAGGTTATGATGCGCGCCTCTCTCCACTTCTAAATACTTGACATTAGAATTTTCGAACACAAGCTTTATTCCATTACGCTTGACTACCTAAATTGAGACCTGTCAGTATGGTGTTGAAAAAAGAACTAAGGAGTTGTAGCTGAGAACTCAGGCCCAGTCCTTAGCTCTTTCTTCAATACTTTGTTTTAATTCCGTAGACAAACTTTTGCATTGTAGAACTAAGCACATTAATAACCTAATTTCTTAGGCAAAACTTTAGTTGGAGTTTTCCCGCAGACATGTATCCTATCACACTGATTTTAATGATTTATATGTTGAAGATCGTTATACTTGCAGTTATGCCCAGTTCAATGCAATTATTTTTATTTCTGATATCACATATTTTATGCAGACGGAGACCTTCAACTGTTATATTAATATTCTCACTCGTGCGGGAATCTTTGAAGAAAGAAGGCGCAACACCCTTAGAGGCGAAGCTTGTCGGATCCGGTTCAGAACTGAACAGGTTACATTTGATTCCGCTTTAGTGAATATTGTTTGTTGTTCCATATTGTTTGCTAAAAGTTTTGGCACCAAAATTGTGTTATCTAATTTAAGTGTAATCTATCTTTAGTGTTATCTACGAATTGCCTGAGAAGATGACATATTTTAGAGGGATTTCTTATCAGCAATTACTATTTTTATAACGGAAAGAGAAATAAAATTAAAATCATGAAAGATATTTCAAATCTGCAAATTTTTTCTTTGCACAGTTATGCATGAAACATTTCTAAACCCACCAGAGGCTAAATGGATTAAAGCAGTGAACAATGTCTGTTCAGACAACACCGTCTCGAAGAATAGGGTTGACTGGCAGCATGTACCTTTTTTCTTTTTCTTTTTCTTTTTTTCCTTTCTTTCTTTCTTTTCTTTCTTCTTCTTCTTTTTTTTTTTTTTTTTTTTTTTTTTTTTTTCGTGTGCAATGAGCAAATTTCTCTTAGAAAGTTTCCCTCGAAGTATAATCGTTCCTTAAGCAGATTACTTTACCTTAATCAATTATTGAACCGTATATTAACTATTTTCATTACTAAACCAATTCAGAGTGAGGTTTCTAAAGAGCATTTCTGAAAATTGCAAGTTTTTATCCTTCAGTCGTAACTCACACTAATTAGAAGACCACATATGTATTTTTAATCGTAAACTGAGTGCGTAGTCTAATTTTTCTAAAATTTCTGAGTTACGATAGAACTCAGTTAATGTTTCCTAAAGTTTGAGAGTTACATATATAAGAAAAAGGCGTATGCAATTTTCATGAAATATGGTTTGTGTATCACTATGGATTATGTTAATAAGGTAATGCTGAGTAGGGAAAATCAGCGGAACGCCTAAACCGCACGGGCTTCCCCAGCTTTAATTTTTTTACCAAAGAGCAAGGGGAAAAAATTAGCTTTTTATTTATGGTTAATTGAATTCATGGTCAGCGGTTTTCTTTTAACAGCTGGGCTTAAACTGTTTCTTCTAACACTTTATACGTATGATAGTTTCACCCTGCGTAACAGCTGGGCTTAAACTGTTTCTTCTAACACTTTATACGTATGATAGTTTCACCCTGCGTAATAAATTTTTCTGCATTAAGTGAGTTTTGGGAACAGCTCATAAATCATTTTTTTTCTTCGTGCATAGCTTACTAAGCGGCACGCGACTAAATACGGAGAAGTAAGTATAAAAGGAGAAAAGAACTTTTTAAGGAAAACGGAAAGTAGGAGGGGAGGAATTGGTGTTTGGAAGACCAATAAAGAAACCGTTCTGCACTTTTAAAGGACGTACCCCAGAAGCGGATGTTTATCATCTTTTCTACGCATCTCATCATGCTCATGGCAAAAGCGGAACTAAGAAAATCACGTAGAGATTCACAGCAATCTTGATTTCTTCAGATTCCCCCCCCCCCCTCGTGATCAAAACTTTGTTGTAAACAGTCTTTAATGCGGCATACATGATCTGTTGAAGCAATCAGAGACTTCTTAGACTCGATCATTTCTCTCAATTGAAAGCTAAGTGGCATTTGACGTTACACAGTCCCTGGCGTAGACTGCTCTTCAATGAAACAAGTCAGATAAGGGTAAGTATTAAAAGTACAGTATGATTTCCATAGGGCTGTTGCATGGGTTTCTGACATCTCTACAAAACGCTCCTGCATTTTCTTTGTCCTTATATAAGTATACATTTGTATAAAATGCACACTCAAAACGTAAATTCCCAAATGCGGTCATTTCACGAGTCGTTTTTCTCCTAATTGTGCTAACTTGCACTTATTCTTCCTGTAGCAAGACTTGTCAATTAAATACATTTATTTACTTTTCTCGAAAAAAGTATGAGGAATCTATTTTTTATGTTGCATGATTATATGAAAGAACGCTTCAGCAGTTAAACGCTATCGAATAATTTTATATGCGGTTTTTTTCGAATTTTTAATATCTTAGAAAATCATTTAAGTTAAATTATACCTTAAATTTTTCATAATTATAACTGTGATAATATAAACGTAATAATTCTGGAAGATCAACATGTCTGTTAAAAAAAGACAATGAGATTATCGTTAATCAAACGCTTTATGCAATAAAGCATTCAAATTTCCTACGTACGTACCTACGCAGCTTTCAGTTACTTCTAGGAAGCACTTGCAACTTGCATTCAGAGCAGTTATTTTAACAACTCTTTTTAAATACTGTATCTAAAATGAATTTTACTATTGGCATAATCACCAAAAAACATGCATACATAAAAGTATAATCATGAAGAGATTCACAGTAAGTTTGATTTCATCAGATTTCCTTCCACTTCGTGATCAAAACTTTGTTGTAAACAATCTTTAATGTGGCATACAGCACTCATTTAAAAAAAAAAAATCGTATGGCAAAACTGACTTATAAAGCAAAAATTCTTGTCATGGATCACAATACTCCCCCCCCCCCCTTATATTTCTTTATGAAAAATCAAGGCACAAGCGAGCGAGTAAATGTCAGTCAGAACGTAGGAATATTTGTAAAAATAACATAATCAAACATTTCAAGAAATTTATTCATTAACTTGAATACTCTGCATATGTAAGTGATTATTCTTAATATCAGTATAGAAATGAAATTATTACATCTTAAATAGGAAGTATGAAAAATTAACTTTTCGATATTTTGCTTTAGTGAATTTCGAGAGTAAAAAGAAATTTCATGCCTTATTGATATTATTTACTAGATTATTATAGCATATCTGGACTATCGCAAAAAAGGGTACATTTTTATAAGTTTTAATATGAAACCTCGTTTTTCAGTATGCTAACGATATTTGCCACGTGGGAGAAATACTCAGAGCAATAAATACATTTGGAGTAACGTTTTCTAAACTATCTTTTTATATGTGTAAAAGAACATTTTGTGAAAAGGTATATTCTTGTTATTATTTGTATTTTACTAAATAAATATGCTCTATCAGTATATCTAGAATTATGATTTTTAAATAATACATATGTGCGTTTAAAAGAAAACCAAATTTTTTTTAATTGCAAGTATAAACTTGAATTTTTCGACTACCGACAGAAGAACTTCTATACCGATAATCAAAAAATAAGTGTGCTTTTAGGTTTTTGTTTTAAATCTATTATGAATTCATCACTGTTCTGTATTAACAGTATTTTAACTTAAAAAAATCTAGCATTCTCGTGTATTAAATCAATTCTTATAAATTAAGTTACATTGCAAAGAAAACTTCGGCAATGTTTTCCGCATCTGTTAACATTTTTTTAAATTTATTATCATGCAAATTTTTTATATGAAAGCATTTGCTTGATTTATAGAATTTATGCAGCTATTATGTGGTCGTATGTCTATTTACCATTTATTTTTCAATGAATCATTTTCTGTTGGATTAAATTTGACTGGAAATTCGACAAGATTCGTAAACTTTCCTTTTCTGCTTGTCAAAATATGGTCTCATTTTTTCTTCTAAATAATAAATTCTGAATGCAAGAACTTGAACGGAAGTAAAAAGATCGATCTTGGCTACCAATTTTTTTGTCCTATTTTGGAATAATTAACAAATTCTTCTCATCAGTGGTTTTATTTTTAAAATTTCAAATTTGTTTTTACTTATGCCAGTTTTTAACATATCTTTAACATGTGCTAAAGTCAGATTTAATTACCACTGAGAAATATATCAAATTTCACGCAAGTTTTCATTTTTAATTGGTCTTCATTTCAGAAGCGTAATAAAGACCTCTAAAATTCATTGTCAGTTTCGAATCACATGCATAGTCCCAAAGAGCGAAAGTCGAATCATCTTAAGCAAAATGTGAAAATTTGAAAAGCATAGGTAACACAAATTTTTTACGATTTTAAGTGTGCAAGAAATTAGTTTTAATGTTTTAATTTATTTAAAATCCTTAGAATGTGTTAAAATGCTTACGCGTCATAATTACTATTTTAAACTGTTTCAATCTAATTCAAAGAATGATATAGAGAGATTCATGAAAATCAAAGAATAACAGGGCAACAAAACTCATGCTTTCCATCAAAGCATTGTATGTATATCCAAGGATTAAAAACGCGCATGAGTATTTGTGTTCTTGTCGCGGTAGCCATAGGACGACAAAACTGGACGCTGTAAAATATTTAAACATGCTATTGCCGTTCCGGCTTGGCGGGAACTTAGTAAGTTATAAACCGTTTATTGTATTTAATTTTTATAAAATGTTTTTCGCCTTTAATTTTTCCTAAATGCTATATTGAACATATAAAAGAAATGAAATTAGATGTATAAATCCTATTTGGGGGGGGTCAGGAAGGAGTCATACTGAATTTAGAGTCGGCATACCCGCTGACCTTTTAAATATCAATCACTGCTCCCCTATTGGGGGGGATAAGCAGTTGGGGTGAACCAACTTTTCTTTTATTGATAGCGGCAAATGGCTTCTGAATTCTCATTAATGTATCAATTTATAAGGCTATTTACAATCGAATTTGGTGAAGAACAGTTAATCTTTGAGAGGAAATCGAAAAACTGCTGATATCGTTTTTGTTGAAAGCCACACCAATTACGTTTCCGGAGCTGTTAAAAGCTAAGATTTGACAGATGTTTCACAGACACTGTCAATAAGATGCTTTTCATCTCTAAGTGGCCCCTTGTTTCCTACAAACTTCGGAAGCTCGCAAAATGTACCTGATGGTGTAGAAAGATAACAGCTTATCGAAATTTTCTTTTTTTTTTCCTCTCTCTATACTTTTCTTTTTTATTCTATCTCTGTACATCCCCCCTCTCTAATTCTAAACTTTACAGAGTTGATTTGCTGTGCTTGATATTCCATCTCAAAACAAGATTGTAAATATGGTGAGAACCGGAATTCATTCGTGTGCGCTGGACGCAAGTAGATTACTGTTTATTAATCGAACAAATACAGCTTTTATAAATAATATTTTTATGCAGGGATGCCGCCCTAGTATTTTGAAAATATTTCAAGGATTCCTTCGTGAAAAAAGATATGAAATTGACTTTGATTCATTTATCCTGTTCATATACATTTTAGAAAGTCCATATAATTACGTATATAATACGAAATGGCAGTAGACATAGTACACCGATATTTCTCTAAGCATTCACCTCCCTAAAACAATGAACTGCGAAAACGACAAGTATTTGGTATATCAACCGATAGTTCTGTTTTCTAAGGTTCTGTTTACCTTCCGATAGTTCTGTTTTCTAAGGTTCTGTTTACCTTCCGATAGTTCTGTTTACCTTCACAGTAAATCAAAGTAGTCTAGTACCATGGGTCTTAGAGAGACTTCACTTTGTACCATGCCTCTTTATAATAATAATCTGAAAATATGTTGTGATTTCTTCGAGGGTAAAAACGTTAATGCGAGGTCATTTATCTAAAGCAGCGTCAAATTAATGAATCAATTTAAGGATGGACTTCCGAGTAATTTTGAAGTAGCTGGATTAAAAGTAAAATCCTGTGAGCATCCTGTGTGCATCGAAAGCTGACGTAGGGTATAAAAGCGAAACCCTGAGAGGAAGAAGCATCGCAGGCTGACTTGGGTGGGTATGGTTGAGGAGTTATCATGACGGGTGGCACATGCTGGCCACGTGCTAGGATCTGTATGGGCATATGGCACTACTTCCCTCTAGTACTCAATTGATATACGTCAGTTAAATTTTGCGTGTGCCGGCGATTGAAAATAACCCGATTTCGCACAGTAGTTTATGTTGAGTGATAATAAGTGGTGACTGGGGTCAGTGTTATTGATCCATTCGTCTTCATACAGCTCTCGAAAACAAGAACAGTTTTCACTTGAAACGCGGAAGCTCCTAATATCTAAGGAAATCTGGTTTCTGTTATTCTCTCTTTGAACTATTTATCTTTCGTAAAGGAAACATTGTTCCAGTTTGTCATTCTCCCCTTCTCTCTGCTAAAAATCTAGATTGTAAATTCGAAAAATATTATTTCAGCTTGATCTAGATTTGTAAGCAGTTTTAAGAAAGTGTATGAATTAAATCAATAAATAACCTAAGAAAAGAGGGAAAACTTGTAATCCTGTGATATGCGAATATTACACTTCGTATTGCTTTTAAATCATTATAAATTGACAGATTTCTGTAACAGCATTTGAAAAGTATGAGAAAACTATTTTCTTGTTCATTTTATAACTTATTCCTGGTTATCAAATATAAAAGGAACTGAATGGCAGCGAAAGAACTGGTATAAAATTCAAGAAAATCTATTTCAAAATATCTAGTTATTGTGTTAGCGTTGCTTTTTAATAAACTGTGGTTCGCTTGGAAGAAATACATTTCTTTCCAGCGAATCACAGTTGCTCATGGCTTGATAATGAAGATGATGATGTGAATAATAAGTATATTTTTAACAACAGAAAATTTTAATAATGAATGAGTTGACTTTCATGATATGTCTGGTAAAACCAGGTATCAGATGATCGAAGTTCAGATAATAGGGAGTCTACTCTACTTTTATTTTCTATTTATTTTTATCTAAAAGTTAATGTATAGTATCTTATAATGAAATTGAACGAAATTGTAATATTTTTAAAGGAATATATAATTTATGCACAAGGTTCAGCATGGAATGGAAGGCTATGCAACGACAGTGTTAAAGTTACTGGTGTTCTTTCTGTGACTCATTTTGCCCTCTCTTAAAGTATTTTTTGGAAGAACTCCATCACCTTTCCTTATGATCATAATTTAAGCTGTAAATTTATCATTATGGAAATTATAAAAATTCGTACTGGCTTTCTTTATTATAGATAAAACAGTTCACGAGGTTGTTTTATCTATTTATTTGCTGCACAAGGAGGAATTAAAATTTCCCGTTATTTTCGGTTTACAGGAAGAAAATTCTTTTAAAATTTCGTCGCATTTCACTGCTTCAGGATAGAAATAATTTCTACAATTACCATTTTATTTCAGTTTTTTATAATCTTTATTTAAACCTTGTATTATTATATTTAAATCTTGAATAACTCTGACTGTGGAAGGGCACAGGGTATGTTGATCTCACGTGCTGTATAAAATTATAAGGTGTGTAAATTTTATGTAATTGTGCATCGTATACGAAGAATAATTAACACTACAGATCACTTAGATAATAAATCACCCTAGAAGAATTTATCTCCGAACCATACACTAAACATACTATATTTGAGACATCCGAAATCAGTGTAGAATGACTCAAATGCTCCATTTATTATAATTGCAACCATAAATGCATTTATATTGTTGAGAGTTATGATTGATATCGATAACAATCGTGTGTCTTTTTATTTTCGTGGGGTAATCAGTGAGGACATTTATCACTGAGTATTTATCAATGAAAGCTTTTATTAGTGTGGGCTTTTAATATCAATGTGGGTTTTTGTATACAGGCTTTTTTACGCGTAGCAATCAGGACTTTGGCCTTTTTTTTATGGATTTTTGTTAGTAAAGCGTATCAAAATATCCTCCATCTGATCTGTCATGAGGAATATGCTGTCCCCATTGCACTCTCATTTCGCACTTCATGCGAAACTAATAGGAATACCACTCTTTCTACTTACCCCTTTCTTTCTTGGTAATTTCTAGTCTCTAATAGTGAAGTGGATGTAATTCAACGGTCATGGGGTTGAAAAACGGTAGTTCTACTCGGTTTCGAGTTCAGGAGACCAAATTGGCTGCAAAGATCTTTTTTCTCATGAAAAACGTAGATTTCAGCCAGCTTCCTTTAAGAAGTCTATCGCGAAGATAGTATCTCTAACGTTGTACAGATTTCTGTCTTGCGTTTTGCCGTCTTCATTTAAACAAGCAAATATTTAATTACCCTAACCAACCTTTACATTAAAATCAGTGTCTTCTGTCGATATCCATGATTAGTAGTTAACTATTTTTAATTGGTTTGTAACTCGCAATTACTAGCATATCTATTTCGAGTGCTCTCCTTTTGTAATACGTACATTGTGCAGTCTATTAGAGGTCACAGAGCAATTTTTTAAACATCTTTTTATGATTAAATTAAAATCATAAATTTGAAATATATTAATAATATTCAATATACTTCATAAACGATATCAACGTTTGAAAGATTAGCGCTTTTCTAACATAGAGGAACTCTTGCTGTTTTCTGCGACTGAACTGGATTCACTCTAAGAAAAATGCCTTCTCGATCAACAAACTCTACATATATATTTCAAATATTCTTCACTGCATTTTGTTTTGGTGAAAACACCACATTTTTCGCCAAGAATATGAAATTTTCTAATATTGAGAGAAGTATAATAAATTGTATTTTTTTTTAAAATTTTAAATATCAGAAAATCAAACACGATATAAAATGTCTTATATTGCATTAAATTTCATTCTACTTTTTCAATTAGACACGCTGTCATTTCCTAGAAATTTCGCTTTCAAAGTAATGTACTCAAGAAACGTCGTAAATTGTTAACGACGTTATAAGACTTTTTTTACTCTAAAAGCAGCGTATTACATTAACAATCAAATTTAAAATTCTACTCTAATAAGTTGAAATAAGGCAGCTATATATGCTACCCCCTCCAATACTAGATCAGCAACTTTTACTAGATTAATAAGTCTAATCTTTTTTAGAGTTGAATAAATTAACGCGAAACTTGTTTTTCTTATTTATTTATTTTTAGTTTCCTAAGTCTTTTACAGCGTCTTACGTTTTTATGAAGCGCTTCAGTTTTTACTGACAATAATGCATCCTAAAGTCTAATATGAATAAATAACCAAGTTAAACTTGCGTAATAAGTGATGATCGAAACTAAGCCATGAATTGCATATCTGTGCCCGATTTCATCTTAAAATTTAGCTCATCGCGTACTATATTTTAAGAAGCATGAATGAATGAAGACCCATCTTAATGGAATAGTCATTTCATGAATGGGTTTTTCATTCGTCTATGAATGATGAACGTATCTGTTATTCTCATAGTGATACCAATAAAAATTCTTTTGTAGTAATAAAAGTGTAGCGACACCAATAAAAATTCTTTCTAGGGTTTTAGCAGTGATATCTAAGATGATTCTACTCATCACCAAGACCAGTACGTTTTAATTGCCTAGCAAAAACTGAAGAACTGCGTTGCGAAATGTAAAATATTTCAAAAGCCAAATTAAGAAAATCTAACATTTTCTTCTCAATAAACTGGGCACATAGTGTATACAAAGTTTAGCTATCTTAGCGACTTTAAAATTTCTCAGTAGCGAACACAAAATTCTGTTCTGTGATTAGTTTGCATTATTACATTTTATTAATTTATTTTGTTTTTCCTATTGAATTATTGTAGTTTTAAAACGCTTTTCCTGATAAAATCGTAAGCACAGCGTATACTTCCGAAAATTAAACGTATTGTAACTAGAGACGATCTAATTTTCAGTGGTTTTACATATTTACAGAATCGTTGACTGACGTAGCTAATGCTGAAACGGAAAACTCGCAGATCATGTATCTTCAGAGATCTTGCTTGTGGTGCCAGCTAGTCGCCTCTTCCACTTTCCCAAGTCATACTACCTTATTGATGGATAAGCTCGACCGCAAAGGACTGCTGTGACCAGGATGGGGAAATTACCGGAAATTCACGAGTTCTACGCGTCCTTCTCCGGAAACCGTCGTAAACTTGACATTGGAGGACATGTGTTGTCCAAATGTTAACCCCCCGAAAAAAAATCTCTTTCCAGCTAACGGTAGGGGGATTTTTGGCAAATTCTGCATACCATCAGATTGTTTTCTTTATAACCCTCTCTGAAGCTGCAAACTTTTCAGCTTGTTCTCTTTCCGTTTCTTCCGTAATCTCTGGGTTCTTATTTCCTAATGGCAGGGAGCGGAAGTTTTGAAATGCGATGGATCAGTTAAAGAATTCTTGAAAGAATTTCTTTTTTTCCGGCATGTTTTGACTGAGGGGTGTTTTTAATTTGTTGGTTTATGTAAGATTTATTAGCCCACCTATATTCAATTTTTCATTCCTTCATACACGTGTCTTAGCATTCTGAGCAGTAAGTAATGAAGGAAAAAATCAAAAAAATTCCTCTCACTCAGATGTACTGCAGACTTTCACGGATTCATGGAAAGAGACGAGTGAAGATTACAAAACATCATATAGTCGTATTTTATTTAAAGGAAATGCTTATTTCCTGAAGATTCTTAATTTATTTTCCCAGTTCACTAAGAAACGCTGATTTATGATCTAAAATTTCCAATATTAACTTTAAAAGTTTACCTTTTCTATATAATCTCTAAATGTTTGCTGTACTAGGCAGTTATAAAATTTCTGGGCAGTATAATTGCATAAAAGTAATCTTAAATAATAATTTAATCACCTCTGAAACTCTGTTTCCCAAAATTTCTCCAGTTATTGCATATCATTGCACTTTTCCGCTTGCTTTGCATTGTTTCTTGGCTAGGATATGATTAAAATAATCCCTCTCCTCAATTTCAATACACCTTAGTTTGTAGTTTCCTTATTATAGTGGGGATCTTGTGACGGCTAAACAAAACAGAGTTAAGTTGCTTTAATTTCTAATTTCCGCACTTCCTCTTCTTACGTTGATTATGTTTAACCTGTGAATTACTCTTTAAGAGATAACTCACAGACTCACTCAAATACACCATTGCTTCTGTTCACAAAAATTTTCAGGCTTAAAAATTGTTTAAACAATTGTTTATTTGAATCGCATATGTTTCAGTCCTTTGTTTCAACACTTTACTTGCGCAACATGAATAATTCTTTACAAAGACCAACTCATTCTCCCGCAAAACGAGCAAATAATCCTCATTACATCCTATAATTCAGGTCGACAGATGGACCTGGGCAGTACCTCCTACATACACTGACCTGGGTCGAATCCCGGAGAAGCCATGGATGTTTGTAAATGCATAGTATATGTGCGGCAGGGGAGGAGCACTCAAAATAGGCGGCGAGCCGAAAGTCCTCTCGAGAGGCTGGTGGTAGGTAAAGAGGGGTGGAAGACCGTCGGATTCGCTGCCTGAGGTGCTGTTCTTTAAAACTGAGGGCGGAACTGAACATAGAGTCGGACTGTCGTCTGTATGGTGCTCAAGACGACAGTCGCAGTGTTGTACTCCTTGCCACGGTAATAATTCGTGGGCTGTTTTTTCGTTGCTGCCGATCAATTTTTCGTAATGCTGCATGGTCTTTTTACGGTCCTTTCTTACAGTGGACATCAACTAATGTTTAAAATAAAAAGTGGTACATGTACTGACATGTAGAATGTGAGTGTAATATTTATAAATATGTTATATTTATATGTAAACAAAGATTAAATACATGTAAAATTTGTAACTAAAAAAGTTCACATATAATTTTCATATCCAAGTGATGTGAATAAGAATATAAAACGTATGTCTTCCTCTTAAACTAACGGCAGAGGTTAACCGTAACAATTGTGAATTGTGAAACGATAAAAATATCTAACCAGATTTACCGTTGATAGTAAAAAAAGGAGTTTCATGCAATTGTTCCGGCATCTTGAAGGTTAGTATGCTTGAAGTGGCATATCGGGATTATACTTACCAGTTGCAAAGTTCTGTTATCCAGTGAGCCTCAATTCGTTTTTGTCCTCACAGAAAAATTTATTCCAACATGCAGAAGATGGTCCAAATAGTGACGGGCAATTAAAATAGCTGTAGAGCCACGAAACCTTAAATGTTACTTTCAACAAATCGGGTGTACAAAAATTATTCAGTAATTGCATTAGAAGATTCAATATTGAAACATTGACAGTAAAGATGTTAATAGATTTTTAATCCGATATAGATATCAACGATTTCATCTTCATTCGTTGTGCTTTGAAATTATTTCGGCATATTATTTCATTTGAACGGGGGATGTCAAATTTTTTTATTAGAGATTTGATGTTCCACATCTCGTAGAGGTAAAAGGCATCTTTTAGCCAAGATTCCGAAGAAACTACTGAATAGATAAATCAGTTATAATCGTATCAGCTTGTCAATCTCGAAAGGCTCGAACGATAGGCACTTACTGTAAACTCTCGATCTAATGGTTCTGAAATTGGGAATTCTCCTATAAGCTCTCTGGGATTTCTTCGAAAGCTCTCGATTTAGAACCCACCAAAGGCGGATAATAAACTTGAATATTGGTAATTCGACCTGGGTTCAGATCATCCATGAAGTCATTCCTGTCTTTAGACAAATAGCCCTAATATGCTTTGTTATAATATATTAAGTCTTCTCAACCAGTTCAGAATTCCTTCAGCGTTTCCTTATTGTGGTGGAAGCTTGAGAGCCAAGATGTTGTAGTGAATGTTAGGCCAAGTGAAGCAGGTATTCTGCATACGAGTTCAAGCATGCAAACGAAACTTTCCTTTGGAGCTATTCGAGTTATAAAATGAATTAAATAAAATAAAATTAATATGTGAGCCGTAATAATAATAAATCGATCTGATCTATTTATTACAAGAAGCCTAAATTAATATAGTTAAGCAAATGTACAGGCAGCAATAAACAGATCGGCAGCCGTATTATAGCTCGGGGACTGCCATTTCATTATCATTGATCCAAATAGTGTACTGCGCAGCTATAGTTTCTTCCCCGTGTTTCTGTGCAAAAGATAAAAGGGGGACGTTGACAGTGATTTAAATCCTTGTAACATTGTTTACCAAACTTTTATAGCATAGCGATCCACTTGCACGTAACTCAACATTTTGTATCTAATTCCAGAATAATAAATCGACTGTAACTGCTGATTAACATTAAACTGTAATAATGGTATTAGTCTGGCTGATTTACTGCCCAGCTTACTTGCACTCCGTGCTGGCAAAATTTCAGTTTGCTGACTCAGCCACTCTCTCGAAAATTGCGGTTTTCTCTCTTAACAAACATTTTTTCTCTCTTTCGGTATGGCACTTCTTCAGTGTAAATGCTCTTATTTCTTACATCATTCTCTAAACATCTCTAAAATTCATGGAAAGAGTGAAAAGTACAAATAACGTCTTAAAAAAAAATACTTTTATTTTTGCTCTTTCTTACTTAGAGCTATGGTATTATTATGGATCGTTAAGAATTTTTACTATAATCTAATGATTTTTAATAATTAATTTGTATTTCAAAAAGAAACTGGCATTATAACTAAATAAATAAATAAGTTAAAGTTATTTATAAGTATAATTTAATATAGTTAGTATAATTTAATATATTAGTAATTTATAGTTTAGTATAATTTAATATAACTATGAGAAATGTTTAATTAACTGTAAACCACCTTGTTCAGAGGCTGGCTTTTTGGCTTTTTGGATATAATTGTTAATAACTAGGAAATTTTGCTAGTTAGCTAGTGTTCATTATAACCGTATGTTATAATGATTAATAACAACTGTAATATTTAATAATAACTAAAGAAATATCAGTACCCGCCTATAGGTTGTGACGTGACACTAGCTCACATGGAAGCTGCTCACATTATCCAATCAATCGGCCGCAAACAATCGAAAATAATCATTCAGCTTTGTAATTTATTGCCACGATTTTTCATAGTGTTCATTCCTAGATTTCTGATAACTATAATTTTCTTGCTTGTGTGCATGATTTCTCCGAAACCATTAAGAATTTCCAAAAAATTGACCAACTTATTAAAAGAGTGAAACTTTTTTAAAGTGAGTTTAAAAGGAGCAACTATTATGAGTCTCACCTTGATTTTGGTCCGCGAAAATAAAATAATTAAAATATTATTTTAAATAAATATTCGAGCTAAAAATACTGGTTTGTTTATATAATGCTACGTGTGTAGTATATAATTCAATATTATGTCGATGAGAAAAAAAAAAAAAATATTTCACTTAAAATATTTTAATATTTAGGCTGTAAAATAAAAGTAGAAAATACATTATTAAGAAAGTAAAATAAGTTTACGAAATAAGTATTCAAAATTTCACGCTCATAAGGCACTTATAAAGATATTGAGCTTTAAAATGTATTATTATATATTTGGAGGATACTTGGACATTTTAATGGTATTTGACTTCCTTAAGGTATTTCTAATTTTTTACACGTAAACATATAATGTAAACATTTTGTTAAAATGTATATTTGTGCAGTCCAGTAGCTTAAAATTTTGAAAAGCAAATTAATAATTCAAGTCTGTGTTTTATGTTATCCAAAGATTATCAAGAAAATGTGGTTTCGTAAGGAATTGCCACTAAACTATACAAACTACTGGTTACCCATTCATCAGTTAACGTATCTTGTGCGCAAGTGACCATTAAACTCATGGAGGTAGGAAGTTTCCTACCTCCATGATTAAACTGCCTAGGTCAGTAGTCACTGAAGACGGTATAATAGTTAATGATTGCTCACGCTGTTTGTTCCGGATCGCGGTATTATTATGTTTCTGCCTCACATACCTACTACAATGCATTGAGGTTTGACAATGAATTCTTTAAACAGTGCATTAACTCTTGATCAGCTATGGCATCTATGGCATGAAACTGGTAATTGCTTTGATTTATGTGAACTTACAGGAGAAGCACGTATAGAATGCATGCAACTTTACAACTTTCATCTTTTCCTTATTGGAAGATGTGCGACTCATTTTTTTATTGAAAGTAATTAGAAGTTTTAAAAAAAAATAAATCAATTCCTTGCTTTAGAAATGCTCTGTATTAGTGACTTTTCTTTTTCTTATTTTTATGCGAATGCCATTTGCTATAATAGCTACAATACTGATATTAATAATGTTCAAAATGAAGCCATTGTTCAAAGAACAGAT
Organism: Stegodyphus dumicola; assembly: GCF_044657685.1. Taxonomy (NCBI): domain Eukaryota; kingdom Metazoa; phylum Arthropoda; class Arachnida; order Araneae; family Eresidae; genus Stegodyphus; species Stegodyphus dumicola. The sequence continues at coordinate 119,231,364 of NC_140781.1, forward strand.
GTTTCATTGCCAGTGTAGTTATCATTGAAAACTGTGAAGCTATTATTAATTAGCATATTGGGTTTCATTCTTTTAAAACGCAACGTTTTTAGCTTGAAAGATAAAAAAATGCATATGGTTGATGATGAGTTAACGATTTTCTGTGCCACCGCATTATTTTTCTTCTTTCTGTTGTCGAAGAGGGGGGTACTATCACTACAATTTAAAGTTTTAAGTTTATTTTAGCAAAAGAGATGTTATTTTTATGTACATAATTAGTATTTACGTAATAAGTATAGTTTCAAGGATATGCTACTAGGAATTTTTAAATATTGGCAAACAGTGCTGTGCAACTTGCGGAGCCAGCGCTCACTTTAAATTGGTTCTATCATTTTCAGAAGTTGGCCACCATTATTTTAACTCAAGAAGAGTATTAAAATAAGATTTTTCCCGTCTTTCTCCCCTTCGACCTCCTTTCCCTCCTTCCCTCAAGGAGCAGAAAATGAAAATAATCGTGCTTCTTTTTTGGATAACATTTTATCGCAAGTACTTTCTGGCTTTAATCTTTGCAAAACTACTTTCATAATTAATTATTCCTCTAATTTGACAATTCTCCTTTAAATATCCTTCGATTCTAAAAATATAACTGCTTGAAGGATCTTTGTAAAGGAAATGTAGTTCATAACCTTATTTGCAATTAGGGATTCCTTAAAAGGAAGCTTTGTCTGAATCAAAAGTTTCCTGCCTTGTGTTTTTCCCCCAGTGCTGCATGAGTATCGTGCAATTACCATTTCCCCCCCCCCTCTGATTTTTTATGCTGATTTCAGTTTCAAGTTATACATGTTGAGTGGGTGCCAGGCAAAGACTAATATCTCTTGCACCTGAATCCAGCCGGAGCTGTTGTGACGGCGTTATTTTTATACTGCGTCTGCCTCGACAAGTCGTTGGCACCAGGACCTCAGATTTGGCTCCTTGGAGATGGTGCGCTGTCTTGTCTTGGTGACCTTTTGTCCCTCATGGGAGAGAAACGAATCGGCCCATTTAACCGCATGCTGATTTTGGCTTAATGGTCGAAAGGGTTCATATGATTTTAAGGCTAGATAATTAACTGCTGCATAATTATCCTAAGCTATAATACTGCTTAACAGGAATCTTTTCTGATTCATTTGAACGCTGTGCTATTCTGCATATGCATTTGCTTGGATTTTAATAACATGCCGTAATAAATACATTTTCCGTGTTCTTCACATTTTTCATTTCCATTGCATTAGTTTCCATATGGAGTACTTTGGACTCTTCATTTTCGGTATTTCATAAGGCATCGTTATCAATAATCCTTGCTCGTTAATACGTTATTTTCAGAGTGCAGTGTGCTCCATATTCAGTTGAATTAAATGCAATATCTCATGCATTTGCTGTCTTTTATCACGAGATTTCGGTATTTTTTTAATATGTTGATTGCTTTCGTACTCGGTTTGGTTTATAACTCATTTTCGAATTTTGTGTAAATAAAGTCGAATTCATTTGTAACGAGGCCATGACTATAACAAGCACACTGCCACACCGACTTTAATTTACTAGTATCCATCCAAGATTAATGTGTTTCGGATATAATATTTAATAACTAGGAAATTTTGCTAGTCAGCTGGTGTTCATTATAACCGTATGTTGTAATGATTAACACGAGTACTATCTGTCCGTGTTTCTTACAAGTAAACAAATTTTTCTCAGGACTTGTTTTTAAATTTAAATAGTACTTATTAAATAGTACTTATTTTCCTAGAATTTTATGAAATGGATTATAAAATAAGTTTTAGGTTGCTGGTAAAGTTCAAGAAAACCTGTCGAAGAAATATTTCTGAAAAAGTTGTTACTTTTTCTAAATATTTACTTTTAATTATTTATATGATTATAAATGAGCTAATTAAAAATAGTTATAGACGTTTGAAATCATTTGTTAAGTTTGAGTTAAGTTACCAGTCATCATTTATTGTTAAACTCTGTGCTGATAAATATCAGCGCGCTTCACATTATATAAATGAAAACCGTATTTTCAATATCGATCAGATTTTAATTTCAAAGTATAGTAAGAATTTATTAAAATCTGATTAATAAAATACATCGCATTAGGTGTCGAATCGTATTTAAAATAATCTGAGTACTGATTATAAATTATTGTAATCCACATTAGTTCGATATCTGCAGGCCAAATAAGTTTGATAATTCCTATTGAATGATTTATAATTAGATCAAACCTAATGATCACTTCTTAATTAATATTCATTAATAGTACTTCAATCAAACATTAATTTTATATTAATACCACCTCAATCAAAAAATTAATTTTCGCCTAGCGTCCTATTTCTATTGAAAAGGAAAGGGTGGGAAAAGAAAAACTATGTTTTTTTTTTCGTTTTATACATACAACCATGGCTCCGTTCACATACAATAAAATCTCTCTTAACCGACCAGCAACGAGACCGCACCTGACTCCGGATAATTGAATATATATTTATAAACATTACTCGTTCATATTTTGTGATTCCATCTGTAGAAACTGCAGCATGCGAAGTCCGTTTGTCATTATTCGATCTATTGACCATAATACAAAATAATACAAAATATCGTTCAAAATGTTTCAAAGTGTTCAAATGTTTAAATGTTAAAAAAAAATTAAAACATATGTACATGATTTTACATTTCAGAAAAACAAAGTTAAGCATCGTTTTAAAATTATCATATGTATTATCCCAATAATGGAATGAATTTCTTAGTCTGTTGACATATAACTTCGTATGTCTGCATGCTTACTAAATTGTCGCCGGAGTGTTAAGAATTCGCAGTGTAAACAATGAAATTTCGTACCATAATGTTTTTACATGGCTGAAGAGTGCTCAGCAAAACGTGTGAAAGAATTTAATCTTTCGTCAGTTTCCTAACGTAACTCTGTTATTCAACGTGTCTTCATTTTCATCCTCCTCTTCATCTTTCTACTTGCCCACTGCATGCACGATTATTTCGTCGGCATTTTGAGAGAGCGTGACGAGAACAGAATTGTCTATATCCACTGAAGCCTGCACCTCCTTTTCACTAGCTGTTCTTCAACAAGCAATTAAATCCAAAATGTCGGATATAGGGGCCGGACGTGTTTTTAAACCAAAAAAAATCTTCGTCACACGACTCGTCACCTACGAACATGATTGTAGGCCACAGTTTATATAAACAGCGATGTAAGGTATTAGTTTTTACATCTTTGTCAGGAGTCAAAGTAAATATGGCGCTTTTCAATGTGAATTGTTTCTGAAATTCATAGACACTATCTTCAGAGTTCACACATCAAAGTATATTAAGTGACCGATGACTGCGCAGAAACATAACACAAATGTTTTCTGCAGTTAACGCTTCTGATTATTCACTCATTACATATTTTTTTATCTCATAGAGGTATGAATTTCGGATTTAAATTTAGGCCTTCAAAAGTGCCGTTATTTTAATATTGCTGGTTATGAGGGATGTTATTGCACTTTATTAGACACACAGCTGTTCATCCCATACCGTAACTCTATCGGTCCCTTTCATAAATGGTTATTTTAAAGGTATCATTATACCGATTCTTAAAAGTGAAAATGAAACATAGCTGTGTAGGAAGAAAATTCTGTTTTAAAGAATCTCATTAGTGACTATGTTAAATATATGTAAAAGTAATGAGATGCAAACAGCCACTTTTGTGTTTTAAACTTGCTTGATTTGGTGGTTTTATCATTTCCCATTTCATTCGCTGCTGAAAATCGTGTCGTTTAAAAAACTTCTGTTGACTATTTCCCATTTTACCTTCTGTGGAAAATACTTTGTTAGAGACAGCAATAATATAATTCTGTAGCACAATTTTTCCCCACTAATTTTATACATAAAATAAGTGAAGGCAATAGAGCCATGTTTCGGTAAGACCCGAGAGGATTGAGCTATTTATAGCATTAGCTGCTAAATAACAATAAAAAAGTACTTGTGACTTCTAAGCAGCAATTTGCAATTAATTATAAGAAATATACATGACTAGTAGGACCGCTTAGTTTCACAAGTTGAAGACACATAAGCATTCGGAAAAGGTTCTTTCAGACGATTCCAAAATTTGAACTGTATCCTTAGTGATTTTGTTTAAGTTAATGTATTTTCACTGGATTGTTTTAGAAGACTACATTCTTTGAGTGTTTGTTTAATCAACTATGGCAGAGCTCGCGAGTGATGTCTGCTTCGCGAGCTATAAGGGATCTACTTATAGCTCGCGAGTAGTACATCTAACTATAAGGGAACTTATCTAACTATAAGGGATCCTTCTTGGTTCTACGAAGAATCTGTTCGTATTCGTGTTATACATGAGAAAAGCCATATGTAGCCAGCCCATTTGCGAATATTCGAATACGGATGGAACTGGCAGAGTTCAGCGGTTTACCACTTGGCCAATGGTGGGTATTGTAATCGTTAGAAAGCCATAAGACTGGGTACCTTCTTTTTTTCTGAGAATTATTAAATACTCTAATCTGTTAACCTGTCTAATCTAATTTGTCTAATCTGTTGAATTTGCCACTTTTTTTTATCCAGGGAGTGGAACATGTGGCGAAACAGCTTGTGTTACCCTGCCAAGGTCTAACTCCAGATTTTGGGAAATTTAATGCATTTTAAACCATACAGTGAGTTTAAGTATCTTTTAGTTTTATCAATCTTTAGTTTCCTAGTGGTGTTTTTTTACAGTTATGCCAGGCTGCTACAGGATTTGTGCATCTGGGTTGTTGCTTGTACATGTGACTCAAAACTTCATTTCAGTCATTTGATGAACCATGTAAGACTTCTGTGTAGTTATCTATTCTTAAATCCCTTTGAAAAACCTTCACAATTAATAATTGCCCGGAATCTTTTTTAAAAAAGCTACAGCTTCCAGTCGTTTTAAAATTGTTTTAATATTGTTACACGAAATTATTTAAAAAGAAGGTTTGTTATAAAGTAATTAACGAAACTGAATACTTATTGTCTCAGACAGTGACTTTCTGAGCAGAGGATGAAACGGAAAATTAAAAATTAAAAAGGGATGCTAAAGGATGAAGTAGAACGGTTTTATGAATTAAAAAACAATATCCCGTTTCCCATCCAATTTAACAAAATATGTCAAAAATAAGGTAAATTTAGCATTTGGGATTTTTTTGGTAAACGATTTTCAAGCCAAAGACATATGTGTCCCAGTCGTAGGTAATGTCCCACGCGTAGCGATCGGCTTAAAGTAGCGATAAGCGCACCTATTATACTGGAAAACTTTATTATATGAAATAGCTTTTACATCGTATGGTGCAGGGTAAAGCATCCTTTGCATAACCGAACATTACACATGGGGTAACTCATATTTGTTCTTTTCTCTATGTTCATTTGTATACAACGATCCCAGCGCGTCTTAATTTTCCAACTATTTGAAGATGATCCCCAACATCCAGGAGGTTCTAAGTACTTTTTAACCCAGCAGTAATTTTTCCAACTATTGGAAGATGACCCCCAACATCCAGGAGATTCTAAGTACTTTTTAATCCAGCAGTAATTTTTAAACTTTTAGTGGGACATATATGTCCCGTTTGTCCCCATAGGGTTGAATTTGCCACTTCTTTTATCCAGGGAGTGGAACATGTGGCGAAACAGCTTGTGTTACCCTGCCAAGGTCTAACTCCAGATTTTGGGAAATTTAATGCTTTTTAAACCATACAATGAGTTTAAGTATCTTTGAAAGTTTTTGCCGTTAAATTTCTGATATTCATATTTCTGATTCTGACTTCATATTTTGCAAAGCAATCACTATTTTATCTTTACTCTTTCAAGGCTTAACATTAACTAAAGAATACACTTACAATAACTAAAAGAATTAACTTCCAGATTAGCTTATGCATTTTTCTTCATTGTAACTTAAGAGTTTTCATTATTTTTGAATTATTGTTGCGCATAGCATTATTGCTTACTAATGGTGGTGGATTAATTCTTATTAATGATGGTAGACGCACTTACCTATGGTGGATTAACTTTACCCTTTCTGTGTTAATTACCGCTCTGAATACGCGTATACCGAAATAAATGATATATCCCCGGAATCTTAATCTTATTTTATTTGCTTAAGGTAATCAATATTTTCATTTAATGTACATTTTCTGCTTTTATATTTATTTGATGCCTGATAAAAGTTAAAACTGTTTTGAATAATTTTTGAATAATCTTAAGCATGAAAACTTTTGTTTGGGGTATTAAACTGCTGAACATTCCGATTTGGCAACATTGTTTTTATTTTGATTTCTCCCGACCGAATTCTAACGCGTAAAACAATTTTAGCTGTGTGACATCTCCGACGATCTCGCTTCGGAGGCTTCCTCGTAGATAAGGGGTCGAAATGTTTTTGCTAAAGAAATCGTAGCGTTGCTAGTACAGCTGTTGTTGTTGCTCCAGTTGTACTCCAGATAGCGCTGCGCTCACATTATGACATCATTCCCGCCAGTGGAAAACAATGACTTCTTTTATGGCCAATTCAGTTACAGCAGGGCGTCGAGATCATTTTTTAAATATATAGTTGATGTTCGGGCATCCTTGTAAGTTGCGACGCTTAGCAGAAGAATTAGTATTTTGTTCGGATTCTTGGATTTCCAGCTGATGACGAGCCCTTTTCTTCAATGAGTATGGCCAGTTGCCCTGCCCATATTTCATCTTAAATTTATCTATCGTTTTAAATTTCATTTCTAGTGTGCATTCTAGCTCAACGCTGTGATTTCTATGACCTGTTAGATTTTTAACATTCAAAAACAGAGTACTGTAAATTTACGAATAATTGTTTTTGTTTCATAAGAAAAGAGACACGAATGTTGTTTTTTCTTTCAATATACTTAATTCTTTGTTACATTAAGGGTAAGTGCTTTCTTTCCCATAGAATCTATGGGGAAGAAAGCACTTACCCTTGTAGTAATAGACATACTTATGATGCAGCTTAGGGAGGAAAAAACAAAAGAAAAAAATGGTGATATAACCGAATGAATAAAATTTTATGATAAACTGATTTTTATGAGAAATATTAATAATTATTTTTCCGTATTGCTTTCGGAACTTCGTAATTTCTATTTACCCACTGTATAAATACCTACTACGGCCAAGTCATCCATACGTAATATAATATTACGTACCGATGACTTGGCCGTAGTTGCAGATCTTACTAATATATTACTGCTGTAACTTAGAAAATAAGATGTTGATAACTGCTAGACTAAGTATGCAGATAATTAATAAGTTTCCTCTTTGGATAGTACACAAGTCTAAAACTTATTTTAGCATGGAATGCAATGAAATTTGAAAAGGTCTGATTTTTCGACTTCTTTCTTGTTGTTTAAAATTCTGAAAATTATGTTCAATAAAACTGCGAGTTTTTTAGTTGCTGCAACTGGCTATTCAAGCGTTATTTAGTTTTTTACTCTCTGATACACGATTTATGATCAGAATAAGTAACTGAAAAGTCTTACCATAAATACCATTTCGTGTGGAGGAAGTTTATATAAATCTCCAAGACATAATCTATTCTGTTTTTTTTTTCCCATTTAAATCCAGTCGAACGTAAGACATTGCAATTTTATAGAAAAAAAAAAGAGAAAGCTACTTACATTATTACTATTTCTAAAGGAAGAAGATCCCTTGGCTAAATCTCAAAAAATCACAAACATACAAATTTAAGATTTCGTTACAAAATAGTTTCATTTAAAATATAAATTTCACTTAAAAAGTAAATTTACAGCTTTCTAATTTCATAGCAAGCTGAAAGCATTTCAATACCCTAAGTTCAGTAATAAGGCATTTTTTATAGCTAGCTATATTCAAAATATTTTATTTGTTTGTTGTTGTTTTGTTTAACATTTGGTTACTCACTCTTTATCTCAAGTCTTCATCTTTCCTTAAGATTTTTAATCTTCTTTAAAAGATATTCTTTATCTTAAGATTAGAAACCACTATCGCCATTTGTAGAACTAGTGATGACCAAGTTATACAAAACTCTTATTCGACTGGAAGATCCGATATTCAAGCTGATTAATATGTCAATAAGACAGTGTAAATATGATAGTCTATTGATTGTTGAAAGGGAGTTAAAGTTACTGAGGAACTTAGCCATTACCATTATTGTGAGCGGTCAGCTATTGAATTACCTTCTGGTAGTTGGTAAATATGATAAAAATCTAATTTTTCCCCTTATCAAAGTGGCGAAAAATTACCTGATTTATTTACACTGTATCTTTCTCTTTCAAACAGCATGTATTTTGGAAGCCAGCAAATATTTTGGCACTTGTTTGTTTATTGAACTGGCGATTCACTTATTTATGAATTTCAAGAAATCGACTGAGAGAAATCTAGTGTGATAATTAATATCAGCTGAATTCACAACAGCTGAAGTAGTGATAATAGTTTGTTTTTTAAAACGTTGAAAGAAACTTTAGCAAACTAAGAACTATTTTTGAACTTCATATAGTCACAAAAATTTTCTGTCTGTGGAGCGTCAATTAAGTAATAAGCAGATTTCAAAAATCATATTGATGACTTTGCTTCGTTAAAAGCAAGAAAACGTATCTTATAGAAACACATGAAATTTAAGGTCATATTTCTGTGTAATTTATAATTCTGACTGTATTATCTATAGTTTTTTCCCCTCTTTTATGTGTTTTCTTAGAATAAAAGTGCTGTTTAACTTACTCCTAACATTTACAGTCATATAATTTAAAATTAGTATCTTAAATGTTTTACAAGAAAAAAAAAGGTCACATATTTATTTAATTTTCTATCGTAGCTAGGAGCTCATATTTATCTATATGCCTTAGGTGAAAAAATAAAGGTACAGCTCCGATTATCATTTATAAATACAGAAGATATTTTATAAAGAAGCTACCATCTGAACAGCTGCTTGCTCTAATGACAGACGTAGAGGTATAAGCTTCGAAAGTTACTTCAAAAATGAATAACGAGTCGGTGAAGGATGGTTTATTTTCTGTTTTCACTTCTCAGTTTCTAACCATATATCTAAATGAGTTGGACGCGGGAATAAATCATTGTGCGGTTTGCTGGGATTAACCGTATTTCGTTTCCGAGTGTCAATGTTTCTTGTGGCAGAAAACAGTAAAGCCTTTTTGGAAATCCTTGGAAAGATTTTTGCCGTGTTTGATGAGAGAGTGAATGAACAATCTGGTTGAACTGTACAAGGGGGAAATGAGTATTTCTTCATCCAATTGGATATTTTTGCAATGATTGTGGACTTTTGCTCTAGTGGCCCATTTTTCAAGCTTCTACGTCAGGTTTTAGTAAGAGAGGAAAATTATCAGAAATATTATATTGCTAGAGTAAGACTGAACTGAATTATTTATTTAACAGTAAAGAACACCCACGAGAGCTATCTCCCAACCCAATTCTAATCGAAAGCCCTCCAAATGATACCTGCTGGATAAATAACTTATTAATTACTATGCTAGATTAATTTCCTAATTATGGTAGGACGTGCAAAGGTTTTCGCCGGTGGAAGCATATATATTGTTTACAGGGGGCTTTTAAATCCTGCATACATCCTTACAAGCATATTTTTAGAAAAATACCATAGGCAGGGCCAACCATTTAGCCGAAGCTGAAATACACCAAACTCATTCCAAGAATTAATGGTAGAGATAGAGCTTGATTGCTGCCTGGGATCACAAGCCGGGATTTTGCAGGACAAGTTATGTTATAACTATTCATATTCCATTTTTTTCCCATTCATAGTTGCCAAATGCAGACAAGTTGCATAAATCTTATATCATGCATTCATCAAGGCTACTCTGTTTGGCTGTCGGCTGTTAAAGTCTATGTAAACAAGTAAATGTAGTCTTTTTGACAGTGTTTTTGTGTTCCCAGCATTGAATTCTTGTGTTACTGAAAGTAGTGTTTTACGCCTGTTGCGTGAAATGATTCTTGTAAACAGATACTGGTTGTGTTTATCTCTCGTTGTGTTATTTTTTACAGTTCTTGCAAGCTGTAAGTCATATTGTTTACCTGAATCTTTGCAGTTATGGTGTATTCTTTAAATAGTCACATCTGAAAATGCAAATTTGGCCTCTACCTTCGAAATGCAATGTACTAGTTATTTCCCTTGGAGGAATACGGGCCATTTTAGTGTATAGTGATCATAATTGTAGTACACGCCCGCTATCCGTTTTGTCTTTATAGAATTAATAATAAAATGTTTACTGACACATAGTAGACTGTGAGATCTCAAACATTTCGATTAACTAAGAAAAAACATACAAGGGATTAATATTCGTCTGAAAAATCTTTATACTTAGATATTAACGGACTGAGAATTTTTTAAATTATAAATGTGCTATAACTAAATTTAATCTAAAAATTGTAGTAAAAACGTGTTTAAGATACTTGAACTCTTCAGAAATTCTAACACTTTTGTATCTTAAATAGTATTATGTTCATGGTAATAAAATTTTTTATGAATTATTTAATTTTGTTTGAGACAGGGAAAATTCCCAAGGATTGAAGGAACAAGAAAACACCCCCCCCGCCGAAAAAAAAAAAAAAACTCCAGAAGATTCTTTTTAGAGCAACCAAGTTGTCATATTATTTTCGCATTAATGTAATGCATGAGAAAAGGGTAACGGATCACAAAAATAAATTAGCTTTGTCTGAAGTTTTTAGTTTTTTCTGGACAACTATTAGAAAATATTTCTGGTGTTAGAGCTGGCAAGTTAAAAATATAATTTGGCATGGCAAATATTCAAATAGATGTAATTTGATGGAAAAATATAGTTAAAAATAGGATTTAGAGGCTTTACAAATGTATAATTACAAATTTATGCTATACATGCGGTCGTGGTTCTGTATCTGCGGGTTCAGTACTCATGATTAATACGAACGATGGACCAAGAATAAATAGTTTATTAAATTATAAAATGTGCTGCAGAGAACTGAGAGCAAAATGGTATGCAGGCAGCAAATGTGTCCAGTGCTACCAGTGCTTTTACCATTACATTAATAGTCATCCGCAAATTCTGTAAACCTTCTCTAATCCTTCTACTGTTGATACTATTTATCAGTGAAAAGCTTTAATATTACAGCGTTCTTTCTTGAATTACAATATGTATGCCTTTATATGCTTTCCAAAAAGCGAATTTTCACGGAGGGCATGTGGAAGCTCATTAATGTAAGTTATTTCAAAAATCTTCTCATAATTTTACTTCTGCAACTTGTAATTACTATTATTTTAATTGACGTGTTAGTACTGTCAGTTAGTCACGGCATTTCATTTGCAAGCTCTTCTAGCTGTTTAACTAAGTACGAGTGCTCACTTCATTAAATCAACCCCTGCTATGAGGAAGTGAAACACTATCTTTTGATTAACTTAAATTGGAAATTTGGAAAATAGCATACCTACTGTAGTTTTAAATTTCATATATACCTGTTAATTAGTATACTTGTACGTAAATTTATTAAAATAAAGTTAAGTAAAAATTTAATTTTTGTTAAAATCATGACTCTTCAGGCCATCCCATTTCGTGAGAATGGAAAGGTAAGATGCAAGTCTAAGACCAAATCTCCAGACGTTTTGAAGACTACTTTGATTTTTGAGGTAAGTTAAAGTGTAGTATTATTTAACAGATGTACGTTGATTCTATCTATTTAATCGTACATTATTTCCTCTGATTACATAATACTTCATCCGTATTCTAAAATTATAAATTTTCACTGGAATTTCTTTTTCATTTTAGGTGTTTTCGTGTCCAGTTAAGAATACAAGAGAGAAGATTGTTTTTGTAAAGAAGGATTGGCAATTTAAATATTCAATCGTTTGATGTCTTCTTTTACAAGCCTTGCGAAAAAAACTCATTTATAAGAATTAGAAATTGGCAGAAAGAGAACATTTCCTATAGTGTTATTGTAGAAGATAGTAAGAAAACATGAAAATGAATATTAGACTGATGAAAAACTATTATCAGGTCTCTGAAATCGGAAAAAGATAAGTGTACTTAAAACAGTACATTATTTTATATATGAGACGCAAAAACTGTGGCAAACTGATATCTTTTACTTTAAAATTTCGGTAAAACCAACCATATACATGGAACTGTACACGATAAATACACGCTCTCTGTGTGCAGTGACTCAACGATGTCAGATTCCATCTATTAAAGAAGAAAAATGCTCTTTGCTTGTAAAACTTCTTTTGAAATGCATATCCTTATCTTCTGACGTGTGCTAGTGGTAAGTATTTTCTTTATTTGTTGAATAAAATGTATAGAAAAATAAAAATTCTAGCTCTTTTTCTTATTTTGATTAGCATTGGTAAGGGTTGAACTGTAAAATGTCTCACTTTCAAGACAACTTCGATCAAAAATGCTTACATTCTGATTGTCAGCGATATTCATATATCTTAACGTCAAATAAATGCCTAGTAGAAATGCTGGATAAAAATAAATAAATAAAAATAATTAAAAAAATAGAAGTGGCATTTGATATCTCAGTTTTATTTTCAATATCTGGCTTAATATTTACTACTTTATTCTAAATTAAATATGACCCCAAATTTGTGCAGTTCTCCTCCCCCACCCGCCAGTCCAGAGGTATTATTTGTTAACTTCTTACTTTCAGGCTATCACACTTTCTTGCTTCTGACGTCATTACTACGTCATCACAGCTCCTGGTTTCCATACCTGGTTCCTTCGGCGGTTATGGCTGCCTGAATTCAACATTTTTAGTGTCTGACTTGACTTGGTATTTTTTCTCTGCATATGGAGTGTTTATAGCACTCTGAATTACCACCCTCAGAATGCTAACCATAATTAGTATCAATTACTTCACCTCATTGCTCAAAAGATCGGACAATGTTCTACAGCAGTGGTCGCCAAACTTACGAAGCTTCTAAGCTACTGCACTATTTTTAAATCCTACTGTGAACTACCAACCAAAAGAACTACAATTTTTTTTTTAAATCTCCCATTTCTTTATTTCCAATAAGATTACATTTCTAATAAATATGAAATCAATTTTAACAAAAAGAAACTAAAATTAAATTGTACGTAAAAAAGAAATTGAAGTGTAGTTACTAATAAATAACAAATCTTTTTATCAGACTTATTAACTTTAATGAGAAGGATGGAACTCTTTTGTGTCATCAACAAGTTTTTTAGTGTTGGGAGAGTATGTCGTGGCTGCTATTCGAATACAGTTGTCCAAGTGTTCATCAGTGAGACTGTTTCTGTACTTATTTTTAAATTTCATACTGGAAAAAGAAATCTCACATGGATATGTAGAGCTGAATATTGCCTTCACTTGAGACAAACCTGGACCAAATTGAGTATTTTTCTTTGGAAACAAGTGGCAAAATATTTTTAGAGCTTGAAAAGAGCGATTTTACAGATGTATCACCTTGGAAAATCAGTCAGCTCCAACTCCACTGCAGTATATCTTCTTGAAAATGAAAATGCTCTATAACACAAGTAAAGAATTCTTCAGCATTAATATTTATAAAAGGCGATTCTACAAACAATTAAAATCCTTTTGAAATCTTAGAAGCGTTTTTCTTTTTTTTTAAATTCACTATTTTCTTACTTAACTGATACATTTGCATAACACAGTCAACACACACAATTATCCTTTACCTGGGTAAAGAAGTGATCGGTTTCCCATTCCGAATGAAAGTAATAAGTTGTTTGCTTTTTTCTTGATCGAGCCATCGCTAGAACAGACCTAGCTTGGTACCAATGCGTAAATCAAACTATCCAAGGTTAGCAAATATATACACTCGAAAAACAGCTATGTTTTTCGCACAATCTCACGCTTATACAACCAACTATGAGATGAGGCTGACAATTGCAGTTGCCGCGGGAGAAATAAGCAGTTGTCAGCGTTAGCTCAGTGGAGGAATCAAGGTTAGCAAGCGGAGCTTTACTGCGATCTAGAAAAAATGTCCCCGTAGCTCGCGATCGACGATTTGGCGATCACTGTTCTAGAGCCTGTAACATGAAACCTGCTCATCTAAGTTACTTGATATCGCAGTAAAACTCTGCTACATTGATTCGCTTGCAAAATTATTCTAGTATGAATGCACTAAATTGCAAATCACAATGCATTTCAAATCACTGAGGAAAGGATTTTCCACTAAAACTGTAAATCATTAATGCTTGTTAATGCTTTTATTTCATACTTTGCAGCGTCTAAAAATGGTTTCTACGATGAAACGTTTTATATAATTGCGGTCGTTTTACACTTAATTTAGGAATTCGTTTAGCTCACATAGCATTTAATAGCGTGTAGAGTTTCTTACCCTTATTCTACTAAAGTAAATGTCGAGGAACCTACTGAACTGCTAAGCGACTAATTGCTTCGTTCAAATAACAGAAATCGTAAACTCATTACAGGTTAACTACTCTTTATTTCACTAAAAATATGATGAACAGTCGGCCCCCCTTTTTTTTTTTTTTTTTGCTTACAACAAAGCCTCCATTCGGGCTTGAAATCAATAAGAACTAACTATAATAAATAAGTTAATAATAAGAACTAAGTATAACTAAGAGACTTAGCCATAGCTGACACAAATCTATAGTAGTTGGCCCTTAATTTAAACTAGCCGGCGACTATAAAAAAACACGTAATATACGGCCGAGCGTAACAGCTTCTAACGAGACTTAGTTCGAAGGCAAACGCGCTACTCAGGATTACTTCTCTCCCGAAGTAAGCTTAAATACCACTAATTACTCATTTGCATTCAACGCGATTCTAAAAACTCATTCTGGTTAGGAGTTGTAAGTTGAAACGAGGGATGATAGGAAAGGTTAGCGAAATTAAAATAACTGTTATAAAATTAAAATATACCTTACAAGCGTTAAAATAAAATTTCGCTCGACGTGCAGTCGATCAACGGTGTCAAGTGTGACCTGCTTCGAAGGGGTAGCACGTCATCCCAAAGCGTGTTCTGCCTGGGTCTGAACTACATTTCTTACTGCGGCCTAGTAAGTATCTAGTTTTCTTTGCATTCATCTATGAACGCAAATGGCAAAAAGGCTCAAAAACTCTGTCCTGGGTTACAAGTACAGCTTTGTATTGTAATTGCGCATTTTTAAAATAAGAAATATATGTCAAACATATTATTATTCTTCAGTAAAGGGACACCTATCATTTTAAATCTAAGGATTAATATTCTAAATGATAATTTTCAGATGCACTGAGTGCAGTTTCATGCTTTGAACATTATATTACCTGCATGGGAAAAATATGGGAAACACCATTTGTTATGATGATTTCTAACCCTGTAATCTTATAATTTGTATTTGTAACTGAAAAGTGGTTTTTGAATCCAAAAACTACTTTTTTAGTTTCAAATACGAATTAGGGTTATAAGGTATTTCTTCCGCCTTCTTAGCATGCCTTCTTGGTGTAGTAGTCAGCACGTTCGGGCGTATTCGAGAGGTGCGTGGTTCGAGTCCCGGCGAGGGCATTGCTTCTATCTTCGATTTCCGTGTTTCGAAAAATTCTACAATGTCTTTACTGTGGCGCCCAAACTAAAAGGTGGTAGATGATGATCCTCCAGCACCAGGATTTGGCGATTGGGTCCCCTAATCCCCAGTCGCCCTTTAAAAGGGGGAATATATAATGTATTTCTCCCACCTTCTTAGCATGCCTTCGTGGTGTAGTGGTCAGCACGCTCTACGCGTATTTGAGAGGTCCGTGATTCGAGTCCCGGTGATGGCATTGCCCATTTTTCATCTCTACTGCTTAAAAAAAATACCTAATTTCTCTATAGAGTTACAAACTCCTCTGTTTAATACTTTGATGCGATCTAAATTCTTAAATAGTTTAATTTGTGTTTGCGACAATTTGTAACGCAAATTATTAATTAGCCGCTAGGGTACAAGAAAATTGATAACAATAATGGAAATTAAGAATAATAAAATATACATTATAGATTACAGATTAAGTGTCATGTTAAGTATATATCGGTCAAATACTTATTCATTAAATAATATATATTCATGCAAGCCATGGTTATAATATACAAAGTAAGAGCATGCTCTTCTGCCACTTGAGCGTTAAAATCGCTGCAAACTTATAGTTTAATTCCTGGGTTCAGATCCCGGCGAACGGATTGGGTGCGAGCTTTCGTTATTTTCCATATGTGTAACTTAAATACGAGTCAATTTCCCTTAAAAAGATCTCCATGAAGGCATTCATCCCCTTTGGCAGATAGCCCTCGCTTGTGTTTTACCATAATCCAAGTAATCCAATCCAGTCTAACGGAAGCATTTCGCTAGCTTTGAAAGCAAAATCATGCAAGTTGGGAGTACGAATCGAGGACATCTTCAACCCTATAGGTGTGTTCTAATTAGATTTCCCAGTTAGAGCACTTTTGTGTTAACGCAGTAAACCATGGCTTGAGTTAACCAGCCAGGGATTTTCGACTACTCTCTATAAGTATTCATCCCGCTTGATACTGACTTCGCATATTGCCACATATCATTCTTTCTTGCAGAGAGTGAAACTCGTTATATTCTCTCAAAGAGTTTATGTGAACCAGATTTTATTTGCCTTTTCCTATTTTCATGGTTATATAAATAAAAGGAAGTGTAAAAGGAGCTAATAATTTGCTGAAATAATGTTTCAGTTAGTCCTGTAAACATACTAAGGGTTAAGTTAGGTTAGGTTAGGTTATTTAATTACATCTGCCTAAGAGGAGGGATGCCTTCGTGGAGGACTTTCTAAGGGAAACTGGCTCGTATACACGTTACACATGGGGAAAATCACGAAAACACCCATGCTGCCAGCCCGTTCGCGGGATTCGAACCTCGGACCGAACTATCAGTGTTCAGCGACTTTACCGCTCGGCCGCTGGTGGGCCGTACTAATGGAATGTGTTATTTTGTTAGCGGTGTGGTAAAGTCAGACATATTACAAATAAAAATAATGTAAAAGTAAGTTAGAAGAGTAAGTCTGAAGAGTATTTTTAAGTGTGAAAATAATTATTTGCATTCAGTATTCATCTAAAATCTTTCAAGGTTAGAAGATATTTTAAGTGAACGTTTTTCCCCAGCTTCGCTGCTCAGGTGCCAAAATTAGCAGCTAAGCCGATGCTGCTGAAAGAGGGGTCCTTTTAACATGAGGCGGGCAGACGTAAAGAGGGAAAATTTGTCTCCCCTCCGCCACTCCAAAAACCTTTTTTAATCTTTCTGTTCCGAAATATGATCTACGTATGTAACTTTATAGAAACCATCGCGTTAAACTCTTTTCATTTCTTGTTCCGAACTTTCACTTCATTTAATCGGGATATTTAATGCACTTAAACGCTAACTGGAAAAAAAGATGCACATTTCTTAATACTGGTACAAATTAGTAATCTAATTTTTTAAAAGGCTGAAAAGTGTAATTTGCTTCTAACTCTGACCGAGAATTTATCTTGCTTGCTTGCTTACTACGAATTTCTTTCTTCTACAGTTTTATCCTTTCCAGATTTAAGGATGCTGCAAGAGCCAATGAATAGCAAATTTAGTATACATATTGTGTCGCTAATTAATATTTCGAAATTTATCTTTTTAAGATTTAAGGATTTTTATCTTTTCCAAACAGAAATGTTGAAGTAGAGTACACATCAGACTGATATTGATAATTATTTCCATGTACTTAGAAATACTCATATAAAATACACATATGATATCGTAAATCACTCCCTAGTATTTATAGCTTGTGCATTATACACAACTTGCCTAAATTAAAAACCAATATTATACATTAAACATGTTTATTTTGATGGTCTATTTGTTCTTTTATAATTTAGTGAAACAGATCAATCAATATGGCTGCGGATCAGTATCTCTAGATGAGTTTCGTTCTCATTAAGAGCAGTAGTTATACAGAAAATATACGTTGTGATTTTTCTCTACGACTACACGTTTCTATTTGCACATTCTGTGTATATATGTTTTTTAAGGGGATGGGAAATGGAAAACTACTGTTAGAAAATAATTCACGAAGGCATCATTCCTCCCTTTAATGTTACAGGTCTTCAGTCTGTTGAATTTAATACTTAAGTTCGTAAGTTTGCTTTCCAAAATTTTAAAATTCGTATTTTGTAATAATAAAATATCGTACTGTCTCAAATCGGGAAACCTTCATAATGGTACCGCATCCTTATGTATGTCCGCCGCTATTCGAAAAGACAGCTCTTCATAACGGTGTCGTGGGATAAGGAAGCATGCAAAACTGTACCCTTATGTGTTTCATAACAGTGCGTATACCTTTATGCAGATCCGATTTTCGTGTCTGTTACTGATTAATTAATTAATCACGGAATTAAATAAATTTTCGGCACCTTTTTGCAGGAAGGGGACGTAGTAAGAGGTGTCCGAACCCTCAGAAAAAAACGCTGAACTGTTATAATGCTGCTTGCACCTTTATGAAAAACAGTGGACCGGCATAACTGTGCCCCACTTAAATAAAAAAGATGGTCTGGTATAAGGGCACCGAAGTTTTCGTCAATCTGAACAATTTTTAGGCTGTGCCTCTCGGAAGAGAACTCTACTATTTCAATAATTAAACTTTTATTTGTTTAAAAGGGCAAACTGCTGTACACATAAGGAGTGAAAAAAAAGGATGTGTGCATAGTATTTTTTTAATTAAAAATTTTCTTTTACCTAATCTCTCTTTTTAGCCCAAAGAAGCAATTTGCCCAGAAGGGGTATTAGTTTCGTTTTGGCATTTTGCGTTGATTCGCTATAAATGGCGAATGACTTAAACTGTTGTCACCAAATATTAGAGCTGTGTATTATATTTAAAGAAATTAAATAATGAAGAATCTGCATAAATGTATGTATATTTCTCGCATTGTGAAAAAACAACGGTACCTAGAGCCATCAAATTTTGAACAGCGTACGTCTCCGCCCAAATATGGGTATCTGTAAGCCCAAATTTGGAATTTGTTTTATTATCTATTTCATATTTTGTAAAGCATTTATGGGTTATTGATTAACAAACTCAACGATTTCAAAGCGAGCAATGGCAATTTTGTACGAAAAAAAAAAAATTATGTCCAGCGCGCGAGACTGTATCGAAAATTCTAAAGATATGCTCTTTTAAATACTTTGTGATATTGCTGTTGAATTGAATTTTATGGTTTAAGTGCCACGAACATGATATTTAATAAAATAAAAGTAACACACCCCCCTTCGGGCGTTTTTTTTATCTGGAATTTTTATCTCCTAGCTTATTTCATTACCTTATCTTATTTTATCTTTTAGTTTTTTTCTTATTATTTTAAATCTGGAATTTTTTTATTTTAAATCTTTTAATTTTTTTAAAATATGGAGTCTGGAACGAGTGCAGACCGTAAATTTAATAAAATGTCTTGCACTAAATCTTCAGTATTCTATCAAATACTCAGTTTTTCATAAGCGCTATCAATTAGTTTAAATATCCTCTCTGGTTATCTTTCGCTTATCAATGTACTTGTCGATTTCAAATATAAAAAAGCATGTTTACTGTCAGTAATGAAATGTTTCGAATCCCTCCCCTTTAATTTATTTTTCAAGTGTTTCCTAAATTATTTAGCATTGCGACCTACGAGCTGTCTAGAAAAAAAGAAGTTACTTTCCGGAAATTTTCCATTTTCTCTATGCTAGAAGAAAATAATGTTGTAACTGATTAGTAATAAATAAATATGAATAGCTATCAATAATCAATTAATAATTATAAATTAATATATATAACTATGAAACAAAATAAAAATTATTCAAATATCATTTCACTCCTCAACGAAAATTATTTCAGGGTTCAATCCATGTTTTGGGAACCACTATTCTAGTTTATTCAGTTTTTAAAATCTGAGTTTTCAGAAAGCAGAGGCAGGCTATTTCTATAAAGGAACGCAGATGCAAGGAAACATTTTGGCCTCCAAACAGTTTTTCAACAATAGAAAAGCATAACACTTTTTCAAGGGAAGAGGGAGAAGATTTTAATAGCAATAATAAGTGGAATAACACAAATAAATAAATAAACTTTTAACATATTTTTATATACTATGATGTTGCATTATTAGTAATACTGCATTGTCTGCTTAATTATTTAATCAATATTTGAAACGTGAATCTTACTTCTATAAGGGTGATCGCACCTTTTTGAAAAACACCGGATTGGTGTAAGGGTGCCTGTTGATCAGTTGTTTCAAGCGAGAAGCTAGTTTTCAGTTTGAAGAGAGAAGGGTTCGGAACTGTTATGCCGGGGCAGTGTTATGATGTTGTTCTCTCAAATCAAGTCATCATTTCCGTCCGTTTTCTGACCTTTCTGGACTGTAGGAATTGTTAGTCGCATTTTTTTTTTTTTTTTTTTTGTTACTTTGTTGTTGCTAATAACCCACTGATTTCTATTTTAGTCACTGGTCATTTACGGATGTGGTAGCTTAGTGCTATTTCAAAGTTAGGTGAATAACTCGTCCGTATAGCTAATAGCAGAGTTAAGCAGGGTATAAATAGCATTAGAATAGTTGTGGATTGTAAACATTAGATTAGTTAAATGAGACATAGGTTAAAATCTATTTGCTTAAGGTATTACAATGCAATACGTCTTTTATTAGAAGATGACGATTTTCATTTAAGCCAGTTGCTCTTCCCCACCCCCTAGAAAAAAAACTCATTCTTATCGAAGCAGGATTTATTCTTCAAATAAATGCCCAACAGTCTTGCAGGTATTAACTATCCATACGTAATACTTTTTCTGCCATCTCTTCACATAATTGTGCAGTCCTTTCCAAAAGAAAATGTCGTCAAGTTATCATTATACTAAAACTCTGCCTGCTGAAAAGTCAACAATATTAACATTAGTAATATTCTCTTCTATGTGAATATTTACCAGGAGCAATTAAAAAAAAAGAAAAGAAACTCCCGAAACATTCCTTGTTTTGCAGAATATAAATTGAACAATTCAGTAACAACGTTAAAATTCTGGAAAATGCATTCACATTCAAAAGCTGGGGAAGCTACAGCTCAAATTTCAAAGAAATGAATTATTTTCTGGCAGACAAAATACCCATATGGGTATGCAACATGTTAAATTCCTAGGCTTTGCTGTTAAGAAATTTTTGACAGCGAATCGTCATATCAATATGCGACGGAATTTTCAATTTCCAATGAATTTCTACAAGCCAGTGGATCATTTGCAAAATTTCAAATTTATAAGTGTTGTGGGCTTCAAACTTTTTCCTACAGAAAATCAGAAATGATAATTATATGTAATTATATATAATGATAGGTCTTGCACTTTTTTCTATTAGTTAACAGTAATAAAATAAAAATTTAATTGGACATTACAGAGTACAATGGTACCTTGCATAACAAACGCCTAGCAAAACGAACCTTCAGCATAATGAACACGCGCATGGAGTGAAAAATATCCAGTAATACAAAACGAATCGTATTACGTATTTTGTCTCCCATGAAAAATGGAGCTTCTTAGTTAGTTTTACTTGTCATTTCAACGGCGGTAAATAAAAAGTAGGTATGCATAACAGAAAAGATAAC
Organism: Stegodyphus dumicola; assembly: GCF_044657685.1. NCBI lineage: Eukaryota > Metazoa > Arthropoda > Arachnida > Araneae > Eresidae > Stegodyphus > Stegodyphus dumicola. The sequence goes on from NC_140781.1 coordinate 119,252,924, forward strand.
AAATAGAGAAGCGAGCAAATAAGCATATTTTTTAATAATGTAATTAATCACGGTAGCTCTTTTTGATCTTGTACATGAGAATCTGGGCATACTGCAACTGTCAAGGGCTTTCGAAGAAGTGGAAATTAGACTGATTTCCCATTTACATAAAGCGGAAATTCATTAGATGTGGAAAGAGGTCTAAGCCACTCACCAGTTAGAGATATCTAAGTAGCGTAAATTCGACCATCCTGTAAAGCTTTTTTATTTTAGACAACTTGCTGAAACCTGGACTGCCCAAATAACCGTATAAGAAGGTAAATGGCAGCTGATTCTCCTTCGCTTAGTCGAAGACTGAAGTGCTCTGAAATATCTATGCCACTGTGTACATACATACAATTGTAAATTCCCAGTACTTCTTCACGGGTGATTCTTTAAGTATTTTTTGAAAGTTTTTACATTTTGAGATTTTAAACCGGTCTCGGGAACAAAGTACTTCGAGTTTTATTAAAAATGTCTGGAAGCTCTCTGACATCCGCTTTTCAAATGGTCTTAGTAACAGATGTTTCTTTGAATTCGCCTAAATTCGGACGGCTTATTTTTCACAATTTACTGCACCATAAATAATCTCTTAATTTTCGACGTTTGCGAGTTCCGAAATTTTTTTACAAGGTCGGTGGTTCATCAGTTTGAAACCGCAAACAGAGTATTCTTTCCTCGACGACTAATTTCAGTAGTTTAGCTCGTGTCTTCCATTTTTTTTACCGTTCTTGTCCCATTACGAGTGCTTGTATTGCACACTATTGTGCCTACTGTGATAAGATTCATAGTTTCCGAGAAATATCGCGAAGATACAGTAAAGGGGAAATGGCAGACAATTAATTAGATTTTTTATAGTGTCATGGCATAAAATGTATCTTGAATAATAAAAAAAACTTTGAATTGTTATCTTTCTTCTTTTTTATAAAGTAGCGAACGCATCTGGGAAATACGCTAATCTGTGGAAGTTACGAGCTCAACATCCCGCGCAAATGAGAAATTGTGTGTAATTTTTGAAATCAGCCTATATGCGGTCAGGTCGTAAATTTACAACCCCTTTTTTTACGAGGGAAGCTGAAAAGGAGGGATAATCTTGCTCGGGATCTTGAGAAAATTTGGGGGTCGTTTAAACATCTAACTTCTCTACATTCAGTTTTATACAGAGGAAAATACAAATTGAATTCTTCGAATGAATGCAATTTTGTACAATGAAAATGTATTATTGAACGATAAACTGTAAGGTAAATGACATCTTTTTTTTTTAAAACCATAGCAGTAGAAAGACAAATATTTGTTACATCAATGAAATTTGTAGTAAATATTGAGTTTTTCATTTCGAATGCTATGTTACATGTATGCGAAGTAGCTGAGTATGTGAGAAAATAGTCATAACCAAATGGCTTTCAACCTTTTTACGTCTAAGGACTGTTTTTCAATTACATTGTGGTCGCTGCTTTTTGGTTAGTTTTCTAATGACATATAAATAATAATTGTTTTTATTTGAGACTTAGGAATAAAATAACGCAAATTAGATTGCAGAAAATTCTTCAGAATGAATTTAAATAATACTGAAAAATACATTATTGATGCACTTTTGGGTTTTATATGTAGTTAATATGCAATCCTTAAATTATATATATCTATGTATAGGTACGGAACAAAATATAGAACAAGGTATGCAATATCAAAGGAAAAATATATTTATTATGCAATGTTTCTTTACCATACGTATATTTACGTAATATCAATATAATTGGTTAGTTAGGTTTCGTACATATATAATTTATTTTTATCTTTTGTATTTTTTGTATTATATTCAGTAGTGTATAAGTATATGAAGTTTAATTTTACTTGTTCTCCTTTTGGGTTACGACTTTAAGTGAGAAAGAATTGTTAAGGCCTTCATAGGGATTAAATTATATACAATCAATTAAGATCCGACTTTTCCTCTCTAAATAATTATATATATTTATATACTATTTTATAAGTATACATAAAATATAGAAGTTTTTTAAGTTTATATATCTATTGTTTCGTCTGGTTTCTTTGATTATAGCAAAGCATTCGACGGCTATTTGCCTAAGGGTAAGGATGCCTCGTGGAGAACTATCTAAGCAAAACTGACTAGTATGTAAGTTACACATGGGGGGAAAACCACGAAAACGCCAATATATTTTCCCGTTCACCGAGATTCGAACCCCTGATCGGCCTACCAGGATTCGACGACTTTACCGTTCAGCCACTAGTAAGCCACACACACACATCCACGTTAATTCATATTTACAAGTCGTTTATAAAGTATAATTGAGTGCAATTTAATCATAAAGAGTTAGAAAATATTCTACGGAATTACTTCGTTTCGTAGACATTTTATAAGCTTCGCGATATTTCTTAAAGAGAATCTCTGTGCTAGCTCCATTTCGAAGCCGTTTATGTACCTTACTTTTTTATGTTTTGAATTATATTTAGAGAATTATTTCACCTGATTATAGCTGAAAATGCAGTTTTTTTTTTAATTTTAATATATAAATTTAATAATAAGAATTTAAGGACAAGAAGAGAAATAAGTCCTTTTCTAATTATTCTTGAAGCATTTAAATTAAAAAAAGGTGGGCACATTAATACGGATCACTGAACTAAGGTGCTTGATAGAGGACAGATTAATTAGCAACTAAATTTTGTTTTTCATTGAGTAAAAATGAATTCATCTGCATTCTACAGGAAAGCAAATATTCAAAAAATATTTTTCTTAAATATTCAGCTAATTCATATTCAAATATTCCAATCCATTATAGTTATTAATAAATCGATATAGTAAATAAATAATTCAAATCAATTAAATGGAATTTTAACTTCAAAACTTTTCGCATCCTATATAATTTGTCTCCATTCTAGTACCATGTACATTCTTGTATACATTACTGACTTACAGTGAAAAATAGAGGACTATAGCTCCATTCAAGTTTTTATTCCTGATATACTGTATTCCTGATATGTACATGGTACTCCACTCTAGTACCATGTACATTCTTGTATACATTACTGACTTACAGTGAAGAATAGAGAACTCTGTAGCTCCATTCAAGTTTTTATTCCTGATATACTGATACTGAATGAGAACTAAAAACACTTTTCTTTTATAATATATCTCCCCTTATGATCCCTAATGCACCTGCTTATTTTACCCTTTGCAATTAACCTCAAGGTCCCGCTCTTGACCGCATTCGAGACGCTACCGAATTGAGCTAGCCTAGTGTGGATCGGAGGAATGCTCATAACTTGTGAACAGGTGATCAACACATATTCTACTTATTGTACGAGTTAAGTTAATTAGCACAGTTTCTTATAATTTAGACCTGTACAGTCACTTCTCATTTCGTAAGCCCTCACCAGGATGCAAATGAGTAAGCGGAATTCTTGAAAGTTTTAGATATACGGCTTTTGGAAGCAATGTTTGCACATTCTCTGGCCCAGTTTTGCTTAGTTAGTAATCCGGTTTTAGCCACTTTGCTAGCCGAAGTTAAACAGCGCAATTCAAATTTGAGCCAATTGTAACTAAGGCCAGTTACTGCAGCCTCCAGCTACGAATCCATTTTAAATTTGTAAATTCAATTTTCTGTTATTTGCCGCCCAGCCGGTATATTGGCTAGTGACCACGACTGCCGTAACGTTGGGCCTCGAATCCTGGAGAAAACGTGGTTGTAACTGTCCGTCCTTTCATAGGAGGCAAAGGTGGCCACCTATTAGGTGCTTCCATAATGAAATGGCCACCACTTCCGGCCCTTGTAGTGGCTAATTTTTTTTTTTTTTTTTTTTTTCAAGTTTTAAATAACCTTTCTAAATAAAAAGGTTATTTAAAACCTTGTAGAGTCATTAGGTTATTTTGATCCTGGAAACGTGAGAAATGAGCAATGCCCTTGCCGGGACTCGAACCTGGACCTTTGGAGCGTGCTGCCGTTGCATCACGAAGGCATGCAGAGAGGAGTTAGAAAATACCTAATAATTTTTGTTTGGTTAAGTGGTTTGGATAAGGCTTACAAAGGATAATTCGTACACTACAACTTTATGAATCTGATTATTTAATTCAATCCAGATATACAAAGGAAATCTGCCTGAATATGTTTCAATATTGTATGCTATATTTTTAGACCTAAGTTATACTGAAAGAAAATTTTTGAAAAACAAAATCGTAGCAAAGAGAAAATACATTTATGATACTGTATGCTTACATCGTTTGTTTACCCGATGAATCCTGTAAATACGTTTGCCTGCGTATAGGAAAACGCTAAATGTTATATTTATTTCTAATACTAGACGTAAAAAATTAAATGACTGTGCATTGTACAAACTTTCAAGAGAGATAAAGTGCACCTAGACGGTGGAAAATCGACCTTGTTGTCCATCTGCAAGATTCAAAGAAGAGCAATTGCAAGGTTAGCTCATGAATGACGTAACTGACTCCTAAACTGCTCAAAAGCAACTGTCTTCCTACCCGTTTTGTGTCTTCCTTTTACATACATATGTGAGTAAATGACGTGAGCGTTGGGAAGAGCCTAAGCCTGTTTGTGTACATACTGATCAGTTGCATAGGTTAAAATTCCCATGCTTGTGACGGTTATCCCAAATCACTTTTGCCCACCATTTACGGATTATCTTTATGCTGGGCGCAAAAACATAACGCCCTTGGTTTTTGGTCCCAGTGGTGCCTATTTGGCTAAGGCGAAGGTGTAATTTTATTCCCAGTTAATATCGATATGGAAATAACCCCTCATTTCAATTATAACACCGAGTGTTTTTACTCCCTGTAAAATAAAAAAAAAAAAAAAAGTTCGGTGCGTACGCTTCGGAAGATATCTAGCTTATCACGTACTTCTGTGGCAACTTTATACTTCAATTTCAATTCGGCAATTTATACTTTCACATTTCAGAATCCAACACGCAATTTAGTAAGAAAATTGTTATTTTTCCCATGTTGCATCTTTAAAGTTCCATGTTCCACAATCCCGTCATACTCAGTAAATAACTGGCACTGCATTTTTTGCGTCATCAGAACTTCCGACATCTACATGGATATCTCGAATATCTACATGCTACTCTGCCAAACTGCGACATACATTATTTGAACTCTCCATTGTTTTCTAGTTGCTCTCTTGGTTCCAAATTCCAGCATTGTGGATATCATTCAAAAATAAAAAAAAAAAAAAAATTCAGAATACTTTTCTAGATTAATGATATCTTCTGCACTGTCTAGCAATCAAATAAATCCAAGAGCCTTATGACGATTTCTGTACGCAAATGATTTTGTTATTTCGAAGTTCAATGCATTAATAATCAATGGACCTGCCAGAAGAGTTCTATTATATTTGTTAGATCGACAGCCGCACAGCATATTTCGCTTTTTATAGACAAGTTTCAATCTGAAAGACATGCCATCATAAATTTTGGACCTCTCTGTATTTCAATTTACTCCATCATTTTCCTAAAATATTTTTAAAAGAACTCGTATTTTAATTAGTATATTGCAACAAGCTAGGATGTTAAAAAAGCTCCTCCTAAAATCTGAGTAGTGAAATGTCAAATGGCAATGTTGACAATGTCAAATGGACATTTAACTTATAATAATAGTTCATAATAGACTAATATGAATTACGTAATTGCTTCAGCACAAAGAACGGAGGGTGAAACGTTTACCGTTTGGAATCATGGTCAAGGGATATTTATGTTTCGGCTTGAATTGCAAATAAAATTGTCAAGGCTGAATTTGGGAAAAGCTGAATCGGTATCTCACCCTTCACTCAGATCATTTTCAGCTTCCCTACACCATCGTGGAAGGTTATTGGGATTCTTTTTTACTAGACGATTACTGTGATTTGTGTAATCACAGCGTCATTTTGGTGACCAGACAAAAGCCCACTGGACGAAAGCGCACGCGACAAAAGCTTACAAAAAAGACCTCACTGGGATAATTGCCCACGCGACTAATACCCACACCGATGAAAGCGCACAGTGATAAAAGCCCACATAGGTATAAGCCGACGTTGATAAAAGCCCACACTGACAAAAGCACACACCGGTATATAAGGTACGTTAAAATGAATATTTTTCCCATTTTATAATGAATTAGGACGTTAAAAATTTCTTTTCATCTGCCTGAGTGAATTTAGAGCAATGATACCTTAAAAATACTTCCCTAACGTATATTCATCCAAAGTAACGTAACGAAAAGACTCTCTACTCGGAATTTTCCATATATAACATGAAGAGAAGTCAGTTTCCGGTAACAAACATTCCATGAAGACAATTCTCCCGCTAGGTTATGGTCTTCGTGTCTCAGCACAGTCTTCTTCAAAAGTAGACATCCTAATTAAAAATATGATACTTTAATTAAAATTCAGTTTTAAATTATATATAGAGTCAAATCTGCATTCGTCTTCTCAATTATTATAGCATTATTTCTTTATCCCTATTATTCTAGACATTCTAGACTCAGTGTGTCTTGCCCACCGGCCATAATCACATAAGTCAAAACAAAAATCGACATATATTAAAGAGACAATTTGTTATGCATGTCTCAACAATAAAGAAATACCTACGATACGAACTCGAATTTGATTCACTATTTAATTTAAAACTAAATTTTAACAGAAATCTTATATTTTTGATTGGGTAATTAATTGCAGGATATCCATATTTTTCTCTCTCTTCCTCAGGTATTTTTAAATAAGATATTTTTAGAATAAAATGAGAGGAAAAAGGGAAAATAGTTTAATTTAATAATGCAACGAAATTATAATCTAAGAGCTTAAAGATACGACTTTCTTAATTTAAGTCGTGCTTTAATTAAGCTTTCATTTAAATCTTAATTCTTCTTCTTTAAATCGTGCAGATGGTAGACGCTTGCTTTGTCATCTGAGAAAATTCCGTGGTGAACTCAGTTTTATAGAAATCGTGATTTAGGCTTTAAATTATGACGTCTAACATGCAAAAAAATGTGAGCATACATTTTGAGTAATTCGGATGTCTTATAGCCTTATAGCAGTTACAGCATTTATCAAAATATATTTGTTAAGGTAACAGTGACTGATGCTCCGCTGAATTGTAGATGCGCAATATCGTCTACCTTGAAAATGATGGCCGTTCATCACTTTAAATTCATGCGAAATCTTAACAAAAGCAGCTGATATTTACCAGAGGACTGGAGAAGATAAAACTTATGAATGTTAACAACTAATGACAAGTGCCATGCGGAAGAATCTCAGAATCCTTCTCGGAGTGAGTTTGAGTGATTAGTTGAAATCGTATGTCATTTGGAGGGCAGTGGGCGGGATGGGCGCTGGGAACTCTCCAATTAGGAGAGGCGCAGGACACCGCCTTTCCAAGAAACGAAGTCAAGTTTTTATTCCCGCATCAATTCTACGATGACTGGAAAGTCCCAACAGCAATGTTTTTGTATGGCGTCGAGGTCTTTTTTGCTGTTTAAAGATTTCGGCTTGGGGAGCGGGGGGTAAAAGTACAAATCCATCGAAGCAACAAGTGGTGTGTTTTTGTTAGTAACATTCTGCAGGCTAGGGAAGGGACATCTAGGATGTATTACTTTTAGGGGGAGAAAAGAGGTTAAAAGCGTCTGGTAGTCGGAGTGTCATTCTAATAGCAGAACACTTTAGTTTGTCCAGGACAGTGATTCTCTAACTTTTTTTTTTTTTTTTTTTTTTTTTTTTTTTTTTGTTCGAGACACAATACAATCGGCTAACTGTTTACTGTTTGCTCTCACACCCCGTTATATTTTTGCTCTTCCTCGAGGCACAGCTACGAAAATTTCGTGCCATTCTCAGAATTACTGCTTTAGAGATTGGAGTAACACTTTTTGTAACGAACCCATAAAAAAATCATCTTTTGTGAGTTAAAGTATGTTTCACAATTGAGTTTCTTGGTTTTTTTTTTTTTTTTTTTTCCTCCCCGATTGTAAAAGATTCTCCAGGTAGTCCATAATTTTTTCCCTTTCGTCTGTTTCTAGGCTTAAATAGTCAACTGGTTGCAGAAAATAGCTTATTGCTATAAACACCCTCTACTGTTTTGGTGAACTCAAGCTGCTTTTAGTTCCAAATTTACATTTTAAGACTTGCGTTACAGAACACTCTTATCGTTATCCAGAATTGTTAAATGAAAATACATGTACATAGGCTTAAAAAAAATTAAAACTTCATACTTTTAATGATGTTCTGTTTTAAGTAAATTCATAAGCGATGATAGAAAAATGATGTAGTACAAATACAAATGTCACAGTAGAGAAGAAGTTAGAAGAGAAGCACTTCAATTTGAACACTCATTTCAGGGACAAAATTAGATAATTTTCAATACAAATTTGACTTTTGTTTCTTAAAAACCTTCATAGGATTACATTGAAAGATGTAACTTCAGGGAGGGTAAAATTGTAGACTTTAACGAAATTTCTTATTCTAAACTTTACTTTTGTTATTTTAATTTTAACATTCCCGGCGAAGGCGTTGCTAATTTTTCATCTCTTCTGCTTCCAAAAATTACCTAATGTCTCTACAATTTCCACTCAAATGGCAAACTTCATATCCACATCTTCTGAAGAACATGGGAAAAAGATCTTTGAAATCTCTCTTTGTTTTCCCCATTTTGTTACTTTTGGCTGCTCCTTTCTGCATTCGCAATGTGCACTCCCAAGCTCGAGTAAAATTGTCAGCTCTGTATAACCAGAAGTGTATTTTTTTATATCTTTCCAAGGAATCCAGCTAATAAAATTTCACGGGCTTTTCTTTTGATTTCCCCTTCTTCATTTTTAATTTCTAATGATTTTAAGAAGTAAAATTCCTGTAATTATTTAAAGAAGACAAAACTGAGCCTGAAAGGATTTTTCGATTAATATGTCCACTAAATATCATTTAAAAATTCATTTCAGTTTGGTAACTCTAATCTTTGTTTTCTGCATAGTCAGTATAATTTCCTTTTTCGTGCTCTTCATTATTTGCAAATTGATTTTTCTGTATTGCTGAATTTTATTCATTCATGTATTCATGCATCGCGTATATTTTTTGTTGTCTTTTGTGATTATTTTTGAATTCGTAATTTTTCTTTTGTTGTCATAAACATTTGTTATTGTCTGGAAATATTTACACACCTCACTGCTTCCTCTTCTAAATGATACTTCGGAGTCATAGCAAACAGTTTTGAATCCTTAAACACTGAAATCAACCGCTGTATTGCAGAAATTTTCTCAGATATTCATTCCCTTTGCGCAAAGTGCTGAATTCACCGTCAGATGTCGTAACGCCCTGATTAGTGTATCAGAAACTGTTTGATCACTTTTTTATAACAAATTTTGTTATTGTTTTTTTTTTTTTTTTTTTTTTTTTTTTTTTTTTTTTTCACACACCTCTGCAAAAATGGATTATACAGATTGGCTTTCCTATGGAATATCACTATTTTTGGTTATGTAAAGATGAATTGGAATGAATGTATTTTGTAACTTACAGTTGTTCCACTTAATATATTCGTACTTACTATCTATACCAGCGGTTCTCAACCTTTAGATTAACGCGTATCATCTAAATAAAAATTGAAAATCGTTAGTATCACCACTATTTTCCAATGATTATTTTTTTTTCAATTTTTCAATAGAAATATTTAAAAACTGTATATATTTTGCCCCTTGCACAACTTGTTGGCTATTTGTATGAAAGATGCACCCATAAAAAATATTAGATTAAAAATTGGTTACCACTTTATCTTCCAACCATAGATTTTAATTTAAGTTATAATATTTAAATTTTAAAATTTCGTGTGAAATTTGGGCCTGTTTAAGAGAGATTTTTTTATTTGTGGTTTTATTTCACTTAGCTTTAAACGTAAATTAGGATCCACTTTTAATTTTGTTTTGTATTTATTTTTTAAAAATGACACGGAAGAAAATCCTTGTTCACACAAATAGGTTGTGCAAAAAAGGCAATAAAAATTTAATAGCCTTTAAATTATTATTATTATTATTATTATTATTATTATTATTATTTTATTCAGCCAAAGTTTGCAAGTGTGTTATTTTTGAAATTTTCAGTTAGAGTTTGACCCCAGGAAATTTCTATCAATTGTTCTTTTTCTTCACGAGATAAAATTTCAGGTACGTTTGAACAAAATGGATTTCTAATCCAATTTTCGTTTTCATGATCCTCGATGAAGTACGTGTTGAATTACTTAACAATGAAAATGATGATTTTTAATGCCAGATGCTAATTCTTCTTTTATTTTACAATTATTTTCTGTTAGAAAACTTTCTAAATGTGGTAAAAAGTTTAATATTATCCAATTCTTTCATTATTAGCTCGAGTTCTTTTTATAATTGCATTTATTTAATTTCTAATGGTAAACAAATTAAAACTTTGTCCTTGTAATCCGAAATTTACCTGATTTAACTTTCCAAAAATTTCAGCTAAATATGCTAAAACGCGCCAGCCATAATTCACTAAATAAACAATTTTATTTAAATTATCGCCTGTAAATCATCACTTTTCCGTTTAGTAATTTTAGTCATTTTTTTGATTTTGAAAATCTAGGTTTGTTTTATTATTTTTTCACAAATATTTAAATTCAAAATATATTACGAGCTCTTCAAAAACAAACGACGATATTCTCAAATAACGTAGAGAAATAAGGAATACAAAACAACAAGAAGACAAAATACCTGCTGTCAATAGATAACTAATCGACCTAAAAAATGCTTCTAATTGAAAATAGAACAATATGAGTGCGGAAATGGTTGTGGCATAAAGTGTAGACATTCTAATAAATCGATCAGTTCTAAAAGAATTAATGGGATACTATTATATTTTTATAGGAACTTATTTTTATTTTCTATTGAATAGAACATCCATTTCTATAACACCTTTTAAAAACATCATTTATGACAAATTTTGTTATATCTATGGCTAAAAGAATATTTGCAAAAATATTTTGCTAAACTCCTTGAACTCAGATCGCATAAATTTACGAATGTTAGAGAAAAAACTTTAACAGAATGTTGGAATATTTAATTTTTGAATTTAATAGTTAAAAATACTTTGTTCCTTTGCGTACCAGCTATTTTCTCTTGCGTACCACCGGTTGAGAACCGCTGATCTATACTGTATATGCAAAGTGGATATCTGTACTGTTTAAGGGGTGGGTAAAGTTTTATAGCAATTATTGTCACTCTCAAGTGCAATTTGATACCTATTTCTTCTTTCTATTCTGGAATTATCTATAAAGCATGTGGAAGTTTTGATCACGGAATTGTGTGCAGATAAGTCGAGAATGATTATTATAAGTGGAAAGGTAATTTAAAAACGCTACTATTATCAGATATATATTTGAATAATTTATTTAACCGAAACATTATGAGCTCACCCGTCACTAAATAGCTAAACCCACAAAACACTGCTAGCTGTCTGTTAACTTTGTTTGCACGTGGAAAATTTTCTATATGAGGTTTTCGGGGTTCGTGCGTAATAAAATTCGAACCAGATTCCCTTAAAAAGTCCTCTACGTAGGCACCCTCACGCATAGTTATACATAGCATTAATTGTCATAATTCAATAGTTCAAACCGTTTTTTACCCTTTTCATGATTTTCCCACGAATAACGGGAATATGGGCTAGTTTTCCTTAAAACCTTCTCCATGAAGATATGCCTTCCTGTAGGCAGATAGCCATCGAGTACTTTGCCATAATCCAATCCATTTCATTTTATTTTGATGTAGAGTTTCCTTAAATATAAACCTCAGTTATATTTGTAGCCAATTTTTTCATAAGAAATATGTATTTTTATGGAATGGCATAATTTAAGTAATATAAATTATTCATATAAATTATGTTATTCTTTGACTGAAGATTTGTTTAACTTTTGTATTATTTGTGTACTTTGTGTTTATATTATTGTAAATTTCATGTACATTCCGGTTTGAAGCCAAAAAAATGCTCGATATTTTCATATACTCCGATACTTGGAGCCACCGGCGTCAAATATTGACGACATTTAACAAGTCTTAGAAAGTCACTTAAATTTTTCTACAAAGATCTGACTTTCTGCAAAGAAGTCAATTCCACGTTCCCCCCCCCTCTAAAAAGGACTAATATAGAGGAGCGACCCTCCTTGAAAATTAACCCTGAGTGCTTCACAGCTTTTGCATCATCAGAGTAATAAATCAAGTATACAAGTAAAGTAACTTCCCAGTTTTAATATAAAGAAGGAACAATATGCTCCAATTTGCGTCGTTGTGTTCTGCAGTAAATTGTGTAAACAGCCTTCGTTCTCAAACAGTGTAATGAAACACATGCTGTCACAATAGGGTAAAACTAATTTGTTTCACGTGTGTCGGCTGCCATTTCCGGAAAATATCTAGTAATAGATAATCGGTCTGCCAGTTTCTAGGATCAAAGTTAAGAGTTCTTAACTTGCGGAGTAGTTATTACTTAATTCATATTTCCTATTCTTCAACCATCTAACCAGGTAGTTTACCTGGTTCAGCCATTCTTCTAAATGGTGGAAAATATCAATAACAAGGACAAGGTCAAAAAGGGAGTGAAGGTCACTTTAAGAGGTTTCCAAATGATAAACATGCTGTTGATGATGTTGTTTGAAAATAGCCTTAATAACTGTTGTTTAATCAGACTTAAAATAAAATTGCAAGCATCAATTCAGCTGTTACTAGTTGCGTTATGTTTATGAAGGGAAGGGAATCCAACGAGAATTCCCTTCCGTATAGATGGCATATATGAAGGAAACAGAAAATCTCTTGAAACCAAGGAGGTTAGAATAGAAGGAGGGAAGGTTCAACTCAAACGGTGAAGCTTGGCGGCCATGTTACTGTTATCACTGTGACTTGTGCAAGGAAGTCTGTAATTGTAACATTTTTTCCCCTTTTCTTTTTGACGCATGTCAGCTTATATTGCATATGGGTGCACAAATAGATTTTCAAAAAATATTCCTGGGATTACTGTTCACTCGTAAGTATTGATTTTCTTTGTGTGTGTGTGTGTGTGTGTAATTTCATAAATATATTAAAAAATATCACAATATCATGTTGTTTTCTTTCCAGATGTGAAAAAAAAGACTTAATAATAATCGAAACATGTTAAATACATTTTAATGTTTTTGCTTACAGCTGGTATCTTCGTTCCTTAACATACAATGATATGTGCTAGTAATTAAACTGTATGATTTGAACGCTTAGGTAAATAGTTTTATAATTTTCATGAAAAGTAAGAAATCAATTGTTACTATTTTTATGAATTGTAGAAGTGTTAAATAAAGCAACGCTTTCTTCATGCATTAATTATTATTCATTTTTAAGTTTTGTGAACTGTTACGAATATAATTTGTGCATTTGATCGAGATAAACTGTTCAGTTGTTAAAATGTTTTTGCATAAGCTTACAAATTTCTGGGCAGTATTGCGATAAACGTAAGTAAAATATTTACACAATTGAACATGTGAAAAGATATATCCAAAAATTTATATAGGTACATTTCTGTAATTCAGCTTAATTCAAGGTAATTTCTTTGAGATTTATAAATATGAAACGCGCATAAACTGAAATCATTGAATTCACATAAATCTGGTTTATTTTATTAATATTTATTTGCTTGTTGATATAAGGTTGTTTGTTGTGAAAAAAATCTATTTAAAACATTCATTTAAAAAAAAAGCAACATGTTACCATTTTTTTAGATAATTATCTGCTATTAATTTCAGGCAAAAATTATTCTAAGTGATCTTTAATAAATTGTAATAATATTGCGAATAAATCAGAAATATCACTTCTTAAAGAAACAATTGGAAAGTATACCCAACAAGTTGATAATAAAACCTATACAAATTCTTGAAGTTATGCAGAAACATCATTTAGATTTCGAACTATTTCTTAATGATTTTCTGTACTTAGTAAATAACGGATATCATCTTTATAACTTTAAAACAAAAAACTAACAATAGCGAAGCATTTCATTATAAATTTAAGATATTTTTACTGGAAAATCCCTGCATTTAACAGCTGAGAAACACGTACGTTTCACTACGTATGGCAAATGTTTTGAAGTTACAAACATGGACGCCGCTTGTTCCGTGGAGCTTCATTCCCCGATAGTGGAGGAAACTGCGAACCCTCCCTCCTTTTATTCTAACCTCCTTGCTTGAAACGGATCACTTCATGTTTTGTTTTGTGTGTGTTTATATGTGTATTTGTGTGTGAATTCAGTGGATAAAATTATTAGTACCAGTCTTGGTAAAGAAACGGAATGGAAAACGACAGCAAAAGTAATAATATACTTTGCACAAGTTGTTTTATCCGTTTTTGGTTCAGATCAATCAGTGAACATTTAATTATTGTTATCATTGGTTATTTTGACTCGCGTGGTCGAAACTATCGAAGGATTACAACTCCGTATAGGGGAAGGTTATGTCATTTAACATTATTTCTTTTTCGTATAAGCAAGAGCAGTAAAACATATGTACGCTATCTAAAAAATTACATCTGATGCAAGTTTACATCTGAACATTTTTTATGATGTGATAACAGTGAAGGAAAAAAAATTGCACCGGAAAACATCTCGCCGCCTCTTTTTTGAAGGAAAAAAATTGGCACTCTGACATAGTTGAGAAATATTGTAAAACAAGGAGTGGGAAAAAAAAGTCCAAGTGGCCCTCATTTTGCAACGAAGATTTCGTTCGGTCAAATCACGTGAAATATTAATGACAAGACATTGAGCCAATAGCGATGTGAATTGTTTGCTTCGTTAATTCTCTAGTTTCTTATAAAATACATGTGTGTTTATTTAAATATTATTTTTTAAAACATGAAAAATGAAGAAGTTTACCTTTTTTAAATTACAGCAAGTCTAAATAATACTGTACTTATCATTTTAAGTAAATCTCTAACCAGTTATTATAATTGTACTTTTGTCTGCTGATGACAAGCAAAGTTATGATAAACGCCTACTACTGTGTCTACTCGCGTAATAGTCGCACTCCCATTTTGAAGCAGAAGAAATATTCAATGTGTACAGTACTGTGTAACAGATTTCCCCGCATAATAATCGCACCTAGACTTTCACATTGAAAAATTGGGGGGGGGGGAAGCGACTACTACGCGAGTAAACACGGTATATGATTTTTATCGATTAAAAGAAAAATGTGTTGACATCGTTTACTGTATACTTATTGCAGAAAACATTCAGCATTACGTACCTCCTATTTTGACTCACGTGACCATTACAATGGTATTATAACCATTATAATGGTATTATAACCATTATAATGCGTAATAATTTGCAAAGATGAGTTACTGAAAAACTTGAAAGATGCAATAATAAAGTAAGATATTTATAATTTCTGTTAACATTTTTAATTTCCCTAATATATTGTATGGTATTTATGTTAATTAACAGTTCTTTTATGTCCATAGTCTGTACTGTCACTTCTACCCTACCGTTTTCCAGCCAGAATGCAAATTTTAACTCGTGTGTATTTAAGTGAGAGTTTGAGATTGTTTTAATCAGCGCTTATTCCGCCTGCTGAAAGCCGCGTTAAAGTTGTTGTACTAGTTGATATTCTACGTTAGCATTCCTGGTCAACGGCGTTGCATTATTCTTGCAGTTCGTGCTGTCACTCCGGTATAGGTTACAGCCAACTTGCACGTTAAATAACTCTGCATAGCGTTGGCTAATTTCTGCTTAGGTTTAGTTTTAATTTGAATTCCGTAGTTTTAATGTCTAGCCATAAATGCGGGCTGTAAATGTTGAATATAGAAAATGCCGTGGTTCGCAAAACAAATATTTATTATATAGTAATAAGCAGAGATACACCCAGAGAAATACAAGCAAAGTTACATGCAGATTTACAAGCAGAGAGTGAAAAGAATCAGAATCATCACTTGACATTTGGTACGTACCACCGAAGGGTATTAACCGATAAATAAAAAGTGCCCATAGGCCGTTCGCGGTTGTTTATTGTAGATCAAAGGGTGTTACTTAACACCCCCACCATGGAGACGAAAAGAGAGATGGCCTGAGGCCGCAACGGTGTCGGGAAAAGGAGCAAGGTAAGGATGAGAGGCTAAAGTTCAAACAAATTCATGCGTAAAGCAGTATATCAAAATACTAGACCAAGCAGGCTCGAAGACTTGAGGTCGAT
Organism: Stegodyphus dumicola; assembly: GCF_044657685.1. Lineage (NCBI taxonomy): Eukaryota > Metazoa > Arthropoda > Arachnida > Araneae > Eresidae > Stegodyphus > Stegodyphus dumicola. The sequence continues at coordinate 119,269,127 of NC_140781.1, forward strand.
CAGCAACTTCTTACTCATCAGATTCGGCAATTTTCATCAGAAGCATGGCCGCATTAAAACCTGCAATTAGTTTCTCGGCTGTAGATTTTGCAGCTCTGATCTTCTCTATTTAGGATATTATTGTTTTCAGCAAACTGTTTACTTTCTTATCACCAAGCCATTCTAAGGCTTCGCTAGGAACTTTCGGCGGGGGTTTGATTCTTTCCTTCAATTTCTCACTGTATTGAGCTCATACAGATTTCTTTTGCTTAGCGTTTTTGTCAATTTTGATCAGCTCTGGAAAATCTGCATCGGTTGGGGGTGCAATAATCTTCTTTGGCGAAGCTCTCCTCGCTTCAAATACAAGTCGGCTTTTCTTCATTTTTTAGGGTGCATTGGTTGCTTCTGTGATTTTTGCCGCACTTACAGCAGCGAATCATGTTATTGCATAGATGTTGCGAGTGACCCCACTTCTGGCATCTATACCACTGAGTAGGGCGTTTCTTCGGGGTGTAATTCTCAATCTTTATGTCACGCTGAACATACAGTTCAGATTGTGAATGGCGTATCCAGCTTTGTTTTTCTCTAACTCGAGTAAGTAGATCGGCAGTTTTTCTTGATTATTTTTCCTTGACCGTTGGAATTGCCTAACTTTCTTGATTGGAAAGTTTCTTCGTTTCAAATCTTGAAAGATCGCGTCTTCTGTGATTTTATCAGGTAAGTTTTTCAGGATCTCCCGAATTGGCTTTTCGAAGTTCATTAGGAAAGTATGAAAGGGAATGCCTCTTCTTTGCAGCAAGCTGGTGGCATTTCTGTAGTCGTCGATGGTCTTTACCTTTACCATTGTTTTCGCCTTCATTTCGGCCTCTCATCTTTGCACACGCTTAACAAAATTTCTTCCAGTTTCAACCAATCCACGGCTTGGTTCTGGAACACAATGGGCTGTGGGTCTTCATCTAAACGGCTCCTACTCTCTTTGCATTTCAAGTAACTTGAATCTGTTTTCGTAAGATATTTCCTGTAGTGGGGTATTTTCCACCTTTTTTTCCGATTTTTCGGTGTGATCCAAACTTCTTTTTCCTCTTCGCTAATTACAACTGGACTAGTATCCATGGCCGTCTGAGTAGCTTCTTTACTGCAGCTTGTAACTGCTTCAGGCGTGGCATCCTCACCAATTCCTTCCACCTTTTTCCCTACGTTATCCTTTTTCACGGCAATTCTTTGCTTTTCCCGTTCCAGAGTTGCTTGTACCCTTTCGGGAGACAACAAATCTACTATCAACTGTAACGTTTTCTCTTCTTCTCCAACTTGTTCTGCTAGTTCCGCCCAGCTTTTTCCTTCCTTTACCCGTCCTGTATTCTCACTGCTACTTGACTTCTTCGAAGTTTTCACCTTCTTATACTTTTTCTGAGGAGACTTGATAAAATCTTTCCTCAAGGGTAGTGATTTCTTCGCCCTGAACGATCTGTCCGAATCTGAGAATTCCTCGTCCGTCTGGTCCAGTTGTGTCCTTAAAAAGGACATTTTCAATTACCATACGGTAATCCGCTTCAGATTAGTACTCACCGTAATAAAGACAACAATTTTCAACACAACTACGAGTAAACCGCCCTATCCGCCTACGGGACTGGGGTCGTTCCTTCACTCGTGACTGCTACCGCTCGAATGACAAAACTGACGGAGAAGATATGATCATTTATTTTTGAGAGAGTGAAAAATTTACAGAGGATATATATATATAACAACAGATCATGGTTTAACAAATCATAAACAAGACACAATAAACAATCAATCAAAAATAACATAAAGAATGGGATTAAGATTCAGAATAATTCGGACCTGACCGAAAGCTAATGAATGTTCAGATCTCTATGAAGATTTTTGTTCCTGATGAAGTAAGGTGCTCCAGTAATTAGTCGTAAAGATTTATTTTGGTTGGTTTAATGTTTTGCATTTGCCCAGCCAGGCGAGGCATCTGAAAAACTTCTGTCATTAGTTTACAGAGGATATACATATGTTACTGTGAAAGACCGAAATTGGTGAATGACGACTTTCACCGGAGAATGTCAACATTCACCAAATACGTCGGTGAAAGATCGAATATTGCATTACATTCTTGTACATTCGGACCCTCACCGGTGTATGTCGACAATCACAGATATGCTCTGGTGAAAGTCGAAAAGAGAGGTCATAAAGTGCCATAATAGTTTAAGTTGTTGCAATAAATAAGATTTGAATCACATAATTTAGTAAGTCTTTTATTACTATTATTTTATTTTCTGATTTAGAACGTACTGTATAATTCAGTAAGTTTTTAACTTCTATTATTTTCCTTTCTTATTTTGAATGTACTGTGTGTTTTAAGTTCTTATTTTAAGTCTCAAGTGCGTTTTTTCGAGACTGAATTACGGAGAAGAAAATATAATATTCTTATATGTTCAACATTCACCATTAGTACATGGTGAATGTCGACTTTTACCGGTGTAAGTCAGAAATAAGAGGGTTTTTTTTTTTTTTTTTTTTTTTTTTTTTACTTTGAGAACATACAGACTCCCCGTGCACCACATATGTACAACACGGGGCTTACAGAAGTAAGTTAACTAGAACATTAAAGGTTACATGTATAAATAAACATTAAAAATTACATGCATAAATAAAGCGAACAAAAGCAGAGAACAGCAGTCTGGACTTCACGAAAACAGATAGGTTCACTGGCCAAGTCACTCCGAACATTTTCAAATCGTTCTGTAAGCATAATCTAGGGCCATCAAATGTAGGGCACGAGAAAATCAAATGTTCCACATCCTGAGGAACTCTTTTTGAACATTCACATAAATTGTTTGATCGCAGATTAAAACGAAACAGATAACTTGCAAATTTACCGTGACCAGATAAAAACTGAGACACTTTAAAATTTAACGAGAAGGAAAGACTCGGAATTCAGTCTATGGTAAATAGAAGGAAGGAACTTTTTGGTGACTTCAGCATTACAAGATGAAATGTATTCCTCATTCCATATAGCTAAAAGCTTTTTATAATGAAAGGACTTCCAATAACTCTTTGGAATGCTAATGTTGATATCAATGGGTAAATTTAAGGCATCTTTAGCTAAGAAATCAGCTCTTTCATTTCCGTAGAAACCATGATGAGCACGCACATAAGCAAAGCAGATATCAATACCTCTAATTCTAAGTGAACTAACAGTTACTAGGGTTTCGATAACTAATTTATCGCAGCTGGTAATACTGTTCAAAAGTTGAAGAGCAGAAAGAGAATATAATAAGAATATAATAAATAATAATAATAAGAAGAATATAATAAAGAGCAAATAAGGTACTTTGAGGATGTTGTCCCATGATACTGGATCCATTTGACGGCAAGATAAATGCACAGAAGTTCTGCTTGAAAAACTGTACATTCATTCCGTATACGGTGTCTTAAAAAACAAATCTCGGAATGGCCTTCAAAAAGAACAAATGCAAGGCCAACCTTGTTGTTCATCTTGCTGCCATCTGTAAGGAAAACCATATGAAAACTTATTTCAGCAGTCTCTTTATAATCGCAGAAATTTATGGGTTCTAAAGAAGCGGGATGAGGAAGATCAGTGAAGGGGACAATTCCATTAATACAGTCTTCCGAAGCATGAGTTGCCAATGACTCAAAAATATTATTCTTATATGCAATAAATATTTCGGACCTACACCAAGCGACTATGTGAATGTTGACATTCACCGGTGAGAGTCGACATTCTCCAGATTTCGGTGTTTCACCGTAACATATATATATAACTTTACAACAGATCATGCTTTAACAAATTATAAACAAGATACAATAAACAACCAATCAAAAATAACATAAAGAATGGGATTAAGTTCCGGAATAATTCGAACCTGACCGAAAGCTAATGAATTTATGGGACGTGACAGAAAGCTATACATACATCCTTTTAACTAGTAAGAATGCGATTACAAATATCTCAACAGTAACACTGGGAAGGCAAACTTTTTTGAGTTCTTAATAAAAGGGTCTTTTACATACTTATTACGTTTCTGTTTGCTTACCTGGACACTGCTAAAATCTACATAGAGTCTTGACACAGTGTACATTACCAAAACAAGTGAGACTCTACAATATAAGGTAGTGAATTTTAGATACATCATTATTTATAATTGTATTTATCGATACATAATTTTATTAACTCGAAGAATGAACTTCAGAGACAAAGAACTGATACCTTTCAAATTCTTATTTGATTCTTAATGTTTTAAAATGAAAGCTCATTTTTATATATTGACTGAAAACAAATTAAATAAAATTTATATCAATTTTTTTTCTTATTACGAACTGAAAAATTATATTCAGTACACTTTCATAAAATCGATTTCAACAATGCAAATCCGTGACGAGATCTTATTAAGGGAAGGTAGTTCTTGCATTCGGAAAAAAAGGGAGTCACTTGATTCTATCCTCGGGAATTAAAACAATTTGAATTACTATCAGATTCATAACCAAAATGCAGAATGTTATTTCAGTTATATATCCACAGTGCTTTTGTTACTTTGATTAAATTTTTCATTTATCCTTTTTTCAATGTTGACTCATGAATTTTCATTAATATTTTTTGCAGCTATCAAGACTGAACTCCACGAAAACAAAATACAGTTAAAAATCAAGTTTTTGCAGTTCGAAAGCAGTAAAATGAAGAAGACGCAGTTTTGCTGAATTCAGGGAGTCATGTGTGTGTTGTTATCAGTTTGGTTTTTTTACATATCAGCTGTGCTTGCAGTTGAAGGAGCGAAGGCTACAGTTACAAGTAAGAAACATTTTGTTAATTTAGAATGACTTCTAAGGAAAAACTGCATGTTATATTGTCAGTATTATTAGATTTGTTACTTAAGTATGTGTTATTATTTGAAGCCATTTTATCGATTAATTTGAATTAAACGTATTCGCGGTTTCATATTCAACTGTAGATGTGTTACTAATTTTCAAAAACGTTTGTATAGCGAAGTACTTATAATATAATCAACATACTACAAAGGTGAACCTTTATATGAATTTTCATAAAAGAGGTGACACACATATTTATATATTTTCTGGAAAAGAAGGTAATATCTCCCAGATATCTTTTACTTTAACGAGATAATTTTTAAACTTGTATGCAGCACAAGCCAGGTTCTTAAGATTTTGAAGTTGGTTAGTTTGGGTTAAATGAGGAATTATGAAGGAATGTCTATCGTGCGAACATAATTGTTGTGCCAAAATATTTTTATCTAAGTTCATTGTAACAACAGCTGGTAAGATTACAAGAAGTGATGATTAGATAATTCGGTATTGTGGCGCGACTTTCAAATTCCTTGTTCGATCACCCGTTAAAGACAAATTTCTATAAAGTTAAAATTTTAAATATGCATAAAGCTGAACTTAAAAGGAGAAAACTTAAAAAGAGACGAATGAAATCATTGACTATCCCACTTGCAGAGTAAAAGCATGATAAGGACCATAATATGTTTTCATTGTCATTAATTTAACAAAATGCAACACGACATGTTCATTTTTGAGCATTGAAAAGTCATAATTTTTTGACAGAATCAAATGTCCAGTAACATAGCACTAAAAGTTGCATAAATTAAATTTACTAGCTTAAAATAAACATTATAGAATAGCCAAAAATTTTATTTCAAAAATAAATAAAGTATAAGGAAAACCAAACCCCAATAAATGCGCGCTCATAGCTGCTGCAATATTTTGAATTGGAGCTGCGCGCATTTAAATGCTGAGAAATTAATTCAATAAGAAGTAAATAAAATTTAAAACACATAGTAACCAAGAATGGTAAATTATCTAACAGGAAGGCACAAATTAAAGGCAATTTAGAATTAAAACTTGGGAAAACTTGAATCAAAAGTAAATTAATACAAAACTAAACAAAAATTAAAAATTAGCTAAAAGTTGATGTCAAGGAATTATCAATTTTAACAATTTGTGATTGCTTAAAATATTACGCATCAATGAATATTAATATTACGCGATTAATATTAAATCAATTACTATTAAGTGAAATGAATAGTGATATAAATGTTATTAATTGATTTGATATTAATAAAATCAATAATTAATTAAAATATGTAATTTAAATCAGTTAATATTACGGTTATATTACTCAAATTTAATGTGAAATTCTTAAAACAATCATGAATGTGCTAAACTATTCACTTTGTCTGGAATCAGAATATAACTTCGTCAGTGTTTTCCGCTTAGTGAGAAATCAATCAACACTGACATTAGAACGCCTGACTATGCTGATAAAGAACTTTGTAATCAGAAATATCTCGGCATTCATCTCATCCCACTCAAATCCTTGATTTTAAATAAATAAGTAAATTGTCAGACAAATAATCACTTGTGCTACTTCTAAAACAAGTTCCGCAGCATCTTAGACTTTAAAATAAAGTTTTATACATCCGGATTTGATACAAATCAGCTTTCCAAGAACAACGAACTATATGTGCTGATCATATCACATCATAAATAAATATCAGTTTTAGTCATCGATCACATCCGGCACATTCTAATTTTAATTCCGGAAATATATTTTCATATCAGTATGAAATAAAATTTTATGTATAAAACTGATTCACTCTTCCATTTAATATATGGCCACCCTTTTCGGCGTCTTTGCGTTAAATAAAATAAATAATTAGTTGTTATTTGATTTTTCGAAATTGTATAAAGCTATATGGTAGAAATATAATAATTAATTAATTATGTAATTTTTTATTGTTCTTCATACTATGAACTGGTACAAAATGCATAGCGGAAATGAAAGCTACTTCTAAATTGTACTAATGTTTTAGTAAGTAAAGTAAGTTTTTATAAAAATGCCATTTGGCGTTCTTATAATTAAAATATTAAAATAATTAAAATTTTATATAATTATAATTATATAAAATTATAATTAAAATTATAATTATAATTTATATTTATAATTAAAATTTTAAGCGCTTATAATTAAAATTTTAAGCGAGGAAACAACGAACACGTTGTTTCCTCGCTTAAAATTAAAACAAAGATTTTAGATTTATTTCTAAAATAAAAGATTCAGGAGGTAATTAGCCCTAATCATATTTCTCCCAAATTTTTGTTTTAATGTCTTGACGTTGCTTAGGAATGCTTTTTCCGCCTGTTCTCCTGTCTCGGGTCCAGGTACGATTTTGAGGGGACGAGACAAGTGTATTATTTCTTAAATCTTTGTCTCTTTTTTCATTATATGTCTCGTTAGTCTCTAACTCGTAACTTTTCGCTTGATCTGTTATGATTTTCTTTCTACCAATTTTTCTACTACTGTTATGCGTATTTTTTGGAGGGGGGGAGAAGGAAGCTTATACACTGAAACAGAATAAGCAATTTTCGCAACAGAACCTGGAATTTTGCACATGGGCTATATTATAATGCAGTAATATTTCTCGTAACCGACACCCAATTAATCGGCAGTATCAAAATAATGATATATCTAGACAGATGTCTTGTTTTGCACCCGCTAAGTCTTTCTGCACCGATGGGCGAAAAATCAAGCATAGGTGCGAAGGAAAGGTATATAGAAAGAGGGGCAATTTCGTATTTGAGGAGAGTAAAAAGGAACTGAAGGGCTAAACAATTCTGTTCCTGTCACACTCTCCCAAGATAATCACGAAATAATTGGACATGTACCTGGAAAGAAGAAAGACGACAAGAAGGCTGAAGATATAAACAGTATGCAGAGCAAGTAAGTTATGTGGATAGAAGCTGCCGAAGGATTGCAGACTTTCATAAGATTTGCTGAGAAATATTCATCTATGTCAGTATACGATGTTATCAAGTTTCATTGTATGCAGAGCGAATTTTTAAAATTACAGAGACGATTATATAAGCAGGCAGACATTCGAAGTTATGTCCTCGATTCGTAACTTAATAGTAAATAACTGTAATAATAGATAAGTAACTTGATAGTAACTGTAATAATAACTAACTGAATAAGTAACTTGATAGTAACTATAATAATAACTGTACTAACTGTAGTAAATATTGTAAAATGTGTTTAACTTTGTTTTTTTTCAATACAAAATCGTAGTGTGTGTTTTAATTTAAATAATCTACGCGATTTTCCATGTTATTTAATTATGGCCCGAAAGATAGAAATATGCTGCAATTTCTGAAGACGGCGTTATAAAACGCAAAACACGCACAAGTAAGTTCTAGAAGTATTCATTCATTTATCCGAAAAAAAATTATCGTTATCCGTTAACGGCGCGTTCCCGTTGCTGCTATTTGAAAGGGTATTGTATGTAACATTTCATTTGATAAAACCAAGCAATTCGGATTTAAATAAAAATGCTTTTTTCAGTTTTATGATTTATATGAAAAGCAATGTAAATACGATAATTCCGTTCTGGTGGTCCATTCCTGGTGAGTAGGCTTGTTACATGGGGTCTTCATGGCCTTCCTCATATATTACATGAATAGGAGCCAATTTCCTTCAAAAAGCAATCCACATCCCTTCCGTCAGGCTAGTAGTCTTCGTGTGCCCTATAAATAAATAAACAACAACTAGTCTTCTACACATGAATATAGTGCAATTAAAAATTCAGTTTAATTTCGAATCAGTTAAGCGTTTGTATTCTTATTCAGTTTTGTATAGTTTTTCCTTTATCCCCAAAATGTGCGTAAAACCAATTCCCCCCTATTCCTATTACATACGTAATATCTAGAACAGTAGTTGACGAAACCTGTGTTATTTGTTACCGGTAAGTCGCTCCGCACTTTTTGTGAGAATGGCAGCGAGAATTTTCCCCCTCTAAGCTAATATTATAAATGAATGTAATAAATGCATGATTATCTAAAGAATTTAAATCATAATTTGCAAGTCATGTGATGCATAATACTGTAGCCCAAAATGTGTTCAAATTAAAACAAATCAGTGTATCTAGGATTAAATGAGGAAACTTAAGTTGTGTCATGGAAAATTTTGAAGAGAAATGTCCCATCATCGGAGGGGGGGGGAGAAAAGGTTGAAAAGGACTTTTTTTTCTCAGAATACCGCTTAAGCTGCAGAATTTATTTGAATTTTTACCTCAGCAGAAAATTACGTTTCTCCCATTTACAAATTACTCGTTATTATAACATTGTGTGTAGGTTGTTCATAAATCAGGTAAATAGATATTTTTTAACTGCAAATTTCAGTTTTTTAAATGTATTACGGCTCCATACATGATGCTATTCTAAATATCAAATCGTAAAAATGCCCTAAATAGGTAGGTAGTTAACTTGATCGCATGATAATAACACAATATAAAATGCTGTTAATTTGCCTTTATTTTTCTGTGAGAAATGTAAACTCATTTTGAAGCTTCTAATATTAAAATTTTGTTTCATCAGGGTGTCTCCTATCAATATTCACTATTTCAGTATTGTACGTAGTTAGGCGGGCAACGAGGAAAGAAAAAAAAAAAAAAATATCAAGACAATTATCAGTAAGTTGAGTGATTAGATTAAAATAATTCAAATGATAATTACAGGCATCCTTATTAAAATCATACGATGATCTGAAAAGATAAGAAAATTCCAAGATCTAGAGCCGTGATACGAAAGATAGTTTCGTATTTCTGGGCATTCTTTATTTTCCAGCGCAGATAACATAAGAGTAATCTTCAGAATAATCAGCAAGTCGCTCTCGATAAAGAGCAGACTGGTGATTTAAATATATTCTTTTGCCTAGCCATTCTTTTTTTCTTTTATTCATTTTCAATTATTTATCAAACATATAAACATTTCTTTTAAATGAAAATGCATTTCCTTTTAATGATCCTGAATTAACAGACTTTTTCCGTTATCCCTGTTTTCAAATATAAGTTATTTTTTAAATAAATTCTTTTAATTGTAATAATTTATTCATACATTAGAAAGACGTATACGCATACTCTAGCAATTTACTCCATTGTTAGTTGAAATATTTGCGTGCATAATCATTGTTCAGGCTTTTTTATTTTAATTCCGCACTTTCACAGAATAGTATATCTATGCAGTATGTTATGCACTTAACATTGATTCATATGAAGTCGGATCCCTGAACTAATGAATAACATTCGCAAAGATTTTGCGAACTACAGAGTACTCTCGAAGATCTTTTAAATTTTTTCTTTTTACCTCTGACGGAACCAAACAGAAACGCCTCTTCTTACTCGTTGGCTAGCGGTCAAAAGAGTCTTAAGATTCAACCACCTATCCCTGACAAGCAGGAGGTAACCTGGTCAGGTAGGTTGATTCTTGCTTGTCTATTGGTTCAACTGATCGTTGGCTGAATTATTTCAGCTTCACAGTGAGTCAATTCATATTTTGTCAGAGGAATTTAGAAATTATTTTTTTTTAAGTTTTTTCTTCCTCCACCTTCGAATATTTTATATCAGTGACATCAATGGCTTTCATTCTTTTCAGTTTTTTGTTTTAGATGGCTATTAAAGTTTGAGAGTTTAATCTCAGCAAACCTTTTATTTCAGACCTGCTGAAAATCAGATTGAGAAGTAAGGTAATAAATGTATCAGCCTTACTAATTAGGTATTAACAATTACTCTAGTCTTTCTTTTAATTTAGTTACGGATTACATGCAGAATTTATAATTTTCTAGATATACCTGTTCGTATAAATGCAGCCGAGAATTGTAGGAATTATTTACAAAATTATGATTCATCTCAAATAACTGGGTTGATTTCTGTTGCGTTGACAAGTCGAAATTTCAAGCATATAAGAAAAGTTTTTTAAAGGGAAATTTTATAGAAAGAGATATTGTATAATACGTAGGGCTTCTTCCACAAAGCATTCACGCTATAAACTACTACATATCCTGTGAAATCTGCAGGTCTAATGAACGTAATTAAATGTTTACATGCTCAACCGGAACTGTTTGTGATTTTATGGAGGAAACGGGATAAGTTGGCATGATTTATTCGTTCTCGTGTCTTCTTTTTTCTCGCCTTCTTGTCGGTAACTCTTACTGACAGGTTTTTCCGGTTTCATCCTCTGTTCAAAAATCTTTGTCTCAGACAGAGAACCTTCGCCTTCATTAATAATTTTGAAATGTGATGATCTTATTAATTTTCTTGTATAATAAAAAGCGACTTAGAACTTGTTCACATCAGTTTTTAGATGATGTTGCGCATTATTTAAGCATTAGTTAAACGGAAGCTACGTTTTTTTATACCATTAATTTATAAGTTTTTTTTTCTCCCGCCTTCTTGGCGTGCCTTCATAGTGTAGTGGTCCGTGGTTCGATTCCCGGCGAGGGCGTTGTTCATTTTTGATCTTTCCTGCTTCCAAAAAATAACCTAATGTCTCTACAAACTCACAAAATTCACTCGTAAGAATACATAATTTAACTAATTTTATAAAGATAACTTTTGCCACCTGTTCGGGATTTGTTCCTAGAACTCGCTATGACAATACCTATATTTGAATCTTTGAAATCTTCCTTTCACAGTTACAAGGGAATGTGGCACAGGATCGATATTGAATAAAACCGACAGCTCTGTGCCGACATAAGATCGACAAGACAGCATAAAAACCGATTTCAAATTTATGGCGGTGTCCATCCTAGGCAAATACCCGAAAAAAATAATAATGTAATCAGATTCTTTTCCTCTTGATTATATACTGCTGCTAATTGACAGCTTATGTAATGTCCATTGCGCAAGGATGGTAATTAGCAATGCGCAATGCCTATTGCACAAGAATTGTAATTAGTACTGTGCGATGTCCATTGTACAAGGATTGTAATTAGCACTGTGCAATGTTCATTGCACAAGTATTGTAATTAGCACTGTGCAATGTTCATTGCACAAGTATTGTAATTAGCACTGTGCAATGTCAATTGCTTGCCGGTGTTGTTCCTGCGCCCTGTCGGTGCTATGCCGGTATTGATCCTGCAGTATAGATCATAGTATATGCCTGTGACAATCCTGGGAAGTTAAAGAATAGGCAATAATTGTCTTACTCATTATTATACCGTTATGAAAATTTACACTTTATCGTGTCGATGGTATGCCAGCAACTAGTGTTGGTCGTATGCGGAATTCTCTTCTACGCCTTGTCGGACTTGTGCCATGTTGGACCTTAAGCTCCGTTCAGATGCTGGCATAAATGTCATAGAGGCATAGTCATTAAGGCTTAAAGTGCGGAAGTTCTGTTCACACTTGCGAGACAGTGGTCTAAGTCGCAGCTAATTAGAAAAGCTAAATCTGCGCATGCCTGTATGTGTCTACAGCTTCCCCACTTAGTAGGTTTCGCGCGTTCTCTCTGATTGATCGACTCTTATACCAAGTCGGCATAAGGTTGAAAACTTCGAATTTTATGCCAAAACACCTAAACTGGTTTTTGTGATGCAGCAAGGTTTGGTTACCTGACAAAGAAGCTCGGCTTAAACCAGTTATTACATTTATACCACCGTCTGAACGGAGCCTTACAGTACATGCTTTATTACCGAGAGAGACTTTGGAAACATAATACACGAGATTTTTGGTTTTATTAAAAAATCTTCCTGCGGTTGTCTCCTAGATGGTGGAAATTAATTTTGAAATATTCATATTCACTACACAGCGGTTTTCAAAATTCTGGAATTTAAGAAACATAAATGTATATGCTGAAAAGCTGAGAAATTAGGACTTAACTGTGCATATAGCTGAAAAATATTAAGATAACTACATGTCCATATGTTTGGCCCTCTAGCAGTCATTCCAGTATGCTGCGTAGATTACATAATTTTATGTTTAATTAACGATTAACTCCACGGTAAATGAGACAGTACAAAAGATTAACAGTTATATGGTTGATCGTTAGGATCGATAACGCTGTTATGAGTCGAATATGGAACACTTACAAGAAGCGTGATTTGACCGCAAACTCTGTAGATGCGTGAAAAAGCGAACTAAAAGTTCCACTCATAGTACTTCCAAGAAAGTAATACGGACTTAATACTGTAAGATTCCTGTCTTTGAGTTACAAATAAGAATTAGGAACCTTAAGAACTGGTAAGCGAATAATCGCTTAGTTCAAGAGAGATAGAAACGTAAATGTAAAAAGGGTTAATTACCCTTTATTATTCAAAATAAATTTAACAGACGACTCCTTCTTGGAATTTACAATAAAGCCTCCACTTGGGCCTGAACTCAAGAATTCTAAGAAGTAAAGCTTAACTAAACTAAAAAGATATAGTCGAAGCTATCAAGATTCTAACAGAGTTGGCCCCTTAACGCTAACTAAAGGCGAAGCTATCACGGTTGCGGCCGAGCGTAATAATAGTTTAAGAGAGAGAGTAGCTTAAAAGGCGAACGCGCGCTGCTCAGAATATCTGGCTCTCTAACGAAGTCAAAATAATTCTCCTCATTTGCGTTTGACCGCGGTTCTGAAAATACGTTCTGACCGGAAGTTGTAAGCTGAAATTAAAAATGGGCAGGAAACTAACTTTAACTAAAAATTAACTGTTAGATAACGTAGTATAAACCTAAAATGAGACTGAATATACACGAACTTATACAGAATCATTGAGGAGGGGAAGAGTTAATTTTTACATATCTAAGAGTTGACACTTAATATGGAATAAAAAATTGCAAGGGATTTTAAATTTCATAAAGTGCTAGCAGTCGCAGAGGTATTAAGGCAAGGTAAATTTTTTAACGACGAAATAAATTTTTCCGCCGTTAAGGCAATTCAAACAAAATGGCCTTACAGCCTCTTAACTATGCAGAGCAAAGGTAATTACACTGACTCTTCGTAGTTTTCTCAAAAAGCATAATATGCTACTAAGTATCTCATATATGTATAGAAATGTAATTAGAATTAAATAATTAAGCTATATGAAAACAGTATAGACCATCTAATTATTTGGCGAAAACTCTTATTTAGACAATAAACTGACCTCTTTTTTAGCCTTAGTATTGTTTAGTCCTTTCCCAATCCATCCTCAGTTCAAAATACTGCCGATTTTTCCTCTGCCTTCTCCTGCCAACACTTTCTTTCCCGTTTCATCTGCTCCTTGCAAAGTCGCTTTTTGATACAGTGAATACCTGTTTTCGTCAATTAAAACAAGGGTGATGAAGTGGACCTTACTGCTTTGCTAAAAGATAATGGGATTAATTTCATGTAATAACAGTTTAAAAATCACTTTTTTTCTTCTAAGAGATTTAATCGGCTGCTATACAAATTTAACTGTTTTCTCGCTCTCTATTTTTTATATATGTAACTGATATATGCTCATGCGCATTCAACAAATATACAACAAAACGCTTTATATATTATTAAAGATTCAACTTCAGAACATTATTTATAATTTTCTTCTTATTATACTTAACACTACTATTTATGAATTATGGATTTAAGTAATATTAACTGCACTAAAAATCTGAACACGCAGAACTCTGGATTTTACTACACATATAATTACAAAATTATACTAAAAGTCTATTTTTTATATGTATAGTTATCATTTGTAGTCTTTTAAAACACAAATTTAAGGATTTCTGCAATCTCGCACTAGTGGGAAGGTATTGTTAAAAAAATTTCCTGGGTCGGGGTTAGTTTTTCACTTACAATATAACATGTTTCTCTATCACCAGTTTATGTTAGGAATGCAGGTATGGTTTTCTTGTTGCAGTACATCATCTTCAAAATTTGTTAGCAAAATTCCTGTGCAGTAATTCCTATGCTTCTCGGAAAATTTCACATTCTCATTTATTGCCATTTTTAAAATTTCTATTAATAAATAGAAATACAATAGTTTATGATATCCTTCGAATACTAGCACAGAATGGTTGCGTTTGGTTTCAATAAATTCAGGTTTCTTTATCGCGTTTTAAGTAGACAAAAATTAAAATACGAAATGGAAAATCAAATGCGTTTAAAAATAAAGCTGCATTTCATTTTTGTTCATGGTTCTAAAATTACTTCATAACAATTAGTGTACTGATCAGACTATTAAGTTTAACAAGCCAGTGAGAACTTATCAAATAATGTTCCCTGTCTCACCAAATAATTTTCTGAACATCAACTTCTAAAAAGGGGATGAATGTAGAAAAACTCAGCCTGCCGTCAGCAGGGGGGGGGCAGGAATTACTGATGAGGGAGACGAGGACAGCAGCGGATGAATCTCAAAAGATTTCTATAGTAGTGGAGAAAAGGAATAGATTTCTCCCTCCGTGATCAGTAGGGGTTACTGATAAGAGATGGGGAATAGCAGCAAATGAATCGTCACAATTTTGACCGCAGGATGAAGCGATAATGGAAGATTTGGAAATTCTCTGCTTTTTATTGTTACTTCATTTATCCGATTAATGGTTTAAAATAGCCCCATTAAAGGAAATATGATTTAAATAAGAGGGATTTACTGTTAAATCTCTTCTATTATTATTATTTTTTTAATTATATCTTCCCAAGGCTCTCTAATTTGAATTTTGGTCTAGAGATTTCCTTTACTAATCACCTTGTAAATTAGGTTAGTTTTTGCTTCACATAGTTTTTATTTAAGTTTTCTTGTTAGATAGTTTATCACTCTGGATGAAATTAACTCTACATAGTTTATGTAACTTACAAATAATTTCGCAGCATCTTGTGAGACATTAACAGAATTTATTAATTAAATATTCCGCAGTTTTCGTTCTTTATATTTTAACAGTTACACTTGCTGCTTATAGAACATCTACTAGATTTATTGTAAAATCTATTTATTTATATACTTATTTATTTTGAATTATATGCTCCGAAGATGATTAATTCTCTGATTTGAATTTTGGTTTGGAGATTTCTTTTAAGAATCATACTCTAAGTTAGATTTTGTTTGAAACTATTTTTATTTGTACCTTTCTGTTAGCACTCTTGGTTGATATCGATTCTTGATATTTTATCTCGGTCTTCTTTAATTAATTTTGCAACATTTTTTTGCGACTTTACCAGTATTTATTAATTAAATCTTCTTAGGTTTTTCTAATATTTGCATTTTACTAGCTAGATTTCGCTTATAGCTCATCTATCGGATTTAATGCTTTTTTTTTTTTTTTTTTTTTTTTTTTTATGTACATTTTTTTTTCCAAGGTGGTTAATTCTCTAATTTGAACTTTGGGTTTGAAATTTCTTTATTAGTCTCACTGTAAATTAGGTTAGTTTTTGCTTTAAATTGTTTCTGTATGTGCCTTCCTCGTAGATATTTTATCGCTCTTGGTTGATGTATTTAATCTCTTTCTTATTTAATTAATTTCGCAGCTATTAGTAGTATTTATTAATTCAATAGTCTTGAATTTTATATATGTATTAAATTACTTAACCAGAGAACCAATATTCTGCATCTGAAGCAGTGGCATTTTCAGTAAAGGATGGCACATGAAAAATTAGCTGAAAATCATCAGTAGGATTTGCACAAAAGGGAAAGAAGGAAACTATTAGGCGAAACTTAACCATTTTGGCAAAACGCTGCTATGCCTTACGAAGAGTGCATTTTGGATAGACCTTCATGAGTCCGACCAAGTGATGTTACATTTTTTCACAATAGTCAGGTAGAATTTCAGATATCGGCAGCGTTAAGCGAAACGACTTTCTTAATTATTATTCGTTAATAATAAACTATTCCTTAAAAATTACTATTCGTTAATAATAAACTTCTCATTGTTTAGTGGTCATCGAGAAGAAAGTATTTTAAGAAAAAACTAAAATTGTGTTGGATACGAGCAAGGCGATTCTTTTATAAACTCGTTTTACTCACAGAATGTATTTTTATCACAGAAGACTGGAACTATAGGAAACATAGTTAGGCCTCCATTTTTAAGTAAAGAATATTCCAACTAATTGTTTTCGGAGCAGGAACAATTTGTTTGTATTGTCCCTTTCCGCGCATTCTATACTAAAATTGGCCCACCAACGGCCGAGCGGTAAAGTCGCTGAACACTGGTAGTTCGGTCCGAGGTCGCGAACGGGCTGGCTGTATGGGAGTTTTCGTGGTTTTCCCCATGTGTAACGTGTATACGAGCCAGTTTCCCTTAGAAAGTCCTTCACGAAGGCATCCCTCCCCTTAGGTAGATAGCCCTCGATGCTTTGCCATAATCACACACACACACACTATACTAAAGTTCTTAACGCACTAGACTTTATTCAGCTATTCTTCATACATTAATTAACTAAATTTAATCTTCATACGTTAATTGTATGGATTAATCATTTCTCTACAAATGATATGAATTATTAAATAGTTATATTGGTACAAGTAGAAGCTAGGCCAGCACCTTTGTAGTACCACAGGTGATTGAGGTAATGTTGAACTTAGCTAACCTCAGTTCTGAGGAAGAACATCTCATGGTCGGCCCGAGGGTTACCACCAACTTCTCGAGAGGACTTCCAGTTTGCCGTGTATATTGAGCGCCCCATACCGCACGGAGATCATTACGCGTACAAACATCCATGCCTTTCCCAGGATCCCAGGATTGGAACGCGGGTCCATCGTTATCGCAGTTAGTGTCACTAACCACTCTACGGGCTAAGTGGCTGAGTAGCTGTACATACAGTAATTGTTTAAATTCCTGTTCTTGTTGTGTAGGTAAATTCAATAATACTGTATTTCTTCGCTTTTTGGGGGAGGGCGCTAGATTCTGATAATTTAAAAAAATTTTCCGTAATTTTCCTATAATCAGTGCGTTCAGAGAACGATCTCCCCTGAATTTTAAAATGGGTGTTAGTCCATGTAGTAATCATTTTCATTTTATTAACAAATTACCTTCGAAAATCACCCCGAACCATCCCTTTTAACTGTTGACCTTTATCACAGTCTGATATAAGAACCGACCCATCACAGCGAAGAAGACGCAAAATGACATTAAGTGTACGATTTTGCTGAGTCAGCCGGACATTCACCTTTTTATATGATTTTATATGTATAGATAATCTGAGGCCTAAGGAGTAGCAGAGACAACAACAAGAATTCAAGCTGCCTGGTAGTAGTAATGAAGATATATATATATATATTATATATATATATATATATATTAATGTGAATATTACTATGTGTTCTTAGGTAGGTTTTCTTTAGAAATATGCACTTTGTCCATGACTGCTTTTCACGAAAATTAATTTATTCGCAAAATTTTCCCTTCTTCATCTTCGGACGATAAAATTAGTGAAAAGGAAATACGGTAACTATAGCTGGGAACCTTCTCTCCCTCCCCCCACTTTACGAAAGTAGGTCTTTGTGTCAGAATCGCAAATATTAGTATTGTTTTCCCAAAAGTAGCATTATACTCGTAGTTTACAGGCGTTTGGCTCCAGCAGAAACGAAATTCATCCCTAAATACTACTCTGTATCAAGTGGATGCTTCTGTTTGCGTTGTTCTAAAGCTGGTTTATTTTAAAACGAAAACCCAGCTTTGAAGGTAAACTATTAAGGAAAATTACTGGAACCTTTTAATTGAGACTGCATGTAATATTGCACCCCTTAAATATACTACTGTTTGCAGCAGAATAGTACACCTCTCATTTAATAATATTCGCCGAAGATGATAATTTTCTCTATTAGTTATATATCGTAATCTACCAGATCCTCTTCGGTTTGAGTTGGAAGTCGAATATATTGAAGCTAGATACTCTGAATCATGCGCGGATTTCAATGAAGACATCTTTCTTTTCCCCAGTTCAATAAACGGATTTTCATTAGCTAATATTCTCCTTTAGTGCCTTTTAATTATCTGCACTTTTTTCCTCGGTCTCTACAGTTATGTTTAGTAAAATATTACGCTCATTATATAAAATACAATTCGTTTCGCAGGATTTTCGATTCCCGTCCGGCAAAAATTGATCGAGATATTTAATTTGGAAAATTAGTATCTTTTGCAATCTTTCGACTTCCCTTAAAGGGTCGGTTAAAAAATAAAAGGTTGATCCCTCACGTAACGTCATTCAGTGATATTTCTTTCTGATTTACATGTGTATAACTTTCTTTTAATTTATGATTTAGGTACATTTAGTGTGCCGGAAGAATATTTGGCAAACTTTATACCTTTTTAAATGCTTAAAATGATTTAATAATAGTAGCCACACACTGTTTGTTTGATTTTAGAAACATAATCTATTAGCCATAGCAAGAAAAAAAAAATGGTTGCTTAAATTCGAAACCGATCTGTTTGATGACTTGGCAACATTTCTCTTTCACATAACAAAATTTATAATCTATTTTTACCCTATATGGCAACTTTACTTCAGTTTAAAAAAAGAGTAATGTATAATATTTTGACCTTGTTAACCGAATTGTTGATCACAATAAGCTAACCATTTTCCATGTTTTAATAAAGAAATAGGCGGTATTTTAGCAGTTCCGTAATAACGTCAGAAAGACAACATTTACCGCGATCACATTAAAATTTCGCACTAAATGAATTTAAGATCATACAACATATATATATATATATATATATATGTATATTAAGCGAAATTGTAAATTGCAAAATTTAACGTAAAAATTAAAATTCATCCAAATGACTTGGATATTATTTAAGCATTCTCGAGAAAGCTTGTCGTTCTTTCCTCTAGCTAATAAAAAGTGTTTCCACAAGCGTGTAGAGTTACTCCCATTTTCTTCGGTACTGTCACTCACCGTACCTGTCATGAACTGCCTGACAATATTTTGTGTCCTAAATAAAGACGACATCCCCCTGCTATTCTCTGGGCAGGCTTAAGATGACTGTATTTTGCAGCCAAAAATATCCTAAGTTTGGTTTCCTACTTCTTTGAATTTCATACCCCTCCATTCCCCTCATTTCGATGTTGGCAAAAGCTAAGCGAAATGGCAAAGTAAATTGCTTTACATCTGTCTCACTTTTGCTAGGATGAAAACTTCATAATATTGACTATTTTAAGCGAGTCAGCCTCCCTTCGAAACTTCTTTCTGACAAGGTGCTTTTAAACGCAAACGCTGGAAGAATATTGGCAACTATAATTGAAAAATCACCCCAAAGCATGCAGCTACGACAAAGTTGTTTTGATGAGATAGGAAGAAAGCTCTGAATCGTATATTTTTTCGATTTTGAAAATAAGTGCAATTTAAATCCATAAAATTAAGTACAAGCATGCACTTTTTGTTCATGGATTATATACAGTTTTACCTTTCGAGTATACAAAGTAACCACAGCAAGGAAAGTCTTAACTGTCAGATTAGAATCAGGCTACAAATTAGTCCATAAACTGGCCGCATGTATTGCACTAAAGAAGAATGTGTCAATTTCCGCCCATCTACATGTACTCAGACAATAATCAGAAATTACTTTCGAATTACATAAATTATTTTCTGCAAAATACCATTGAACATTTCCAAATGAGTATACAGAAATACGCTTTTTTATACCGAGAAGCCTAGTAGCGTTTCAATTACATCAATTACAACATCAAAATTACATAAGTTACAACATTCAATTACCTAAATTACAACATCAGTCGCTACTGCGTACTAAAGAGTCTAAGAATTGTTAATCATTTCTCTGCTGTCTTGTAAAAATGTATATCAGTTTGGGAGAAACGTAGCCCTTCTGAATTAAAAAGTATACTTTTATCCTGTTGTTCTGTTCGTTAACGGTTCCTTTTGGAAGGACTATTTAACTGCAAAATTATGAAGCAAAATCAATTTTGGGAAAGTACCTGTAGGGTCAAAAGAATATTTAGCAAATACTTTAGGATCATAACCTTGAAATTCAATATAATTCGAGAATCAGTGTCAACCCTCGTTTCATTTTTTGGGTATGAATCAACTTTAGTTTCGATTTAGCGCGCTGATTATCAAGAGCCGTAAACAGTGGACTCTGTGTGTTTACGGTGCGTTATATGTAAGGCAGCCTTTTGTCAACAACATACACGAGTATTCCTCTCCCTACTTTAAAGTGTCCGTTTAGCCAAAATTTTTTAGTTATTATTATTTTACTTATTAAATCTTTTCAAAATGACGCTGTTCTTTTTTCCTTCTTTTTCGTTTTTGCTCTTTTTTTTTTTTTTTTTTTTTTTCTCCTAGAATTTTAATTTAAATTTGGTCATTTGCCTTCCCCATAAAATGTGAGAATAATTATTTCGATTCCTTGAAGCAGTGTCTCTTTCGTTGAAACTAGCAATGCTCATTTAAAAATTGATTCATTAAAAATATAAAATGCTACCCTTGCATTATAATATATCCCTTTTTCAAACGGGCGTAAATCTCAGAACATTGTACTCTGTTATTTTAAAAATTTCTTTTCTTTTTTCTTTGTTTCTTTTACATTTGCTCAAGTTTTAATACTATATTCTCTCTATATGTTTCATTTGGACATTAAAACTTACTCCCAAACTCAGAAATGAAAGTTCTTGCGTCGGCTACTAGAGAGCAGCACAAGATTAGTATCATGTAACCTTTAGTTCTTGTTCAAAGACTGTGTTTTGTCTTGTTGAAAAGTAAGAGCAGATAAATGTGAATCAGGGAGGGGAGGAAATCATTACATGCAATGACTTCTGCTGCTATTTTGTAAGTTCCTTTTTTTACCCAAGTTAACTTTCTGTATAGAGTTTATTGGTAGTTTTCATAGAATTACTTGGCTGGTCAGAATGGATACATTCTTACGTAACTCATAACGTCAGGTTTTTCAGAAAAGATAGACAGTTGCAAAGAGAAAAAGAAAGTTCATCATAGTATATGGCATTTAGGTGAAAGCAGAATTCGTTGCTCAGCAATTAACGCTTTTTTTCCCCTTAATTTATTTAATTCATATTTTGTAAACAAATTTAACGACTTCAAGTCCTTCTCTCCCTCCTTCCTTTTTTGTGTCTGCTGTGTGTTTGTATTTCAATGTATTCATTTAAAGTGAATTATAGTATTATAGTCACCGTGTTTCCTTGGCCTTAAAATTATTTTATTTATGACCCACAGAATGAAAAAAAAAAAGTGTCATAGCTTTTACTATAAACAAAGGAAAGTAAGGAAACAATTCACCGACATTCTATGCATTACAAAATACGAAAGAGAGGGTTTTTTTTTTTTTTTTTTTTTAACATTTTACATATAATAGGCAAAAAAGTATTCGTCTGTTATTTTTCTAGGCAACTCTTGTCGACAGTAGTAAGAATAATTTTTCTTCTTAAACAACGAAATATCTCATGCATGTTATTAACTGAAATACTTATTCCTTTGTTAAAGTTATTTTAATTTTGAAAAATTTGATTTTATTGTTGGCAGAATGAACATATATTTCTTCCAAGAGCATTAAAAACTATAATTTCTGTGAAAAAATTCCTACTTTATTCTTATCCATCATTACGTCAACGCTTCCAAAGATACAGCGCAGCTCACTGCTGGCCCGTGAAGGTTTTTAAATATACAAATAGCTACAAATTATAAGTATTTTGATGGAGAGGTGGCTAGTGGCGACATCTGTCGAGACGAATATCGTCGTATGATATATATGTCGGAACGCCATCTGTCGGGACCATCAGAAGTGAATTCTGCCTCCACTAACCAATAAAATCCGCATTTCGGAATAGAAGGTTTAATTAAATTCCACTTTTCGATATCAAATTACAAAAATTTTCGAGTTTCCTGTTATAATGTGCATTTGATTTATCTTACAGAAATGTTAAAGCGAAATTTGAACGAAAAAACTTTAATACGGTGAATCATTTTCCACCTAGTTTTCAGCAATTTAAGTATTATATAGATTGGGAAGATATCCCAACGGTGACGAGCGTCTCCCAACATAGCACTGATCAGGGTGATCACCTAGCAAAAATTATTTCATAACAACTTAAGAAAAAAGTGCTAAATCTGGAGAGAAGGGGCACGAATTTTCTATTTGCGTTCGTTTCGTTCTATTAGATTCATTTTACGATATTACTACCTTAGATGATAAATGTAAAACTTGAAATTAAAATATACGGGACAAATACGAAAAGAAAAATCAAAACTTTCCTCATTAAAATCCTCTATTGAGAAACTGCAGATGTAAAGCATCATAAGGGAAGTCCCGATTTATTTTGTAGTGGAACATAATTTAATGTTTCTATATAATTATTAAGATTTCTTAAGTGGCAACATCATGTAATGTTTTGAATAGTTATTAAGATTCCACGTGTGGCAACAACGAACATTTACTCTTTAAAATAAAACATTTCTTTTCAGTTCCTCCAAAATTTAAGGAAAATACCCCATCATACCTGGAAGTGGCTGTGGGACAAAAAGTAAAACTGAGATGTGCAGTTTCTGGCAGTCCAAAACCTGTCGTTGAATGGTTTGCATTGAACAATAATTTGTCACTTTCTCTTTCTACGGAACGTTTTAGGATCACAAAGAACAGCTTGACGATTGAAAATGTCACAGATTCTGACTCAGATGCTTATTTTTGCAAAGCCTATAATGAATACGGCACGATATGGAAGAATTTCACAGTTAAAGTCATAGAAAAAGGTACTATAATTATTATGTATTTTTCTATTTATATTTGTGTAATTTTTTTTTTTTTTTTTTTTTTTGTAGTCACAGTGTTCATGAGATTCATAGCAGAAAATGAAAATTCTGTTTCAGATGTAATGCCACGGTATCCGTTCCAATCCCAACTGCATTTAAATGAAAACTCATTATAACAAACGCTAAATGCAGTGAAGTTTAATTAATAAATTATGCTGTGTAAAACATTACCCGCTTTAAGATAATAGTGATAAAAAAGTATACTATGAGCAGCAGTGTCCATTCAGGGAAGTATCGATGCAGCCATGGAGGTAGGAAATAATTTATTCTAAACTTCCATGGATGCAGCCTTTCCCCTTTCGTTCAGTTTCGTGGTTGCAATCTCTGGTATCTCTTTATCAATAAAACCTTCTGAAAAAATGTTGCACGTTTTATCCTGTACGAAACCACTGTCTAACACAGCTTTCATTAATAAATTATATTATAAATTATAATTAAATTTATTATAAATTATTAATAAATTATATTCTGTATTATAAAAATTGTATAAATTTTATATTAATTTTTATTGTCAGTTCTAAACTAAACTTATAAACTACTTAAAATATATCCAGATTTGCTTAGTTAAATTTAGGCAATTTTTGAGCTTTAAGATTTTGGTCTAAGAAGAATCAGAATCTCAAGAAACTGGATTCGTAAGGTACTGTTACACCAAAATGAAAATATCCCTCAATATCAACCCTTTCATCCCTGTTGTTACTTTACGGCAGAAAATGCAAAGAAAGGACTCGGGATGAACTTACTCCAATTTAATAAATTTATATTTTATACCTAGTACAAAATTTGGCTCTATCTATACTTCCCTGCGTAACAGCGTAATATACCAAGTTTTCCGTTTGTCTTCTAAAAGCTGCGAATAGCGATATATGATTATCTTTAAAAAAAAAAAAAAAAAAAAAAAAAAAAAAGAAGGATTTAAAAAAAAAAAAAAAAAACTTTTTTGACGATACTTTAAATTAAGGCAACGTTTTAGTATCACTACCCATATGTACATTTATTATGACCCGTATGTGTACTTCTACTCGGAAAAAAAGATGTAAAAAAATTGGAGATTTTGCATAAAACATCAATAAGGAAGCATTATAAATAAATATGACTATTAAAATTATGTAGTAATTGTAAATCGGTTAATAATTACACGCAAGTATATGTAATCATATAAAAATACTTCACAATTTTTCTCGATGTACTTATCTCCCGATTTACTGAATTACGATATTTTGTAGTTGCTTCCCGCAGTTGCAGCTTTATTCTCTTTAGTGTTGATCTAAATGAAAGGGCAAAGAAGAAATAAATGTTCCCAGCAATCTCTTCATTATTTATCATCAACTTCATCACTACAAGATATCTACTTCATCATCAACAAGACAATGGAAAACAAATACGCAGGATTATGGATTTTTTTAAAAATCTCATGTCCTACATTTCTCATGTCCAGAGAAATTAATCTAGAATTGTTCGAGCTGAAAGAACTTCAAAATCTTCTGAAATTTAAGGATTATAATTGTCAATACAATCAATGTGTATGGCAAAATGTAGAAGAGTTAGGACTTCTGTCATGCACTGCTTAAAAATAAAGATTTCAAGTTTTTTTTTTTTTCATTCATTCATTCATACATTCATTCAAGCTTTATAGACTTCAAGAAACAAGCTTTTATGTGTAATTAAGAACTAACCCCACAGTAAGTGAGACAATACAAAGGATTAACGTTTACATGGTTGTTCATCAGATCGACACATTAACGGCCGAACACTAAACTTTCAAAGATTACAATAAAACCATAAATTCTGTAAGAAGTATGACGCAAGTAAGTAAATAAGTTTACAAAAAACAATTTTCTAATATATTAAAACTTTTGATTAGTTTTGAAAACAATGCCCAATCCTATTGTATTTAGAGAACGCAGTGTGAATTTAATATGCCGACTAAAAATGAAAGCGAAAGTATTACATGAATTTAGACAAAACTGAAAACGTTAAAAAATTCATTTTTAAAATGCAATAAAAAGAAAATAGAATAAAAATAAAATGTAAGTATTGTATCCAATGTTACCAGAAGTACAGGTAACACCTAATATCAAGCGATTCCTATTATTCAGACAACATGTATTTCTAGCTCTATGGTGAAAAGAAAATTCTGCTGCTAATTAAAACTAGATGAAGTGATCTGAGAACCTCTGGTTAATTTGGGAGTAAGAAATGCAGCCAGATTATTTCTTCATGACATTTCCTGGAACTAAATGCAGATTAAACGTTTGCTATGCATATAAAACTGTACTTAACAATTAAAAACTAAGCTAGATAAAAACTATAAAACCCATCTAGTTTTATTTGGTTCTATAGTTACAAACACAGAAAACTGTTGTTTTGATAATGAAAGTGTGCTTTTATATCTTCTTCCTGTAGCGGGAAATACTTTGAGTAGAGCTACGCGGAATAGTTCTTATTGCTTTCGCTTATCTTATATGAAAAAAAAAAAAAAAAAAAAAAAAAGCTTTAGAAAATTCCTTATAAAAAGACAATATCTCCTGTTTCAAGCAGTGTCTATACGTTTGGGATAAAATGGAAAGAAGTTTGGAAACAAGAATTTCTGGCAAGAGGAACATCCATACACGATACAGCAAACAAAAGGCAATATATCTACTTTATAGTACCATTTAACTCTACCTTGAGCCGGTTACCATTAAAAATTATGCTTTTTCTTCAAAACAGTGTGCGAGTCCTGTCCGGCTGCGTAGGTCCGAATAGTTCCAAATGTAGGCTCATAAGTTCAGACACAGGCCCGAATCGCTCATGAGCAATTATGTTTGCAGTTTATCACTGAGCTCTAAATCACAATGTAGAGGACTCATAATCTGATGTCTGGCAATCAGTTGCTGGGCTTAATTTTGCCCGGCAATCGAATTCTTGATGCGTTTGGCCCTGAGATTTCAATACGGGTCGTGGAGAATGGAATCACGGACAATTTGAAAAATTGCGTTGTAGAGTCGTAAGGTTATTTTTAAGCATCCAGACGTGAAAAATGTGCAGTACCCTACCCGGGATTTCGAACCCTGGACCTCTCGGATACGCGTCGAGTATGCTTCCAATTACAAACATGCAGAAGGCATGCGGAAAAGAGGGAGAAAATAACTTATAGTATAAGATACATTGATTGGTGTAAAGAAGGAGAAAAAAATTTTTATTTACTTCAAGATGACTGGTTCGTTTCTGGAAAGATTGCATTGTCATTTATGTTGTTTATCCATACTCTTTAATGAAGAAGAGAAACTATATTTAATTGTTATTTAGAAGAAAGTGCCACATTTGTTACCATGCCATTCTTTACTCTTTTAAGCCCATTATAGAAGGGAATAGGAGTAAAAATAAATTTTCATTTTATAATCTTTTTGTAAAGTTTTGTAACGTTTCAATCCCGTTGTCTTCGCTACGCATTATTGTTTACAAATTTTTAACAGAAAAATTGGCTAGCATATTATATTTAATAATATTTTAAGCCAATTTAGCATATTATTAAATATAATATGCTGTGTAAAATGGCATTTAATTCCTTGTTTGCCTTATTTATAGTTACAGGCAGCTATTTCTTCCAGGTACATTCCATTAAAAAATTAAGCATTCCTAATGCATATTAAACATTAATTTTTTTTAATTGCTGTAAACGTAAAAGAAAATGTATGTGAATTAATAGAAGTTCAAGGAAAAAAGCAATTTGAATCTTTTCTGGAATTTCCATGTGATACATAAAGTTCATAATAACATAAAGTTCATAAAGTGCATAAAGAACATAACATAAAGTGCATAAAGTTCCCCCTAGTAAAAGTGTTTGAAAAGTAACATCGAAAATTGAATAACTTTTCGTTTAATTTACATATATATAGATAGATAGACAGATATATATATGCGCATAGAATGTTTGCATGTTGAATCAGTAATTTATGAAATTCCCACTCGTATAAATTCGTAAATATGCACACATGAATGTGATTTTTTCCAGATTCTCCAATGAATTAAGTCTGAAAGCGATATCTGTCTAAAGATTCCAGATGATATGTGTCTTTTTATGGATACATTAACATAAACATGTTTAAATTCAAAATTTAATTGAAATCTGAACTTCTTTTACAGCATTAATGCCAAAATCGCTCTGCTACATTAATAATATTTAGCTGCTATATGCAGCTAAATATTATTAATGTAGCTTATTAAAAGTGTTACCAGACAATTGACAGTACTTATTCTGACAGTATTACATAACATCAGTGACACAAGGAAAGTATGCAGAATTTGCATTTTGAAAATTTCAAGATTCTGAAGCAGGTTTCCTTGAAACGATCAATTCTTAAACTTGAAAAATGTGAAAATTTCTAGTAAGTAAATTTAAGCGTTATACTATATCTATACATATATATGCCTTATCATTCGGTGATATCTTATTTATGGACACTATTGATGCACAGGATCGGATTTATTGACCATTTCTTTGGTTCATTATTTGTCTTACTGTAAGCTAAGCAGGCTACTACTAATCTGACTGGTTGATCATTTTTGTAAAAATTTGTCATTTGCATCATGAAATTTCTACATTTATGATGTTTTGTTGTTTTAACGATATTTTTGTTGTGAATTTTTTAATATAAATAAATGTAAGCATTGCATGTTGCCTCACAAAATCAAATGTTGCCTATCTGATATATGTTAATATACACAAGCTTGAGGTAACTATTTGATATATAATGGAATTTTTCAGAACCTGAAAACTTGTTGGAAGAACCTCAGGCAGATGATAGTCGAGTTCGCCCAAGACCACTTTTCAAACCAGGAGACAAATGTACGTAAAAATATTTAATGGAAATGCTTTCGAAATCGCAGATTTTCTTCTTAAACATTTATTTGTATTTATTTACCCGATTTATATTTATTTATTTATTTATTTAATGTAACGTAATCTTTTCCAGGTATATTAGTCTAGGTATTTTATATTTATTCCGATTGTTTTTTTGAAAAATGATTTAAAAATATAGAGTTTCTTTTTGATGTTTAATTAAAAATAAAGAATTGTATAGTGCTCAGTTGTTCTCGTACCTCTGGTGCACTACACATGTCGATTTTAACTTCTGGTTTTCTTATAAGAACATACTAGTTGATAACACTTGCACTTTTTTTTAATTAAAAAGTGTTTGTAGTCGAGTCTGTTACGTTTTTCACGCTTTATTAAGTTACATTATGTTACCACAGCATTAATCACATACGCGAGGCAGCCCCCAAATTTTTAAATCTCACAACTTTTGCCAGTCTTGCCACAGATCTTTTAATTTACCTCTAAAGTTAGAAAAGTACACTTATTGAGTCAGACAGATCATGCAATTTAAAAACCGTGTGAGTAGTTGCTTATAATTTTGTCTTTATTTTATTTTGAATTATGTATCTATTTAATGAAAAAAAAAAACATTTTTAGCTGATACTTTTTATTACACTTATAACACTATTAATGTATTTCTTAAAACACGTTTCTAATTGCCTACATTAAATACTGGCTAGATATTTATATGTATGTATATATATATATATATATTCAGATCAGAAATTGAATAATATTTAATGCACAATATATCGCAAAATTTATTGATTCTGAAAAAGATAAAATAATAGAATTAATATCAAATAAACATGGCAGATTTTCTAGCAGGAAGGCAGGAAGGAACATTCTTTATACATCATTTGTTAAACTGGCAGAGTAAGCGCGGCCTGTTCTAAAAGAATTTTTACATTTTTCCAGATGTTAAAGTAAGAAGAGAAGTAGCGGTAGATGTAGTTAGGGATAAAAGCGGAAAGCGAATGTCACATGTCTAAGATGAAAAACAAATTCAGAGTGATTTAGTTTTGGTTTAGCTTTATCTTGATTGGTTAAGTTTCCATTCGCAAATTCGAAATCTTATTCACTGAAGAGTATGTATGCGCTGTGTGATTAGTGATATACAAAAATCGTATGGCAAGAATTAATTTTGAAATGACACATTTTAGAGAGATCTGTTATAAATAGTTACTATTTTTGAGTAACAATGAAACAGCCAAATTAAAAAGGAGATTTAAGAAAGTACTACAAATTAAAAATAGAATTCTGATTCATTTTTCCAATTTTGCATGCATGCAGAAACACTCCTACGAAAATAATGAAAGTGATTATTCCTTTTTGTTTGCCGAGCAAAACGAAATACCAGGGAAACATTCTATGATACCTTTTCCTTCAGTTTAACTGCTTATGTATTTACTAGTAATTTTATCGACCGGAAATGATATCTTTCTCAATAATATGTAATTGTTAAATTTGCTCTAATTTTGTTAACCCTAAGAGAAAAAAATGTTTAGTTATTCCATCGTTGAAATTTGATACAAATTTGCATATATGAAATTAATTTTGCTTCTCTTTTAGTTGCGCCTTATTTTACTCAGCCATTTAAAATGGATATTAAGCTCTTAGCAAGGCCCGCGGGCAGTTCTGTCACTCTGAAGTGCCCGGTGAATGGTAATCCTATTCCCAAGATCAAATGGCTGAAAAATGGAGAAGTGCCAGAGAGAGAAATAGATGTAAGATCAGTGTTATTTTCATGCAATTCAAAACTTGCTTACAAGCACTGTAATAAAATTCTGTAAATAATGAAAATATTTGGAAATCTAAGAGTTGTTCTTATAATTTCATTATTATACGTTTTAAAGTACTATATTGGTTTGGTTTGGTTCTAATTGATTGTGGTAAAACAGTCGAGGGCTATCTGTCTTAAGGGAAGGATGCCTTCGTGGAGGGCTTTCTAAGGTAAACTGTCTCGTATACACGGGGAAAACCATGAAAACGCCCACACAGCCAGCCCATTCGCGGGATTCGAACCTCGGAACGAACTACCAGTGTTCAGCAACTTTACCGCTCGGCCGCTGGTGGGCCTACAGTACTATATTACTAACCAAGATAGGCTGCAAATATAAGCGCCGTAGCAAACCGCCTAGATCGCCGATTTTAGAAAGGCAACAGCTGTATTATTCTAACAAGCGATAACTACATGAACCTCCCGAATCCGTAGATTTAGTGTCCACAGTTTCAGTTATGTGTGCGTCCCAGCAGAAGTAAACGTCCTTTGAAGTTTCACAAATATACACTTGTTTGGCCAGATGTGAAACACAGCAACCGAAACAAGCTAAACATTATATTCTCACCGATATCATGACTACAGGCACGTACTTACGCAGCACAACATAGGGCGGCAGAATTTAGCGGAGGGAACTTTGTTAGCATTTAGAGAAGCAACGAGCAACAAAATTTAGGGAGGGATTATTTAGAATTTATGCCAGGGACTTGGCAGCAGAATTCACGACCCACAGAAATTTCACAAGGCAAAAAAAATTCCGTCCTGCACATACACATTTCTAATGGATGCGACTAAATGGAAGGAAAGATGAAATTGGTCATCTTCGAGACCTCGTATACATTTTTAAGTTACAAGTCGCTCTTTAGAATTGTGCTTTTTCTTAGTGAATCTTTTCTCAGACGAATCCTTAACCTGTTTCGCTGTTATCCGCGATTTCATGCTTATTTGCGTATCCGTGGTATTCCCTGGATCAAATTACCAGACAAATTCCAATACTAGAGTTACTACTGTATATTTTGTTTTAAAATTATTGATGTCTTTGATTTATACGGTGTGTCAGTTACATTGATCGCCAAAGTTGACAAAAATACTGGAATCGAGCCTGTAACTAGTTCTGTTACTTTGGGACCATTTAATCTTTTTAGCAATGTTAGATGAACTGTCAAGCAAAATTTGATCGATCAAGTAGAACACGAACCTAAATTTTGTGGCTTAGCCTTGTAGAGACATTAGGTTTTTTTGTACCAGAAAACTGCAGAAATCCGCAATGCCCTCGCCGGGACTCGAAATTGGACTTACGAATGCGCGCGGAGAGTGCTCGTTACACCACGAAGGAGGCAGAAAATACCTTATATGCTCCCCCTAGGGCAATTGGGGATTAGATGTATATAACCAATCGGCAAATCCTGGTGCAGAATCATCATCCACCACCCTTAGTTCGGACATCACTTTAGAGACATTCGGAAGTAGAAAACACGAAAAGTGAGCAATGCCCTCGCCGAGACTCGAACCCGGAACTCTCGAATATGCGCTGAGTGTGTTACCGTTACACCGTGAAGGCATGCTGGAAGGAGGGAAAAAATTATATGTGCTGTATTGTCTACATTCTAGCCTATGCCAGAATAAGAGACTAAAGTGAGTAACCATTTCTGTATTTAATTCTTAGCGTTGCCTATAAGTGATAATAACTGGGGGAAATGTTTTTGTGTAATACAAGCAAACGTGAATATCAAAAGGGTGTGCGCCATCCTAACATAGCTTTAAATTAGGGAAATCTTATCAATATACCTGTTAATTAACTGTTAATTAAACTGAAATCAGTATCCAACTTTTCCTGGCTCCTAATAGCAGATGCATGTCTTCTGTTATGGGAAAATGTTTAGAAAACAGTTAGTTTAATTAGGATTTTCTCGTTTTTTTAGGAGTTTAAACCCCCAAGCAAGAACATGGTTGTTAAAAGGGTCATTAATTTCTCTCCAAATGGTACTTTTAATTGAGACTAGAAAAAAAGAAGAGGTTGCTGAATATAGGACGCTAAAAAAATATACTTAAAATAATAAACGTATTTTTAATTAAAAAAAAACTTGAAAAGCTTGTCTTTCTTTAGATATTTAGTGCTTTGTTGTTTAACTTTTACTGTTGTATAAATATTAAATGTTTATTTGATTATGTAGTAAAAATGAATTGTCGCATAATATAGTTTTATAGAGCACTCTAAAATTCATGATTCAAAACGAAAATGGGTGATGTACCATCTCTATAGAAAGCATAGATAATATTTGCCAAATTGTAGTTTATTTGTTAATAACATTAAATTAAAAACGTCGTATATTTCATTTTTGATCCTGGCCAATTTTGTGGCGATGATAAGTAAGCCATTTCGTACTAAACGACATTAAATATGTCGCTGCAGCCTGTTTTTAAATAAATTCATGTTAGTATATTTTCTTAACTGAAAGAGCAGAATATAGCAAATATCACTTACTTTAAGAAATTCTGTCCATTGATATGTGTGGCTAAGACGATGATTCATTTAAAAAAGAAGATAACTACTTCATTTTGAAATAAATATAAATAAAAATTATAAAAACTTCGTGCTACCATATTGTTTTAAGCTCTGAGAAGTACCTAGATTGAACATTCTTCGCAAATTCAAGTATTTGAGGAAATATTTAATATATCAAAAACTTAAAGCTATTGTTGTTGTTGTAATTATTATTATTTCCTTTTTTTTTTCAGATTATCTATAGAAAATATTCTATGACAATTGAGCATTTATTAACAAGCGATACAGGGAATTACACTTGTATTGTTTCAAACTCAGAAGGAGAGATTCAGTGGCATTATCAAGTCGAAGTTGAAGGTAACTCCAATTTAAAACCAATCTTTTTGGGCATTATTTTTATTTTATTTTATTATTTTGTTTAAGCATGAGCATAAACTTTTACTAAACATAACTATATGAATTGGGATACTAAATAAAAAATTTCATAATTTTTGCGAAATTAATTTTCTAAATTAAAAAATGTCAACACAGGAATTATTTAAAACATTTTTCTAACTGGGAGTATATGTCGGCGACAAGAAGTTGAAAAAATAAAAGTAGCATAAAGACTTTTATAGACTCTTTATCTAGCAATTGATAATTTTAAATTAATTTGTTATTACAGGCAGATGTATATAACTATAAAATAAGAAAAAAGAGAACTCTTAAATTTTTCGCGATCTGCCAAAAATTGCCTACAGGCGCACACTTTAGATCTGGTTTTTCATTACGGCAAAGCACGTGAGTATTACATGCTTGAGGGATGCCTTCGTGGAGGACTTACTGGCACGTATCCACGTTACATGTGGAAAAAAACCACAAAAATGCTCATGCAGCCAGCCCATTCATCTGAAATTGAACCAAGGACACAGTACGAGCATTTAGCGATTTTACCTAATAGACTCTGCGCGCTTTGGGAATCATTGGTTTATAATAATAATATTCTTTATCTCCATTCTGCTCGCATTCAAAAATTAAGGTACTATTGTTGGTATAATTACTGTTCCAAAAGTAATTGCTTTAAGTAACCAAGTACGATGAAACGCGCAAATGCTTCCTTCCACGAGGAAGAGGTGTATTATTTAAAAAAAAAAATATTTTGTTACCTCTACATGTTAAGACTTAGATTTATAGACAAAATTTAAATCTAATCCAAAGCTGTTTTGCTGTGTGATAACTTTGTTCCGAGGAAAAATGGCCCACCACCCGCCGATGACTAAGTCGCTGAACGCTGGTAGTTTGACCCGAATTCAAATCCCGGGGAATGGGGAGGGGCTGGATGAATTAATGTTTTCGTGGTTTTCCTTATGTGTAACTTAAGGAGAAGCCAGTTACAGAAATTTATAGACTGTATTCCTTTTTTTTTTTTTTTTTAATTTTGCGAAGTGATATACCCAAAGGTTCATTTCGCATATCTCTTGGATAATCTCTAAACTTGGGAATTTAAACGCAATTGTGTCTTCATTTCTTCCTCTCCTATGAGTCGAGTGGCAATTCTGAGTGGACGCTGATGCATCCTTGGAATTAAAAGTCTTGTTTGTCTACTGACCTCGGTTTTCCCCATCGCTTGCATAATTTATAAGATATCCTCATCCCTGAATGCACATAGGATCACCGCATATAGGAAGGCAGCTTTGAAAATAATTGTTTTCGATTTCGTAGGCAGAGTTATGGTCACACTGGGGAAAAAAAAATTTCATTTCGTTTTTTGTTAGCACTGATGTCTTTTCATAACTTTTCGATAACATTGAATTCGCTTTTTACCCTCAAATGCACAGGAAGACTTTTAATAATATTTGATGATAATCGTCCTCCTGTTTTTTATTACATTGCCTTTGATCATAGAGGGGAATCAATAGTCACTTTACCTAGTGAAATATCTCTCATTGTAGGAATTTCACAATCTCATTGCGTCTTGTTATGATCTATTCAGTTTCACAGAAGTTATTAAATCTTTTTAATAATAATGATCTACTCAATTTTATTATTATTATTATTATTATTATTATTATTATTATTATTTTGTTTAACTGTAGGTACGTAGCATAGTTATTTACATGCTACGGCAAATACTTACAGTGTTATATTCTTATAGAACGGATCCCCCATCGACCCATTTTTCGTGACGGTTATCCACAGAACCAGACAGTATATGTAGGACAAACAGCAAAATTTGAATGTCAGTTTATTAGTGATCTGCAGCCCAGGATGAGATGGATAAAACATTTTGTTGTTAACGGCTCCTATACGGATAGTGCTGGCACACCCTATGTTGAACCTTTAGAAGTAAGTGTTTTATTCTAAATTATTGAGTATAAGAAAGTGAAACTGGGAAGTAAACAGTAGCAGGCAGTGATTTGTGGTGAGATTTTTTTGACAGAGTGGCAACACTGATGCATGTGAAAGAAAGTAAGTCTTAAATAGACGTTTATAACTCCAGCTGCTTTCCCTTGTTATTCAGAATGATGTAACAACTTTTAGAGTAACATTCTTTAGGCACCATAAATCCCTGCCTACTGCTATATGTATGTTACATACCAGTTTCTAACAGTTTTTTTTTTTTTTTTTTTTTTTTTTTTTTTCCTCTGTTTTTCAGAGTAACGATCCAAATGTTACTGATCCATATTTTCTCGTTTTGTCAAACGTGACATTTGATGATGAAGGGTATTATAGTTGCATTGCAGGAAACGCTCTTGGAGTGTCTTATCGTAGTGCCTACCTAAAAGTTTTAGGACGTAAGTTTCACTTCTAATCTCCTTTGTTCTGAGTTATTTCTTAAAATATGTTTACAAAAATCATGTAACTAATTAAATAGAAAATACACTCTATAGCAAAAAAATTGACGCACCAAGAAGAAATCATCCGATTGCTTTGAAATTTCGTATTTTAAATGTTGTGACCAAATATACGGGTGGACAATGGTAGATTTCAGAGTCATAATGGTAGTGGTGGACCTAGGGCACAATAGATCGCGAGGGCAGAGTCATTGTTAGATCAGCTGTTACAGCGCCTAATTCATCGCTATCAACCATCAGACGTGCGACCCGCATACGAGAGTGTCCACCATGACCATTCACAGACGGCTAATAAATCGACGCTTTTACCATTACGCCACATCTGCCACTCACGCCTTCACACTGTCGAGCCAGATTACAGTGGTGCTTGGCTCGATCAGGTTGGAATGATGCTGACTGGGGACGTATAGTCTTTAGCGACAAATCCCGCTTCCAACTGTGTCGTGACTATCAGGTGCTTGGCTCGATCAGGTTGGAATGATATTGACTGGGGACGTATAGTCTTTAGCGACAAGTCCCGCTTCCAAATGTGTTGTGACGATCATCAAAGACGTGTCTGGAGACGCCCAGAGCAGCGTGCCGATACTGCTTTCACTATTGCACGCCACATAGGCCCTCAACGAAACGTTATGGTCTGGGGTTGCCGTTTCCCTTGATAGCCAGACCCATTTGGTCGTCATTAGAGACACACTTACAGCGGTACGTCGACGACATTCTGAGACTTGTTTTGCTACTGTTCCTTTTGCAGTACCCTGGCCTTATTTTTCAGCAAGATAATGTCTGATCACATACGGCACGTGTTGCTATGAACTGTCATACAGCTTGTCAAACACTTCCTTGGCCAACCAGATCGCCAGATCTCTCTCCCATCGAGCACGTCTGGGATATGATAGGAAGGCGACTGCATCTACCAGGGACTGAAGCAAATTTGGCAAGAAATACCACTGGTGACCATTCGGGAGCTTTATCAGTTTATGCCACGCCGTGAGGCAGCTTGCTTCCAGGCTAGAGGTGGGTCAACACCTTGTTGAACTCGTTACTTTGTAACTATGTAACTCTGAAATAAATCTTTGTTCTGAAATTTTAATCAACCAATTTTTGTTTCCATCAGACAACTCCTTCTTGGTGCATCATTTTTTTTTTTTTTTTTTTTTTTTTTTTTTTTTTTTTTTTTTTGGTTACAGTGTATACTTTCTAAATGTGCTTTCTGAAAGCGGTTTGTAAAAACAAAAAAATGTTAAGTGCTATGCTAATTAGTATGTATTTTTTTAATTATCCGTTTTCAATCAGTTTTTGTAAAAAATGTACTTTTAAGTATTTTTCAGGATAAAATCTAACAAACATTTCTTTTCAAAATATAGCACCAGAGGAAGCGGTACCACAGAAAATTTTGTCTGAAGCACAAACGCCTTTGATATGGGTCATAGCCATCTTCGTTTTTGTTCCGGCTTGTACAGTCACTGGTATCCTGATTTGTCGTTGCAAGTATGCTAAAAAAAAACTGAAAGCCAATCAAAAGATAGTAGTTACCAAAAAAGTGATTCTAGAAAGAAATGAGGTAATTTTTCATTAATTATTACTCAACTGCAATCATAACTGTAATTTTTTATTATTGTTATTTTATTCATGTATATAGTATATTGTTTCAGTTTTGTTTAGTAATCTTTTGCTGAGTAAGAGTTTAGTTATATTGTTTCAGTTGTTGTTTAGTAATCAATTCAGTTTGCTACATAATCTAGAAGCTCTGCTTAATCTAAAACTCTTTGGGTTTAAATGACCTAAAATAAGTTGAAAGTAGTAAGAATTGTAAGCCATATAAAAACCTAAGCATCTCAGTTCTATATTCATATGGGCCTAGTAGTTGAACGCACAGTGTCTAAAGCAGATACCAAAATCACATGACCATTTTTAAAAAAATGACCCTTTGCTATGTAATGAATTCCTCTATAAATGAACAGTTGGGCTGATTTTCAACATACACTGGATTGTCTGGGTAGGTAGATAGATGTAAGTGTAGAGTCCACCAAATATTTACCATAAATAAGTGGGTATTGACTTCATACACTGAATATCCATATGACCAAAAGCCTTTCAGGGTACCCTGACATTCTCAAATGGCACAACGATGATGTGGTTGATCCATTGCTCCAGTCACTATTGCCAGCAGCATCACTTGCACTTCTTTCTTTCATTCAAGCTTTCGATGGTCTTTTAAACCAATTTAGATATATTACATGACAATACTCAATATATAACAGTGGTTAACATATATGAAAAGTTGGAAAACACATAAAATATATGATATGTAAAAGTACTGATAATACATAATAAAATTGGTATAATCTTATATAACATGTACATTTAAGAAGTTTACTTATGATGACAGCAGATTATGATAATACATAAACTAATAACAATAGATTGTATAATATTTAAAGTACATACTAAATATGTATATGCACATAAAAATAATCATAGTAATAGGTCAAAAATTAAAAACAAAATTTTTTTAACCAGTCCTGCATTATATCTGCAGGATTGAAGTAAATTAAACTTAAAGCATCCGAGGTTAAAATAAAACTGGAATCAAAGCAAGGCAATTCCTCAATAATATTAATAATTACAATGGTGATTAAGAGGTTAAGCACTGTATCTAAACATATCAATATTAAAATAAGGATACATCAGCAGAATAAACTTGGGAAATAAAAATGCGAAAAGGAAAAAATATACAAAATATCAAAATTAATCTCCTTTTACTGAAACTCTAATTCAGAACTCATCAGGGGAAAATGAATTAAAATTTTATGGAAGTCGATGAATATGTTTCGAATATATGTTTCGTTCTTCTGGTACATTTGAGATCAAAAACCGAAGAAAGATTCAATTAAATTTTCATTAAAGACATTTAAATTCATTTAAAACAGAAAAATCGAATCTCATATGTGGACAGAATTTTCCCTACACATATTTGAAGCGCCTGGAAAAAAAGAATAAAGCATTACATTGTGCCAAATTAACTACTCAAAAAAAAAAAAAAAAAAAAAAAAAAAAACTTTACATTATGCAAACTGACCATTCAGAAAAACAGATTGGTCAAGTAACATTATATGTAAGTTCGACATTCAAAACCAATTACAAATTTAAGAGTAAAACAAATATACTTTAAATAATATTGCCATTTAAACACTCAAAAATTGGGTGGTCCTCGAGTATGCGATCCTAAACTTTTAAAATCAAGAAAACGAAAACTTTTCAGAAGAGATTTCTATAAATAATATAAAATCTAATCTGAGCCTTAAACAGCTAAAAACTGAAAACTTATTTGAAACAAACATTTTCCAAACTGTGTTCCTTGCAAAAGAAAGTTGAATTCAAGGCTACTCGGAAAAAGTTTGCGATAAGGTTCAAAATGTCCTATCTGTTAAACTTTGTGTGTGGGTGTGCATGAGTGCAGTCTGTAAAAATTTTCACCGACGAGGAGGGTAATTGTCAACTCTAACATGGCAGCGGAAGAAACTTTTTAAAAGATGCTGTCCTCTGTAAAATCGTAAAATGAGAAAACAAAACTGGCTGAAATTTTAAGAAAAAGGAAAAATACAGGTTATAAAAGATTAGTCTTCACGTAATTGGGGTACAATACCCCTTAGAAATTAGAAGCGACAATTTTAGTAAAAGTAAATTTTGCGAGTTTATTCAAATTCACAAAATAGTAGAAAGATAGTATAAATAATACTTGAAAGGGGAAAAAAAACAAAATCTTTATACATGTTTACATTAAATTTCTTATCGTAGTCATCCAACTATTCCCTTTTATTAAGGTATAAGTAATAAGTATCATTTTACTTTAGATGAAAAATTGTAAAAATTTAGTTAATACCAGCTTTCTTTTGTGAGGTTTACCACTGCGTATTTGCAGTCAAAGGTGAGTAACCTTAAGAACTAGTTAGCGAATAATCGCTTGAGTTCGTGTAACAAGAAAAACAAGATGGAAGTGTAAGTAACCCTTTATTATTCCAATAAGATTTAACAGAACTTCGTCTTGGAGTGTACAATAAAAGCCGACACTTGTGCTTGAACTTAAGAAACTAAGAAATAAACTAAAACTAAGATTAACTAAAGAGATATAGCCGAAGCTATCAAGATTCTAATCGAGTTGGTCCCTTAACTCTATTTGACTACGAAGCTTCAAGGGCTTGAGTGCGGCCGAGCGTAATAACAGCTTTGAGAAAGAGTAGCCAAAAGGCAGACGCGCGCAAATTGGAAACTCTGATTCTCTCTAACTCAGCAAGTAGAACTTCGCGGTTAAATACCGCTCTTCCTCATTAGCATTCAGATGTGAATCAACAGAAGAGGAATTCAATCAACTTCAATGCCACTTCGTCGAGGGGAGGAACATTGAAATCTCTCTTCTATAAAAGTCCTTGAAGAATTCCAAATGAATTAAAGAATTGGTCGATGAACCATTTCAATGTATTTTAATTATAATAGTTAATAGTTCACCCGAAAATTCTGGCCCTACCCTAAAGCAAGGAAAAAACGAAGTAAGTTCAAATTAGAATCTTGTAACTGAAATAAAAAGAATTCTATTTTATTGAATTGAAAACGTAAGAAAAATAATAAAATAATTCAGTGAAAAATGTTAATCAAAATTTTTACCTTTATAGCATATGAAGAACCAAAGAAAAGAAAAGTTACTGGTGAAAAGACTTAATTAAAACTCACAAGAAGTAATTAAAATCTTCGAGCACTTTCAATAGACCTCAGTTGAAGCTAAGAATATCGTTATAGTAGTGAGGCCCACCAGCGGCCAAGCGGTAAACTCGCTGAACACTGGTAGTTCGGTCCGAGGTTAGAATCCCGCGAACGGGGAGGGCTGCATGGGTGTTTTCGTGGTTTTCCCCATGTGTAACGTGTATACGAGCCAGTTTCCCTTACGTCCTCCACGAAGGCATCCCTTCCCTTAGGCAGATAGCCCTCGAGGCTTTGCCGTAATTAAATAACCTAACCTAACCATTATAGTAGTGACGTACAGATCTGCCGTTTTGTCTTCATTGGCGAAATTAAAAAACCTTGGCGAGAAAGTAATCGCTCAAAAGGCTAAAATTTGTAAGAAAAGATTGAATTTTGAGACGTAAAGACAAAACTTTTTAAATACTTCAATGAAAAATTTTTTAATTTTGATAAAGAAAACGATTACTTTAACAACTAAATGAAATTTGAAATAAATTCTTACTCTTTTATAACAAAAATCGGAGCAAAGGAGGAATAAAAACTAATTAAATTTTATAATCAGTTATTCTTTAAAAAGAAGTGACCAAAAAGGTGGTCAAAAACTTTTTAATAATTGTTTTGTAAATATGAGTAGAAAAATCCATAAATTTGAATTTTAGATTTTTTAATATTATTATTTAAAATTGCAAAAAAGTGTTGAATGATAATGTCCCTGAATAATAAAGGAATTAAAATTTTTCACTGAAGAATTTTATTATTTCTGTTACGTTTTCAATTCTTTAAATAAAATAGAATTCTCTTTATTTAAGGTAGACGATTCTAATTTGAATTTACTTTGCATTTTCCTTGCTTTGGGGAAAGGGCCAGAATTTTCGTGTGATCTATTGTAACTAAAATACATTGAAATGGTTCATTGGCTAATTCTGGATACAGAAAAGCAAGAATTTTTGTAGAAGATAGATTTCGGTGCTCCTCCTCCCTCCCTGACGAAGTGGCATTTAAGTTGATTGAAGTCCTCCTCTGTTTTGTTCCTTTTTCTTTAAATTTTTGAATTGAGGAATTGCTTGTTTGAAAAGTTTTGGTTTTAACATTTTTAAAATTATTTGTAGAATTTATAGGATTATTTTAAATTTATTAATTATGAATATTTTTTTACTAAATCAGGATCAAGACATGGGATTTGGTGACTTTTATTTCATGTTTTCTTTTGAGTAAATTTATCGT
Organism: Stegodyphus dumicola; assembly: GCF_044657685.1. Lineage (NCBI taxonomy): Eukaryota > Metazoa > Arthropoda > Arachnida > Araneae > Eresidae > Stegodyphus > Stegodyphus dumicola. Next base: position 119,310,572 of record NC_140781.1, read on the forward strand.
AATTTTAAGAGATATTTGATTTGCATACTTTTTACTTACATGAATGTAATTTTACTTAATGAATGGTAGATATTTTCTCATTTGTTGCTTACATTTTAACTACTTTATTAAAGATGCAGCATGTATCTAATTAAGCATTCATAACTTCTAGGATAATTCCATTATTCCATTGGTAAAGATTGACTACAACATGACATTTTCAACCGGCAAAGGAAAAACGCCAGTTTATACTCCAGAGTATGAATTACCATTAGATCCAGCATACGAATTTCCTCGAGAGAAACTTATTTTAGGCGAACGGCTGGGAGAAGGGGCATTTGGTGTCGTCATTCAGGCAGAGGCAATCAGACTAAATAATACTGAAGGCTCCACCACAGTAGCTGTAAAAATGCTAAAAGGTAATACACAGTTTCTTTTAAAGTAGAAACATACACTCTTTTGCAAAAAAATCGAAGCACCATGAAGGACTTTTGCGATCGTGACAAAATGTGGTATACAAAAATATGTTGCTCGAACATGCAAATGATCAAAGTTTCAAGGCAAATGAACAGAAGTTGCAATCAAAACGTGCATTTCTAGTGCGCAAAGTATAAAACCAGTAACAGAGGAGGAAAATATATACGTCTATGCCTCCCGTGGTACCGTCCACCATCTCGCGGCACTTGTCTGAGGCGGGGTTACGCTCACAGAGGCCTTTGACCCCACAACATCAGCCGAGTCGTCTGAAGTGGTTTCACAGCCAATCATCATGGCTGCCATCAGACTGGCATCAACGATGAATCCCGCTTCTCTCTTGAAGCAGATGACCACCGTGTTCGTGTCCGGAGAGGACGGAACCAACGATCCCAATATGACAGCAGGTCATCTTTAGTCATCCTCCGTACATCTTTAACAGCTCAACGATATGTTGATACCATCGTGCGGCCGGTTGCATTACCCTTCATGGCACATCATCCTGGGGCCATTTTCCAAAAAGATAATGCCAGGCCATATACCGCTCGTATATCGCTGGACTGTCTCCGTTCGGTTGATACTCTTTCTTGGCCAGCAAGGTCACCAGATCTTTCACCATAGTAGGATTAGGGCACCACAAAATATCGCAGATCTAGGGCGACAACTGATGACAGAATGCCTGCAGAATGTATCGCAGGATGGCATTAGTAACCTCTACTACTCCTTGCCTTGACGTATTCAAGCATGCATTGCCGCCAGGGGCGGTTCGACCAAATACTAATCTGAATACTCAATGGGTGATTGTGAGCCGTAAACAGGTACTATGACCTTGAATTTTTAATGATTTTATTATGTGTGTATGAGCTATACACATATTCAATTTCATCAAAAACAGCCATTTTCTTCATGTTGCTTCGATATTTTTGCAAAAGATTGTATTATTTCAGGTAAGTTTAATAATATTCAAATAAATAATGTGGCTTCAAAATTTAATTTAAATAATGTTTAAGAAAATACTGTAATCTTCGTCCTGATTAAACTAAGCATGACTTGCATATAGGCACACAAAAAGGTTTCTTATTTAATTACACATCGAAAATATTTCTTATTTAATTATGCGTTTCTGTTTCATTTTCTTTCCAAACTGCAAAGTACACAAAATAATATTTCTTATTTAATTATCTGTTTTCGTTTCATTTTTCATTCAGATAATACTTTCCCTCCCCAGTTATCTGAAGAGTTCAGTAAACTGGAGACTGTGCTCAGTATTCTGGTAACAAATAAATTATCTAGTTGTCTTCTTTTGTAGATTCCTGCTCTGTGTGAACTAGATAGTGCCTGAATATTTTCAGTCACTTTTTAATGAAAAATTTTCCAGCAAATCTTTAGAAATTGAACAATTATTAAAAGAAAGAAACCCTCTGCTAACCGGTTGGTTTAGCAACATATGAGAGTATAATGTTCCTATGCTTATTATATTTGCCTGTAAAATTTTTATTTTAAAATCTATCGAGTCATTAGATTATATTGATGCAGGAACGTGTTTTCGGTTTATTTAACTTTCTCAAAGCATTCGAGGAGGAGGGTTGTGGACTAAGGAAAACTGGTTCGTTGCACATATGGCATAGCGCGAAAACGCAGCCAGCCTGTACTCCAGGGATTCGAACGCCGTACCGAACTACCTGTGTTCAGAGATTTTACCGATTAGCCGCTGGTGGGCGACGCAGGATCGTGAAAAATGTGCAATGCCCTCGCGGGGTTTAGAACTCCAGACCTCCCGCATACACGCTGAGCGTGCTTTCACGATGCTAATCAGACCAGAAAGGAGAAAATACTATATACTCCCCTTTATAAAAGGTGACTGAAGATTAGGGGACCCAGTCGCAAAATCCTGGTAGTGATGAATTATGCTCCGCCACATTTTAGTTCGGACGCCACTTTTACTAGAGTCATTGGTCACATTTTATTTCGGGCGTCATTTCACTGGACTGATTTTCGAAGTCGGAAAACTGAAAAAGTCCGAAATTCGAAACCAGGATTCGAGCTCCAAACACCTGAATAAGCGCCAAGCGTGCTCCCACTTACACCACGACATCTTAATGAAAAATGCTATCTCTGAAGCATAACTTATTTGGACCTTAATGTTCTTTAAATGATGTCTTCCCCCTCTCTCTCTCTTGCTGACTCTAAATTCTGGTTGCATTCAGGACAGAATAACCATTAAGTGTTTTATTCTGTATGTAAGATACCTAATAATTTACAATGTGCATTACTTCAGATTATGCATATATTTGAAGTTTAATAAAGTAAAACAGAAAGATAAAATATTTAAAACAATGTATTATGTAGCTAAAATTTGGCAAATAGAGTTATCATCTTCATTGTAATAATATCCCTAAGCTCAAGCTGAAGAAATGCCGATTAATTGCTTCCTAGGTTTATTTCATTTACCTGAAACATAAAACTTGCTTTAAAAACTTTTTTACGCGTGTCATGATATTTTTACATGTATAACTTGATAAAATTGTTTGAATGCTTTCTTTTCTTAGATAATCATTTAGATAGTGAGATGACAGCTTTGGTTTCCGAAATGGAACTCATGAAAGTCATTGGGAAACATCCCAATGTTATCAGTCTTCTGGGATGTTGTACACAAAATGGTAAGACTGCCTGATAACAAATTTCAATGCCGTGTATTATGTCTTATTTGCTATCTTTCAAATTTGTGCATTTAATTGATTTAAGGAAATATATTTTGCAGGAAATTCCTACAAATTCCAGAGGAATGCATCTTATAATATGTGCATTCGTTGACTTAAATTGGCTTATTTCTTTAATAATTGCTTAGTATTAGAATTTAGTCTTTCATTCATTTATTTAAAAAATTAGGGTATGCCCCAGGTCAGATATTTTGCAACTTAGCGTTAACAGTTTCGTCCCCATTTCAGCCCAGAAATACACCTTGACCACTTTTTATCACAGCCTTAGTTTCGCACCCCCTGCATAAAATGTAAATGAAAGCGAATTTAAGGCTCCTTTTTGTACAAAGTCATCATGTGAATTGCTTTCCTTTGCATTTAATCTTTATTTATTAAGGGTCAAATTTTATAAATACACCTTGACCACTTTTTATCACAGCCTTAGTTGCCTTTTCTCCTCTTTTTTAGAGAACAATTGCCTTTTCTCCTCTTTTTTATTCGGTAGTTTGTTTCACAATACTGTATTCGCTATGATACAAGCTTTTATAGAAATGTTTTACAAAAACTTGAGGGTGTGTACTTAACCCCAAGTGGGGAAAAAAAAAAAAAAAAAAAAAAAAAAAAAAAAAAAAAAAAAGCCTTAATTTACGATATTTAGTCTTTATGTTGCATGAACATGTCTATAAAAATGAAAGCAGGGGGCTGCCAGTCTACTTGGTTATAAGCGAAGTATTCGTATAAAATCAAACAATGAAATGCGTCAGATAAGATATGCATGTATGTACAAGGGGTGGTGTAAAAGTTGATGTGAAGAAGTATAAAATGAACTATTTTAAAAGATGCTGAGAAGAACTAATGGCCGTTTCGATGATATATAAAGAAACTTACTTTTCATCTATCCTTTGGATGACAATAACTTAAGAAAATAAACCACAGCCAAAAAAGAGTGTGTGCCTTCTTTTATTTCAAAACGAAGATGTAAGCGGACGTTATATATATAAAATGAAGAGATGTTCTTCGACCAGGCTAAGTTAAAAACATAGTTGCTAAATCCTTTTGGAGGTATGTACAGGGCTGAGTTGGTAACAGGCTGAGCTGGTACTAATATGAAAAACAGGTTATATTTCTAGAGGCTAACTAAATCTGTTGAACAGGTAATAGCTTAATCTGGATTTATCTCTTTATATATATAAAATTTATATTAAATAAATAAAATTTATATAATTTATAAATTTATATAATAAATAAAATATATATTAATAAATAAATGAAATTTATATAAAATTTATAAGTAAATTTTTTATAGGGCTTTTTACCGGTAAAATGAATTGGTGTGTGATATTGTAGAGTCATTATTTTATATATATATATGCTAGAGACCTGAAAAATGTCTTGAAAACGCTACTTAGGATATAGATTTATATATAGCTTTGTTCTAACATAGGTATTTTGACACAAAATCGTACTTTTTCTGAAATAACATACCAATTTTTTTCCATATTCTACAACTCAAATTATGAGCAGATATTAAATATTGTAATTTTTGGTGAGAAATTTAAAAATTTATCTTGGCAAAATTTTTTCAGTTTGCGCCAAGAATAATTCACTTGGTGAACTTAATTTATAGCAAACTATTTTCCTTTCCTTTTTCTTCATTATCAACGAACAGAAAAATAGTCATCGTTCATACTTTCAAATTATTTTAACAAAGTGCGCAAAACCACATTTTCGTTATTATCGCTTATAATAAATATACCAAATTTCAAAATGCGCCAAAATGTAAATTCACGTATATTTTAGGAAATTTTGAATAGGAAACTCTTAATTGTTTGCATATGTGCTTGGAAATGCATCTACTTTAAGATGATGGCAAGACTTTTACAGGTTGTAATTCAATTTTTTTTTCGAAAAATTTATATAAAATTATTTAAAAATACTAAATTTAAAAGATAAATCATAAAAATAGGTGAATTTTATTTGGAATGAACCTAAATTTCGAAATATGAAAGGAAAAATCAAATAAGTTTAATAAAAAAGGAGATATTCATAGATCTACACTGGTGTGCAAAAATTAAGGACGAAGTCTAAAAATTAGCATATCAGCTGAACGAAGAGGCAGAGCGGACAGAAAGACCAATCAGGAGATTAAGTAAGGTGATGTACGGTAGCACACGCGCAGATATGCAGGTAGACGTAATGGGGAGTGTCTGAGTAGTATAAAGCATGTTGTCGGTGTAAGATCAGTATTTCTGGCAAAGAGATTGCACGCCGTATAGCATTTAAAATCACACCGAGTTGCTGCCTCAACGAGAAATGGTGAATAATCAATCTGTTAGACGACATCTGGATGCTTTTACCCGATGTCGAATCATTGGGAAGTTGGAGGAAGGCCGCAGTGTGACAAGTGTGGCTGCAAAGTTCGGAATTGCTCACAGCATCGTTTCACGACTTTGGAGACAATTTCAAACTACAGGAACAGCTATCCGTGGGCTTAGTAGTGGTCGTCCACGAGGAACCATACCCGCAGATGACCGGTATATTGCCTTACAGGCCAGAAGAAACAGGCGGCAGACAGCGGGAGAAATCGCTAGACACACGACACAGGCGACTGGTAGACCGATATCACGTTTTACCGTGGCCAGAAGACTGCACGGTGGTGGTTTGTTTGCACGACGCCCTGTACGGTGTGTACGGTAGAATAATGAGAACTAATTTTTTAAAAACTACTAGAGCGATTTTTATAAAACTTGGCAATTTGACATAATTTGAATTATAGATTTGAAATATGGAAAAAAAATTGGCATGTTATTTCAGAGAACGTCTGTCTGTGTCAAAATACCTATATTAGAACAATGCTGTATATAAATCTAACATTTATCCTAAGTCGCGCTTCCGAGACATGAAAGAAGCAAGTTTCGTCAATCGGCCCACTAGAACGGGAGATATAGAACTGCCCCCCTTTTTTTGGCGCAGTGTACCTTATAATATTATTAAACGTATTACCAGTAAAACACATGGTTATGCGGGATTTTCGTAGTCTTCCTTATTAGTGTAATGTGAACACTAAACAATATCCCATTAGACAGCCACCTGTTTTATTTATTTTTACAAATGCCTTTCATTTAGCTACTAAGCCATTAGTCTTGATCTCTGTTTCCCAATACTTAAGCACAAAAGAATTAAAAGATAATAGTGCAATGCATTCGTGAATGTGCTTCTTATCCATGGACTGTCCAGAGTACAGACAGAAGAGTCCTTAAGTTGGATTTTAAAAAGATGGGCGTTCAGACAAATATGCCCAGTCAAAAGACGAAATAACGCCACGGCTACAGGATGAGGAAAATCTGGAATAACTGGCTTTGGTCTGGTGAAACACTCCCAGGCCTTTCCGTTAGCTTCATTTGAAAGGCAGAAGGCAAACCTCCTCTTAAATTCTAATTTAATTAGGAGTTTTTCAGAATTAAAAGCCATATGGTTATTAGTGGAACAGTCGTTCCCTTCTTTGCCAGGAAATCGGCTCTTTCATTTCCCTCGATGCCACAATGAGCAGGAATCCACTGCACGAGTCAGCCAGAGTGTTGAGAATCTTCCTACATTCGTAAATTCGTTCGGAAGTGCAAAATTTATTGTTGGAGATAGCATGCAAAGCGGTTTTGCTATCAGACAAAATAATAGCCCGAGGTAAATTACTCTTCCAAGTGCTTAATTGATTCAGAGCAATAAATATCAACAATTTCACCATTAAAATTGATAGTATCTCTTCCCACTGCCTGATAGAATGCAAGATAATTACAATATGTTTCTGCACCAGCTCCAGTACCTCGCTCAAGCATGGATCCATCCGTGTAAACCTGTGTCCAGAGGTTACTGGGATATATTCTCTCAATAGTTTCGTAGGCAGTGGTCTGATATGGGCAGTGGTCATCTCACTCTTATCAGTTTTCTCGTCAAGTTCAAGATATACATAGAAGGTCACCGTATTCAAGAGGACAAAAAGATGCAGTCATTACATTCATTCCTGGATGAAAGCCGCCTATGAAGGCATCCCTTTTAAAGCTGATAGCTCTATGGGTGCCTAACCAACCATTTTGGGAACTAGTATCAGTCTGATATCTCTTGGGCACAAACAATGGCTATAAATATTTTTCACCGGAGAGAAACTGACTTTTGGTGTAAATTGCTCAAGCTTTATTTTCGTAATTCCCACTTATAAGCAAGAATTAATTTTCCTATAAAGTTTTATTTTGAATTAATTAAACCTAAAAATGAGCAATGAAGGAATGAACAATGAGGCAACAATGAAGATCAGCATAATAAATAATTATGCAGCCTTTAAATTAGGTATTGCTCAGAGGAGTGGAAAGGGACAAACATTTACATATGCATTACCATTATTTCTTAGGTTCTTCATGTTTGGCATGCTTCTAGTTCAAGCAGGCCTTTGTGAACGCAGCGATGTGTTATTGCCGCGCAATTATTTTTTAATTTCTAAAAGGAATACATTTATAGTTTCGAAGACATTTTTGTTATGTTTAAACATTTTATCCTATATATTACAGTCTGAGATATATGACATGTTTAATCTTGAGTGTTATCTTTCATTTACACAAAGCATACTAAATTTGCATATCTGTGCGAAGCATAAAAATTAAAAAATTCTTTTCTTATAGGACCATTATATGTCATCGTCGAAATGGCTTCAAGAGGGAATCTTAGGGATTTTCTGAGGTTACACCGGCCTACTGATGCATCTGGATATGAACAACCAATAACTTTGAACAGTGATCCTACAATACTAACTCTCAAAAACCTTATTTCATTTGCTTACCAAGTATCAAGAGGCATGGAATATTTAGCTTCGAAGAGATATATTCACAGAGATCTTGCTGCTCGAAATGTTCTTCTAACTGAAGGATACGTAGCAAAAATTGCAGACTTCGGTTTAGCACGGGACATTCAAAATACTGATTACTATAAAAAGACAACCAGCGTAAGATATTAATTAATTTTAGTTTTGATAACTTTAAATTATTCTACTGTCTCACTTTGTTGAAATTCATCCCCTTTTTTTTAATATAATTTATATTAAAGTAAAAGTAAATTTTTTACAGGGCCGTTTACCAGTAAAGTGGATGGCGCCCGAATCTTTGTCTGAGCGAATTTACAGCTGTAAATCTGATGTGTACGTAGCTTTGATTTTCTTTTTCATTTACTGCATACCTGTGTTGTATTTAAATATTATCATGTAATGCTGCAGTGTAAGAAAGCTACAGTTTTGAAAATGGTTGCATTAAATATATAAAAAATCACTCGTATTTTTATACATGAATTGATTTTTTATATATGTAATGCAACCATAATCAATGCCGGTAATTTGTAATGTGTATTCCTTCATACATGTGAAGTAAAAATTTTGGCCATTAAAAAAGGAGAAAGTGCATAACTGTACTGTACTGTACTGGAACACTGAAATCTTATATACGTATTAAAGCTAAACCAAGAATGTTGTTTCATACTTCAGTTTTATGTCATGTTGCCTCTACTAGAATACCAACTAAGGAAAGCAAGATTTTAAGTAATTTCTGTTCATTTATGTTAATATCTAGAAACAGCTGTTTCATGTAAAATATAAATCAAGAAATTTTTCCTGAATCTAATAATAGCTATATAAAATACGGCTTTGTCTTTTTTTGGTCTGTGTTCCTCAAACAATTGGTCATTACTAAATGAGCTTTGTACCTCACCATGAACTGCTTTCATTTCTTTTATATAACAACTTATCTTGTGAAATATGTTTATTAACATAACTTCTGGATTCTTAAAGATGTGTGGTACGCCAATGCTTTTAAAGGGCAGAAGTATAAATTTTATCTGTTGAATGCTACGAGTATTTTTATGCATAAATTTATTTTTATATATGTAATACAACCATAATCAATGACGGTAATTTGTAATGTGTATTCCTTCATATATGTGAAGTAAAAATTTTGGCCATTAAAAAAGGAGAAAGTGCATAAATATCTTAAGAAATACTGCGCATAAGCCGCATGACAGTTCATGACACAAAAGGCATTACTCTGATATTAATTTGCAAAACTTCAAGGAACACAAATGTCCCATTATATTAATTTATATAAAATCATGAAGCAATGGTGAAGCGTAAATCATGAAGAGGATGCCATTCTTGTGACAACATTCTGTATAGGAGATTTCATAATTTTTCACCTTCTGTAATTTACTGAGACATTCAAATTATGACCTGAATGAATGGGATGACTGAAGAACTGGAATAGTTACTAAAGAAATTATCAAAAACATCTGCCTGAACTTCAAGGCATTCTAAGCTTCTATCCCTTCGTCAGGGAAGCTGTTTGGTTGTACGTGCATCAACTCTGGAACTGCTGCGATGGCACTTGGGCTAAATCTGGATTATGCCGAATACATACAAAGGGTGTTCATGTATTTTTATACATTAATAAAAATACTCTTTACATTTTAGTCATTAATTAAATGGCCTTGAAATCATTCTAAAAATGTGTAAACACCTTCTGTAGCAGGACGTACTACGTGACATATTGCTTTAAATACTGTCCGCAAAAGAAGATTTAAACTTCGGAAACTTTAAAACCCTTCTCCCATAAAAAATGTACCGATGAATCTTTATCACTTTTGAATGTAATAAGCTGGTGATTTATATTAGTTGCACATATATGTGTAATAAAATTCTAAAACTAAGATAATAATATAAAGATGTTCAGATATCTTTGTTCATTTTGTAAGGGTTTCACATGTACACCGTGAGTAGTCGAAACTTTAAATAAATATTATTATCTCATGTGATTTAAAAAATATTAAACAATTTGCAATTTCATTCCTAAGAAATTTAATTTTAAGCATGCTATATTTTGGGATATAACTGCTGAATCAATTGCTCAAGTTGAGTAACATTTTTTTCCTTGAATGCACCAATAACGAAAACAAATTTTAGAAGTACTGAAGTGGGAAAGTGAGGTGCAGAAACGCAGAAATACTGATTGCGCATTACATAGAGAGGTCAGATCGTATGTCCATATTGAAGAAGGACAATTCTGATTGCATAGAATGCTATCCATAATAACTAAGAAACTTGGCAGATTAAATTCCATTTTTATTTAAATTGGCACTTGTGGCCACAATTCACTCAACTCTTTTAATTGTGCCTATTTCCAGAACATTTACTTTACTATTGCGGTAGGAAGAGAGCACAGCAATATTGCCTCCAAGCAGCACAGAGAGTGAAGCTAAAAGTGTGCATTTATCCAGTATGGAAGATTGCCAAGAGGAACGTTTTAGTTTAGGTTAGAAAAGTTTCAGTTCTCAAAGTCGTGAGTTCAAGTTCCCAATTAGCTGCATCATTAGCGTAACGCAAGCCATGCATCATAGATTGATCTAGAAACGACGCAGTCCAGGAAAGTTACTGTAATTTTTAGAATACAAAGATAAAACGCCTAAAATTAAAAATGAGGAATTAAAAACCTATTGTTAAATTGAATTATAAAACTAATTTATCTTACATATATGTATCTGCTTATTTGTTATCGAACTTTGTTAAAATAATATTTTTGAATGATTTTTCTGCTTTTTAAAAATATTTTCAAAATTTTTGCTTATAATCAATACTGTAGAACCATTCAATCAAAACTGCAGAACACGATTAGCTGAAAATAAAACAGATGAACTGTGTAGACAATTTCATGCATGTATTTTATGGGAAATTTAGGCATAATCTTTTGAATTGAGAAATCATGAAAATTTTCTAGCAAGATAAGTAAATTAAAGGATTCAGTTTTTATGTTACAGGAATTGCCTTTATTTTTCTTAACCGCTTATATACATAATTCTCATTATACGTACAAGTTGGAGTATACTGTCCAAGTGCTCTACATATGCACAATGTAAAGGACATGTTCACGGTGTTCGACTTGAGCTAACAACTGAAACGATTATCTGACATACACCACCTGACATTGAAAATGCAACACCAAGAAAAAGTATTCCGAAATTATGCAAATTTCAGGGTGGACGTATGTCACCGAGTTATGTGAAATGTGCAGCTCTAAAGCGCGCGTTGAAGAAGCTATAAGGGAAAGAACCTGCAAGATGTTCAATTTTCGTGCGTTACTTCTGCTAAGGAAATCATCGTAGAAAATTTATTTTTGTCTCAGAGGACGCATGTAATAGCAAAGAATGCCAAGCCATCGTCAACGGAGGCAGTTAAAACGGACAGGCGATTTTACGAGGGGCATGGTAATCAGACTGAGAAAGCCAGGTTGGTCCATACGGGAAATCTTTACGGCGCACACCTGGGCGCCTTCGTAGTGCACCCTATTTGGCGACGATAGTTGGAAGAAGGAAATGTGGCAAGTTTGAGGGGTGCCGGTACAACCAGAATGGCGTCATCACGCGTGGATCGACACATTTACCAATCAGCGGTGGCGCACGCTCAAGCCATTTCTACCTGGGTGCACCCGCAAGCCACTTCTACCTCCATCCTGTAGCATGTTCAAGACTCCCTGGATGTTCCCACATCGAGAAGAACCTTTTGCCGTCGGTTGGTGGCTATTGTCCAGCACTCGTGGCATCAGTTATAAAGTCTGCTATTGACCTCACATCATAGACGCCAACGTTGCAATGGTGCAAAGTTCGAACGATGTGGACGACGGAATGGCACAGAGTCGTGTTCTCAGACAAGACACTCTTCTGTTTCTTCAGTAAGAGTCGCCTCGTACTAGTGTGGTGTCGATGTGGAGACAGGTCCAATCAGGCAGCAATTGTGGAGCGCTCCACCGTGCGAGGACGCGGCATCATGGTTTGGAGCGCAATTGTGTACCATTCCAAGTCACCTCTAGTTCGCATTCAGGGCACTACGAGGAGCGAACGGTACGTGGAAGATGTGCTGCGGCCTGTGACACTCCCCTACCTTGAGAGAATGCCCAATGCCCTTTATCCAGCAGGATAATACCCGACAACACACTGCTCGCATCAGCCAACTTACTCTGCAAGTTGTACAGATGCTTCCCTGGCCGACTTTTTCTCCTGATCTCTCACCAATCGAATACATTTAGGATATGATTGGACGCTATTTGCAAACCCTGCCGACGAACTGTGTGTGGCAAATGATTGACAAGGAATGGAAAAACCATTCCTCAGAACACCATCCGTAGTGTCATTGACTCTGTACCTAGACGTGTTACTTTGTGTATAGCCGTCCAGGGACATCATTTGGAAATGAAGATCACTTGATGTTCGTTGCTGCCTCTCTGTTTCCCGAGTTTCATGACTTTCTGGTCACCCCTACTTTGTGTTTCATTTTCAATGTTCGGTATTGTATTTAGTGACCAAATTCATATATTATTCCAAACCAAAATACTTTATTATCATTTCCTGTGTTTAAATATTATGTTAAATCTATCACAATAAATAAAATTAAAATATAAATGAGATGCTTTAAATACAAAATTAAGGTAAAAACAGTATTGGGACTCTGGAATAACAAAAATAAAATAAAATAAAATAAAGAGGCATTACTGGCACTGCTGCATTTTTAATGTCGGGTAGTGTATGTCGCGGTTTTGAAATTTAGCTCTGATAACAGATATAACAGAATTTTTCAAGCGGAGCCTTGGGTTTATTGTGATGAAGAGACGGTGCGGAGAGAAGGCACAAACTTGTAATATCCCGTTTTGCCAGCTTACTTTAGATCTACGAAAACTAAAGGGTACATGATATTTAGGCAAAACAGATAGGAAAAATGGGCACAAATATGGATGAATTGAGTCAGTTTAGTATCCAAATTATATGCATATTAGACATTTGCTGAGACTGTGTGGCATAAACGCATCTATTGCTTCCCTAATATGTGTTTCGTACCCAATACTCATATTGTTACAAACATGCTGTTATCAATAAACTGGTAATTTACTTTATTTTAATCAGTTTTGATGCTTTTAATATTTGAATTGAAGTTTTTTACCTCGCAATGGCTGTGATATCATAACTTTGTATTCATTTTGTTAAAGGAAAAAAAAAAAAAATAGGAGTGTGCGAAAAATATCAGTATGCAAGAAGTTCACTGCATCACTCGCAAGAGACTTTGTCTATTTAGAATTAAATTTACGAAAATTTAGATGTATAAAAGTTTCTGTGTTAAAAGTTATATGAATATTCCTCAATTCAATTGAGGAATTGAATTTTTGAATTGAATTATTTAATCTTCCTTCACTAATCACTACAGTGCAAAGACTGAGATTCGGAAAAGTCAGGACTTCTGTGATTCTGGATTTTAGACCATCACTTTAAATCTAGCAATATGACATGTAGACATGGTAACGTAGGAACTTCACTTATTCTTTAGGTCAGCTAGAAAAATGCTAACCTCCAAGTAAAATGCCCACAACCACTCAGAGGTCGAAACTGTAATTCTCACCAACATCATTACAACGTCAATTAGTGTGGTCACGACATTAGTCACGATGAGACTAGCAGTTGTTTGAAAGTAGTTCGCACAAATCTCAGTTCGGGGAAAATCACATTTACGTTATATCCACTTCATTTTGTTGAGTACTGTATTTTTCATTCCTAGACTTTATAAGGGGTATATTTTTACATTATTTTATTTATTTATTTAAGCTATTGGTCCTGACGTCCAGATATTGGACGGCCGAGTTTCGGACTTTGCACTGTACTTTGTATCACCAAATTGTACATGATTGAAAAATAACTTTATTTCAAATTTATGAGTTAATTTTTTTAGAAACTTTTAAGTATGAATATTTCTAATTATTTATTTTTATATTCTTATCTGCCTGCCAGTCTATTATGAGTAAGTATTAATTTCCATCGTATTTTAAGTGAATAATTTCATACTGCTTTTCATAAATAAATCTTTAGAAAGATTTTCCGATTAACAGTTATTATCAGTCTCCTTGGACAATAATTTACATTCATAGTTTTTTCATATTATTCATTGTCATTCTGATATTTCAGTAACGGAAAGGGGACTAACAGTAAGCTAAGCTTTGAGACTTGTTAAATTTTCACTTAATGCATATAATGTATATAATATTTTAATGCTGGAAAAGTTTTCCAACAGATTCTACTTAGTGCGAAAATAGGAAAACATGAATATCTTAATTAAATTAAGAAGTGTAGAGTCAGTACTTTTTTTTTTTTTTTTTTTTTTTGAAGCAGGTGTGAAAAATGTGCAGAGTCTCTCAGAGGCTCGAACCTGAACCTTTCGAATACACGCCGAGTTTGCTACCATTACACCATGAAGTCATGCTGGAAGGAGGGAGAAAATGCCTTATAAAATAGTTTGGTTTATCTTAATTATGGCAAAGCAACTAGGGCTATCTGCCTAAGGGAAGGGATGCCTTCGTGGAGGACTTTCCAAGGGAAACTGGCTCGTATACATGTTACACATGGGGAAAACCACGAAAACGCCCATGCAGCCAGCCCGTTCACGGGATTCGAACCTCAGACCGAACTACCAGTGTTCAGCGACTTTACCGCTCGGCCGCTGATGGGCCCCTTATAAAATAGACTAGAACTATAAAAGGGAACAGTAAAACAAGCGTACAGTTACAGTAAAATCTCAACCAAAAGAGTTTAGAAAAAAATATTTGAATTAGTGAATTTGAAAGTAATTTTCACTTTTTCATAGACATGACTATATATTTTAGAAAGAAAATAAGGCATTTAATATGCCAAAACACAGAGTTATGAATTGTTCTTTTACATGTCTATGTACTCGGACAGGTAATATCAAACAATATTTGTTTGGCACTTTCATTTGTTTCAGTAATGCGTCGAAAAGCAAAAACGTGGTTAAAAAATGGTTAACGTTTACTGTTGCTGTAGATGAATGAATGGTTTGCTTGTTTTTGTAAATCTTCTGGACACTTTGAACCTTTCATGGAATCATGGAAAATTATGGTGAATACAATAAAAAGAATTTCTAAGAGAAATGGCGTGTCTATCTGACCTACCTGAAGAAGTAAAATTTTCCTTTGTAAGAATACAGATATTGGATAGCATTTGATAAAGACATTGCAGCTAAACCTTACGTTCAGTACAAAGTTTCACTCTCAGTTCACAGCGAAAAATAACAATCGCTGAAAAAAAGCAAACTGCGCTTGAAGCACCCTCGAAATCTCCACCAGTACACAATGAATGCTCTCAGCGTTACATATTTTGTGTTATGAGGTCTGCAGATATCAGCCGCATTTCAAATGTAGATTAAATATTAAAAAAATATCACCATGTGCTACGAAAGTAATGTAAATGGTCCATTATAAATACTTTCCTCTTTTTTTTCAGCATAGCGTTTATTACTGCACACATGTATTATTATTATTAGCAAAAAATTTAATATAAAATTCCTTTTTCATAACATTCGATTATTTTTATACTTTCTACAAATGATTGGCGAGATCATATTAACTGACGAGTTCTGTATTTCACTTCCAAATGAACGAAATTTTAATTTACATAGATTACTCATTATAACATGTAATATTCTGTTAATTTTCTCTGTGTGTAATTTAACATTGATTGTCTTCCATCCACCCTTCCACCCTTACAATTTCAACCCTTACTATTCTATTTAGTTTCAGAAGGTAAAAAGCAATTTTCCTTTGTTTTAGTTTGTATTAGTTATTCAATAATTTTTGTTTTCTTTTAAAAGTGTAATAACGTGTTTTATGTTTCAATCGTGCAGGTGGTCTTTTGGAATATTGCTGTTTGAAATTTTCACACTCGGGGGTACTCCGTATCCAACAATTCCGTGTGAAAAGCTTTACCAAAAACTGAAAGATGGACATAGACTGGACAAACCTGACCAGTGTCCTATGGATATATATATGCTGATGCGTCATTGTTGGCTAGAGGATCCTGTAGATCGTCCTACTTTTACCGAAATTGCAAGAATTTTAGATTCGATACTCCTTGATTCATTAGAAAGGGTAATGTTTTATTTCTATTTTGCAATAATCAGCTATTTCCATTAAATAATCTTAACTCGTTTATTGTCATTAATTATGACATGCTTTATTTTTATGTTTATCTCATACTGCATGTTTCAGAGTATTATTAAAGACATAATTTGAAAATTTTTGTGTTTAGCTACATATTATTAGATATTCATTCAGGTTTATAATAGTATGCCAGAGAGAGAGAGAGAGGAAAGTAAAATATATTAGCTTTATTAATCTTAATTATTCCGAAAGTAAGCTTCTGAACCGAATACTTGATTAACAGTAACACAATGAACTGATTACTTATTTTTTGAAGTTATATGCAATACAAAAAAGGAAAAAAACTTCTGTATTCAAACAAACATTCGAAGAGTGTTCAATAAATTCTAAGCTTAAGTATGTTGCAATATATGTGGAATGACAAAACACATTAAAAATAAATTTTTCCTTGTTGTTTGGAAATTTAAAAAAAAAAAAAAAAAAAAAAAAAAAAAAAAGTATACAGTGTTTTGTATTGTTGCTTGATTTTTAAGAGGGTTATTAAATGGTGTCAGTCATTAATAAATTTAATATTGAAATTGTTAAGCGTCGTTCGGTGAGTGAATTCTTGAGAAGAAAAGGCATAGCACAGATTAGTACTCATGGACGCATGGTTGCAGTTTATGATAATATCGTACTTCCTCTGCCACACATAAAAAGTGGGTTGCCATGTCTAAAAGGGAAGAGTGTCCTTTGAAGTTCCAGATGTCCCCTTCCCAAATGCTCCAGATACCCAGGAATGTGGATGTGGCCACTAAAGAACCGTGTCAAAATCTAGATGGAAAATAGATGAACGCCACTTTTTCAGATTGCCATGGAAGTAGGTAAACGGAAAACACTGGATGAAAAGAAGGGGAAGCTAAAGGTCCTACGCCTAGAGTATTGATGTCGGAAATGAAGAAACACAAGGTGGAACGTTCTCTGAGCTTTCCTGAGCAAAAACTAAAGCAACATTTATGTGATTCAAATTATAGCAACGGTGGGGATTTGAGGCATGCCAATTCAGGGTTGGTTTGAATGTTGCCACAAAACGTTTCTTTTCAGCTGACGATTAAGGAATCACTGTGCTGTAGTGTATTAAAATAAAGAGAAGCATTGTAAAAAACTGTAACTTGCCATGTAAAAGTAATTTTAGACTTTTATCATGGGTAAGTGTTATCGGACTTAATCTGATTGTATAATCGTCATCTGCAGGTGCCTTCAATATTGTAGCTGTGCAGGGTACTTCAGTAAAAGTAGGAAATTTGCATTGAGATTATTTTTTTACTTTTTAATGCATGCTGTTTTCGCAAGGTTCCGTAAGCTCCCATAAAGAACTTTCCGAATGAGCTGTGATGTAGGCATGAGGCATTTTTTGGTACAATGTAAATTGACGGAACTTAATGGTACTTTGAGTGAATAATATAAGTGATAGTTAAAAGATGCAAAGTAGGATTGTACTTAAAAAAAAAAAAAAAAAAAGGGACAAGCCATTACATTAGTTTCTGGAGGGGTTTCAACAGTGCGGACATGTATTGTTATACAACGATCGCATTTCGAGAGTAATCCTCGGCATCTATTTGAAATTACTTTTTGATAAACCTCTCGTTGTAGCAAATATATTTTATGTATGAGCACCTGTCCTGATAATATTCCAGTTATGGGCTCTGTGAGTCTCATTAGTTTTCCTGCATATTTTGGTTTTTAAACATTTTGATGCTGGACGATTGTGGATGTTTTCCATTTCATATCCTGCTGTTTACTCTCTGGCTAATCAAATTTCATCACCTCAGTTTATATCATCTGAAGGACCATCCCCCTCGAGTGTGCTGGTGATGCAGTTGCCGCCCTTTTTTTTTTTTTTTTGCCAATTCAAATTCGCATTATGCAGAAGACATAAATCTGAGTTCGCTCGTGTTAACCTTTTTTATTCGCGACATGAGCAAACAGCCAATGTGAACAACCGACTTGAGCAAACACTCAGCTGACTGAGTTTTTATCGCGTGTCATAATGTGAAAAAAAATTCGTGTTTACACTTTCCAATATGACGTCGGAATCACATAGCGATGAATTTTTATTTAAAGATATTGTAACTGCCCACATTAATAAGATCATCTGCATTGTTTACGGCATCCTCATTTTTGTCAAACATATATTGGTAGAAATTTCAAACTCTCATAAAAGGGGAAAAACAAACTGCTGTGATCCTACCGATATAACCATATTCTTCACCTTGTATGGGACACCATAAGCAGTAAGAACTTCAATGAATAACAATTTCTATGAAATCAAACCTATGCCTTACAAAATTCTCCTTAATACTCACAATTTTATGCGTAACAAGAAGCTCTTTAAGTATCTCAATATCAAATATGTCAAAATCTAACTTCAACAAAATGACAATTTCTGAAATAAACGAATTGACTAAGAAAGTGTTCGATAAAATTTAGTTATGAAATTTTCGAGGACAGTTACAACCTGGGTCATACAACACTCATTTGTTGAATATTAATAAAATTACAGTTGCAGCGACTTCTGTCTGTTCCATTATTTTCCCTCGGAAAGATTGTCACAGCTAGTTGGGTGGTCAGCCCGCTGTATTGCGAGTGAAAATGTCAGACCTCGCTTCTAACCACTGTAATTTTTTCCACCTGTGCGAATTTCGGTTTACCAGTAGCTTTCCTCTTTTTTTTAAACTCGTTTCTAATATTTAATCCTGAATCATTTTATCTATTATTATTGTTTTCGGTTCTAGTTTAAAAGTGTGCACTGCACACAGAAATCAGTAACCCATTATATAATGATATATTTGCACCTCTTGTATAAATTATATCTTTTTTTTAAACCTCTTTGCATATTTTATTCTGTACCTAATTTTACATAAACTATCCAAAGTTTGAACCACATCCTAAATTCAAAAGTCAAAAATATACACCAAAAATTATTTGCATATTAATTTGGAAGTATCGAAACCGTCAACTTCCAACCAATGATACGAGTAAATATTCTGTTTTAAGCCTGCAAAGATATTTAATGCTAATAAGAAACACGGTTCGATAAGTAATGAGTTTAATCATTGAATGTTTGGGATAAAGAATATTCTTACCAGAAAACTTACATAAACATTATTAAACTTAAATATTTCTTAAATTTTTCAATCATGCCCTGAATATCTTGCATATTTAATAAAAAATATCTAAAGAATTATAGCCATCTTTCCTAAGTGTTTCCTCTCTTCACAGAATAAATTTGAATGAAAGAGCTGATATTCACAGGGCATAAATATTTGTGTTTAATAATAAGCATATGTTAATTCAGAAATATCATTTTAAAAAATGAATACAGAAATTGGTGGCATTTCAGTTAATAGAAACGAGCAATCGCTTAAAAGCAGTACAGATCAAAATGTAATATTTTAACATATTTACACTTCATACATAAAATGGCATAGTTACTTTTTTTTTTAACAGAAAGACAGCTTCACTTTAATCTTTTGCTGTGAAAGTACAGTCCATTAAATTTAAACTTGCAATAAATAAATTTTATTGAATGAATTCTTTTTTTCTTTTTTTTTTCTTTTTCTTTTTTTCTTTTTCTTTTTTTCTTTTTTTTTTTTTTTTTAAATTTATAATCAGTTATAAGCTGTTTTGCTTATTATACTGATTCCTTTACACGTATTCCGACATCCACACGTAAACAAGCCAAAGGGAGTTGATTAAGTGGTGATTTATTATATGGTAGATGGTGTTTCAAGTTATTCAGTTCTCTTTTTATACTATATTTAAAAACAATTTCTCTAAATCCCTAAATTTGCATTAAAACTTACTTTGTGCATATAGTAACTGTTTAATCTTATTATCCAGTTTTGTCAAATTGCTTAATACACAAAATTTCACAATAAAACGAACCAAATGTGACACTCTTCTGACCAAACTACTAAACAGCAGATGAAACGCTTTGCACTTGCAACCTTTTATTAGTATCACGTGAATTTTTTCTCTTCAGTAATTGTATTGGCTAAATGCAGACTTTGCTTGCATCTTCGTTTGAATGACTTTTCGTCTTCGACAAGCGTTTCATTTTCCGCTTTATGTCGCCAGCGTAGTCACACACACAAGATGGTGTCATTGCAACCCAATAGTGTTATACTATAAATTGCTTTGGATTTTATCTTTGACAAACTTTATGGAGCCCAAATCTATTGGGAATGATTTCATAAGCAGCAATATCTTATTTTCCGCTTCTATTTAGTAGTTCATTTTCATTCCACCACTTCCATTTTCATGACCAGCAGTGAAACAGATAACAGCAATGCAAAGAAAAAATAGAAATATTCTTTTGTTTATTTAAGTAAATGGAAATGAAAATATTCACAGTTTGGTTAAAATCCGTGTCTCCTTGTCTGTGACCCACAAAGCTGAATTTGTATACTAGAGTTCAGTTTCGCTTTGGGTCTGTTAACTGCAACAGCATGCTCACCCAAAATTGCACTAGTTGTAGAAGAGAGATATGAAAATTCTATCACATTTAGACATCCCTACTGTAACTTCAGAAGAGACTTGGTAAGAAATTCACTAAAGCTATTCTTCACTTTGACCATATTGTATGAGCTACAGAAGAGGAGCCTGTTGCATCAAATTGTCAAAGGGTATTTACAGTGTCTCCATTTTAGCCAAGTTGTTTTACAGATTTAACGAGCTTTTGCGATGAATGTCAGAGTACCAAGAAATGAGTAACTAGTGTCTTAAAATATCTTCCAAGTGAAGGGATTTTTACTGCATTGCAAATGATGATTGCACCATCAGAAAAAATAATGGAAGACTTCAAAATCTTACTATTTTGGTGGTAATGGGGTGACCATCTTCCAGCTAAGTGATTTTCTCTAACATTTATTAAATTTAGAATATAGGATTAGTAAGGAATTTAAAAATAATTGTAATCGTAGTTTCATGAAGGAAAGTTGGTCTCCTTACAAAGAACATATGCTTTTATGGCAAGCTCAACCAGTACTTTTTTATGACTTGTTTATTTAAAATACTTATTTATTTTAAGAGGAAACCTTTTTGTTGAAAATATTAAATTACATATGCTACTTTGTTTACTTTTCTCTGCTTCCTGAATTAACAGTTTTAGCTTCGGTAAGCCCATTTGCTTCATAAAATACTTAGGGCCTGAGCCAAATTTTACTTATGAACCTGTTAATTTATATTTCATAATTTAATTTAGCTTGAATGTTTTTTAGCAATTTTCGAAAAATTTGGAGTTAATTTCTGTTAATCTATTAGTTTTGTGTAACCTTCAGGTTTATGTATTAATAAATTAATCCTTCACTTTAAAAGTGATCACTGTACTCAGAAGGTAAGACAGGAATGTAAGTCATCTAACTGCCTTTACAGTTCCAATAGTTTGGGATTATAATATAAAGTAGTGTAGAAACTCACGAAATGTTTTAAAATATATACATAATATTTTTACGAGTTGAGATTAGCAAATCTGTAACTCACTATACAGAGAAAGACTGTTATCTTGAAGAAAAATTGTTAACATTATCAGTAATGAAATTTCTTCAGTTTCTCTATACTTTCATTTTACAGGTTCTAAAAATATTGTTAATTTGCCTTTTAGTTACATATGCTTTTCTTTAGAAAGTGGTTATTAAAAAAATATTAAGAAAGAAATTATTTTTTCCAACAGTTTTTTAGCAGCGAATGGAGTAAATCATTAATGTGAATAGAATGATGTATAGGCAAAATCGGTTACTTACATGATATGCAAATAATATATTTAAAGTCAAATATTAATATATATATATGTGTTTCTGTATTCTTAGGTTTATCTTGAACTGGATTTTCCCATCTTAGAAACACCCGAGAATAGTAGCTCAGGAGAAGACGATTAATGTTGACGCAACAACCACTCTTACAATCTTGCTTCTCTTTTTATTTATTTCATCGCATTTTATTCATCACTCACGCCTTGAAGAAAAATAAAAATCCGATAGAATTTGGCTTGAACATGTTAATAAATAATTTTTATTTTTTAAATCCTGTAGCTGTGCTTGAATGATGAAATTTTGCTACGTAACTGAGTATGAAAAAACTTTTTGTAAATGCATTCAACTGTGTATTTTTTGGCAAATAACTTGGGGATAAATTTTCATTTGAAATCACAGTGAAAAAGAATGAGTAAATATTTTCTGTTATTCTCATATTTTTTCAGTATGGTGTTTGATTTGCAAAATATGATGATTTGAACTCTCTTGTATTTTGCTGTTATATGAATGGAAAATGTCTTTCCTACAGCTGAAGGATTTGAATGATTCAATCTCAGATGAAATACTATCTGTACAGCATAACATGTATTATTTCATGCTTTTTATATTTTTTGTTACTATGACAGATGTGCTGTTTTAAAAACCCAGCAAGGAAAATTAGTTGAAAACTATCTTCATGCTATGCTCTGTCAAATTTCATCCATTTTTATTTTTATCATCTCCTTTCATCGTGGTGTAGAGATAATTAATAGCGGACATATTTACTGAGATCAGCCGAAAAGAATGATTTGCATATGAGCTGTATGTATTAAGAGTGACTAGGAGTCTCTCTGATAACTTTTAATATTTGTACATTATATACTTTATGATATCTAATCTAGAATTTCATTTTTAAGCATATCATTTGTACAGAATCTCAAATCTTCATTTCATCAGTTACATTATTTTTCATAAATAAATTATTGTTCATTTTTCATTCCTACTTTAAAATCAAAACAGCATGTAGATTTTTTTTTAATTTGCTTGACATAGCAGACTTTTATTTTCCAGTTTATGAATGTATCTTTATATAAGGCATTGTATTCGTTTCTGTTGCTTGCTTTTATATCAAACTAATTACTTGTCAGTTATGATCAGATTTTTATACATTCTTTAATTTCATTTCATCACATTATAATTCTAAAAATGTAGCTGATTATAACAGTGTTTTGTACCAGATATCTAAAATTAAGTAGCTGAAAAGTTATCATTAAAGTACTGCATTTATAGTCTACAGTAGGGGTCTTCAACCTTTCACACCCGAGGGCCACATCAATAAATTCACAAAGATCCGTGGGCCACATATCTGTCAAAACGTAGTGTAGTCAGAAAATGTACATAATAAAGGTAGGTTTGTTTTGCAAGACTACAATTGATTCTAAGCGAAGAGATGATGTTACAAATTTGTATATATATACATTGGTTCCAAAAAAGTCAAATGGAAATCGAAATAAAATGCTTTGCAACTTTTTTTAACTATGAATAAAAAAATATAAAGATGATTGCACAGAACGATGTTACAAAATGCATTTATTATAAAAAAAAGAAAGAAAAACTAACATTGCTGGCGGGAGATAGTAGTTACATTTAGTTTTAATGTGAAATTTGACATTGGTTTTGCTTCATTAAAGCTTCAATATCCAGTTTAATCTGTGTTTTGCAGTTCGTAAAGTTTTCCCCAAAAGTCTGTCAGTCAGCCGTGTCCTTGTTTTTAATTTTAGGATTTTCATTTTACTAAAAAGCATTTCACATATCTAGGCATTGCCAAAGATAAGAGACATGAAGAGTACATGCTTACGACTTCCTGGATATTTGTCTTCGGTCACGTACTTTGAATAAAAATCAACTAATGTAGAATTTCAAACAAACCTACATTTTACTGCAGAGTCACTCTGTAAATCTATAAAGTCTAATTGAAGTTCAGGTGGAACACTTCCAACGTCTACTAAAAATGGCAAGGAGAACATTCTCATAAAAATTTCATTTTCACAAAAAACAGAAAATCTGCTTTCCTCTTTCAAATTTGAAATGCTTTGTATATAATTATTGGAGTTCTACGTTGTAGAGCTCTTCACACACTCCATCAATTTCGGAAAGTGAGTGGAATATTATTTAGCAATTGTTTTTTCCACAAGATTAATTTTGTCTCAAAATCTTTCACAAAGTAATAAATATTATGAACAAGTTGATCTTTTCCCAGTAAGCAGTAGTAAGTTGAGATGACCTGTAAAATCGACAAGAAATGCAAATCTCTCAACCATTTCCTCGTCACTGAACTCATGAATAAATTTTCTCCTTAGATTCCATGCATTGTTGAACTTCGATCTTCAAAGAAAACAGGCACCGAATTATCTTTTTTCTGCTCAAAAAACGTACTTCTGCATAATACACAACATCACCATATTCAGCGTCCAGATCATTCAAGAACTGGTGAAATTACCTGTGATTAAGTCCTTTTTGACCGAATGAAATTAACCACTTAAACAAAAATATTCATCACATGTTCAAAGTTTGTGAAGGACTTCTTGCACAAATTTTCTTGGTAGGTGATGCAGTGGAAAGTCATCATATTATTACTTCCACTTGCATTCACATCAGATTTGAATAATGTTGTTATTCGTATTTTCTCTCCAATCATATGTTAGCGCTATCCGTAGTTATAGTAGATATATTACTGAAGTATAACTCACATTCATCCAAAGTTGGTGTCAGATTCGAATAAAAACTGTTCCTCGTGTTGTACATTTAAGTGCAAAGACACTGGCTAATTCCTCTACATTTGTGAAGTCTATCAACGCCACGAATAAAAATGGATACTTGTGCAGTATCTGTTGATTCATCCATCACTACAGAATAAAACTCAATTCTTTTTATATGTATTTTAATTTACTGAATATATCTGTTGCGAGATCCTCTGTGCGTTTTGCTTCTGTCACACCAGACAAGATAATATTTGATATGACTGGAGCCTGTGATGGGCAAAGCACATCAACTGCACTCTTAAGACATTCTTTTACGAATTCTCCATCAGCAAAGGGTTTTTCATGCTTAGCAATTTTTCCTGCTATCATGTAACTAACACGAACACTATTTTCAGATTTTTTATTCAATGTGATGAAGAAAGGCTTCTGAAAATTTAATTTGATGTAAATTCACTCACCTTATCACTTCGAAAATGACCTTCCAATGTAAACTATTTCTCACATGTTGTATTCCTTCATCACAACTACACTGTTATTGCAAATAAGGCAAACTGCCTTACCCTTATGTACAACCACTTTTTTTGAAAATAACCTCACTTTTCTTTCAACTTTTCTTTTTTGTTATCACGGCTTGCCATTGTGTACTCATTTAAAGGCCATAAACGCTTCTGAATTTTAAAATGTGGAATGGGTAGGAGAAACAGAATTATGTTAATTTATTCTCGCTCCCCTCTATAGTAGCGACACGCTCAAGATCACCTTTGGCATTTGGATTTATTGACGAAAGATTGACATTTGTTGCAAACCTGTTAGAAATAAGAATCTAACCTTTTTATGGAATTGAGAACTTTTTACTTTTAATATTGCATAAGATAAAGTGAAATTTTTGAAGAATTCGTCATTTTCAGAAAATTTTATCTCAAATAATATAAAGCATGTCAATAAAATGTTTTAAATATCAAGAATAAGAGAAAAAAAGAAATTTTTAAAGACCAAAAGCTGACAAGGCAATTTTCCTAAAATTCTTTAATTTTTATTCAAATTTAAATGTGGGGCCACTAAAATGCCCTCAGCGAGCCACGGGTTGAAGACCCCTAGTCTACATACAGTATGATAATTTTTAATTTTCATTTTTTAGTCCAAAAATCTACTCAGAATTTAAAGGCAAAGATAAAAACTAGAAATGTATTTTATAGAGCAATTCTATTTGTGCATTAATTCATTTAGTTTCATTACAGTCTGAAAATGTAACATAATTATTATTGTTTTTTTGCAAGATAATTTAACATTTACTAATTTGCAGCAAAAAAATTTAGCAGTGTTATATTATCTTTATCATATACGTTCATATAACTTTACAATTTAATGTAATATTTTATTTAAGAGATTGGTCCAAAAGTAAAATGTGAGTTTTAACCTCTTCGCTTCCAACGTCGAGCAAACGAAGTTTCCTCATATCGCCTTGATCTGCGAGCGCTGAGCGTCACTGTGTGCAGGAGCACGTAATTCCTATAAAATCTGCTTTGTATTTAAATAATTGGAGTCTTGCATATGTGACTTTAATAATGTTTATCATAATATAAACACAATATCTTAATATTTAAAAATAATGTGAAAATTTAGAATAAGTTTTAAATTGCAATATTAGTAAAAAAAAAAAAAAAAAATCTGAAACTTTTCAGATTTGACATTACACCCAAAAGGGAGTTTTTTTTAACATTTTGTGTGTTATCTTTATTGATTAAATATCATGTTGTTCGCACTTAAACCATAAAACTTGGTTCAACAGCAATATCGCAAAATAATTTTAAAATTTCCAATACTCAGTCTCGCGCACTGGAGATAATTTTTTTTCGTACACTGTTTCCATTGCTCGCTTTTAAATCGTTCAGTTTTTTAACCAAAAATTTGTTAAAATTTTACAAAATAGAAAATTGACAATAAAACAAATTCCAAATTTGGGTTTCCAGAGGCCCATATTTGGGTGGAAACGTATGTTATTCAAAATTTGATGGCTCTAGGTACTGTTGTTTTATCACAATGCGAGAAACATGCATGGAGATTCTCAATTACTTAATTTCTTTAAATATGATACAGGGCTCTAATATTTGGTGGCAACAATTTGAAAAGTGACCGACTAACAATGATTATATTGCCATATTTAAATCATTTCTGTAGAATAATTAATCAAAAAAAAAAAAAAAAAAAAAACCATAAGAACTTGAACAGTAATGCTTATTATATCCTACTGCCATTTTTATCTTCAAAAATTTGTTTGCACTGTGTGAAACCTTTCTAAATTATGCGCATTTTACTTTTGTTGAATAAAATAATAAATAATATTCATCACAGTAATGTTAATAATCTAGAGATTCTGTTCAGTAAGTTTTTGAAGTATTCTTACTTAATTTATACGTATTTAAAATTTGAAATAAAACTCTGTTTTAGCGTATCATACATGATATGGTGGGCGGTCAGTGATACTTCGCTCTCGAATCACATTTAATACGCTGGGAGCGAAGAGGATAAAAAGTAATAATGTAAATCGTGCAATTGCTATGTTTGTTTTGTTCTATATTTTTCATTTTTTGTATGGAAAAATTTGCATTCCAATATGATATTTTAATGTTTCAAAATTTTTGTGTAAGTAATGTGATAATATTTGCATTATTTAATAAAGGCTATTTACACACTTTTTAGACGATTTTGCTTTGCTATTAAAAAAAGGCTGCTTAAAAATTGTTTTTTAACTGCAGCTATATGTTTGAAAGTATAAATTATCGTCTGCTGTTTGACAATTTTGTTTTCACGTAAAATGGCGGTTTTAAAGAAGCCATGGATGGAATGCTACGATTATGCTCTTTCCAAAGAAAATTATTCTTATCTAGTTATTAAAAAAAGCTGTGAAAGGGTATGGTTTATAAATATCTAAATCTGCGATAGGTAACATTATGAACAAGAAAGGAAAATAACTTCAAAATTTGGCTTAAAATGGAAAAATTATTCGAAATATATATCCAAGAAAAAACATGGTATGTTTCGAATGTCGCAAAGGTAAGATCTTTAATTTCAAAAGATAATCCTCGAGGTCAAAGGGTAGTTTAAAAATTATTAAAATACTGAGTAAGCAAAGTGATTAATGCTGATTTGAATCTTAAAAAGGCGAAAAACATAATGTGCGTCGTCTTTCTCCTTGAGATATCGCAAAACGCACTGCAGAATTCGTTAAGAGAAACATTTATGTACTTGGGTATAAACCTACAAGCTTAGTAAAATAACAGATGATCAGAAAAACACAGCCGTCGAACTGGTGATTGATGAGTAAGAACCGTAAAATACAACATAGAAGGATCAGTGGAAATCTAAAAGGGCTCAGTAACAATTTAAAAAGTAAATCACAGTAGATGCTTCCCAAAATCTCCTAACCCGCCCGTTATCGTTTTAATAACGTCAAGTATTGACTATTCAGCAAGGTTTTTTTTTTTTTTTTTTTTTTTTACTTCATTAAAAACATTAAAGATATCCATAAGAGTAGCAGAAATACTATCCAAGTTTGGTTTTTTCTTTCTTGAGGTGTTAGACGCCTCGTGTTTTGTCAGGAAGAGTTTTGCTGTTGTCCACTTTAGTTTTCCCATACGACCGAGTAGGAACATCGTGGTTTTCCGCGTTTTTTGCATGGCTTAACCTGGCTCATAACCACGTAATAGAACTAACTGTAAACAGAATAAAAATCGTCTAAAAAATGTGCGAACAGCCTCCGTATTAAACATGGAATTTAGAGAGCTTTTCATTTGAAAATCTCCAAAAAAGTGTCATTTTTATGATTTTTATATATTTATTCGGTTTGTATATTTTATTCGGAATATTTGGGTTTAAATACAAAATTATAGTTATAGTAGTCTTTAGATCGATGCCAGGTAAATGTTATGATGACTATAATTTCAGGACCTGAGTAAGTCGAGTTGAAAAGTACTTTTATAATCAAGAATGTTATCACTATTATACAATATCGAATCTTTCAGTTATGGGCTGGGGGGGATGACAAAAAAAGTTTTATTCTTAGCTAGTTTTCCAACTTTTGTAACCTAAAAAATAAGAAATGAACGGAACATTTTTGTTTTAAGAGAATTTAACTGTAAATTTAGTGATCCTTTTGTTGAAAAGTATTCTCCACTATTCTTTAAGATATAAGGTCACCAGTTCCCAGGGGATATGCTTAAACTGTAATCTTGATTTGGGAAAAATGTTTTGCAGTTTAAAAGCAGTCATTCTGAATTTTGATCTTATTTCCAGAAACGTTTGAACAGAAAATTATCTTCCTTAATTAAATTTAAAATGTGTAGTTTTATGTGTTAGAGTAATGTTTTACGATTTATTTAGAATTTAAGTTACAAGAGTGCTAATTACTTTGTAGCTATGTTTTCTTCGGACAATAAAAAAGTATTATATTTATTCTTCATGTGATTTAAAGTAAAAAACAGATTTTAGTAATACAAAACTGGTAACTGTGTTTCAATCAGACTGAATGTATTCTTTTCCATATGCATGAAATTTGAAACTTAGATGAAAGGATATGGGCATCAGTCCCATTTCAAATAAAATCGTTGCTAATCCTCCTCCCCCCCCTTGTAAGGTATACGAAATCTCTTTAGAAAATTTTCTCTTTACAATACGTCTAAATTTTTTTTCAAAATTCATTTTAAAAGATATTTTTCTTGCTGACTGTAATTATAAAATGGAATAAAATTGTTTTAATGATCTTAATCATAAGAAAGAAAAAAATTGTTGATATACATGGATTTTTTTTTTTTTTTTTTTTTTTTTCTATTCCTTCTTTTCCCTTGTGTTCTTGCATTTAGTCTGAAAATAGAAAATTGTCCTATCTAAACCAAATATAAAGCTTTTTTCTATTCTAACATAATTGCAAGAATAATTTTTTTACTACTGTAAATAAGTGCTGAATAAAAGTGTTACTGCATTTTTTTTCTAGTTGTTTAGATGTATGAACGAAAATTAAATGTAAAATAGAAGGAAAATTGAATTATTTAACTAAAAATATTAGTGCTATTTACAAGTTTTATTAGCACTTACTATTAAGTATTAATTTATATATGTGTATTAAGTTCCTTTTCAAAATTCGGTTACACACGCTTGTGTAAGAAGCATGTAAATATAAATATTTCGATGAAACTTTTTCAAAGTTGCTGAATGGTTTAAGAGACTGTATTGTTAGTTTGTAAATATTGTATTTAATGTTTCTGTCATAAATAAAAGATTGTGAGTACTGATGAAATTTCTGAGTGAATTTTTCGTGTATGTGCGTGTGTACATGTGTTCATTTTAGTAAATATTCTGAGCTTTTATACAAGCATACACATTTACATCATTATACAGTGTCTAGGACAAGTAATAGCAAGACGATCAGCAATAGCTGCCAAAAGCTCGCTTTTGAACTGAACAAATCTGTGCTTATAGTGTTAACTGCTTTAAATACATAAACTGACATCTGGGTTGGAAAAAAACATAAATTTAAGGCAAAATAAAAAGTTAAATAAACACAAAACCCTCCTTAATAAAGCTTCCGGATGCAATAAACAAATTTAATGCAAATGGATATGCCATTTGTGCATGCTTGATTAAGATCTTCCCTCTTATTATGTACGGGCCGTGCATGTTCTGTTCTTTAATTGAAGGAGAGCTCTGAACGAAGTGATAGGAAAAAACATTATCAATCCCATTCCCAAAATGTGTAGCCTTGAAATTTCTGACATTGTAGAGACAAGTTTTTTTGAAGCAGAAGAGATGAAAAATGAGCAAGGCTTTCGCCGGGAATTGTACCACGGACCTCTGGAATACGCGCCCAGCGTGCAGACCACTACACTACGAAGGCATGCTTAGAAGGCGGGAGAAATACCTTATAGCATATGCTTTTAGTTTAGCCTTTTATCCCATGAAAAAGACGGCTGTTTAACGAGTTTATGCTGTTTGCCTCATTTTAAAAAATGTTAAATAAGCCACAACAGACAATTTTTTCTTTCCCTAAGAAGTCAGAAATTACACATAAATTGAAAAACAAATAGAAATGATATTAAATGAATATAAAATACAACGCATCGAAGATAACTGCTTACTGAGCTTCAAAAGACTGCTAGTAACGACCCTTTATAGATAATTGCAGTGTAATCAATTTTGAATAACTGCTGCTTAGAATTAGGATTATTCAATTATGGCAAAGCATACGAGGGCTATTTGCCTAAAGGGATGGATGCCTTCGGGGAAACTGGCTCGTATACACGTTACACATGGGAAAATCACGAAAACGCCCATGCAGCCAGCTCGTTCGCAGTATTCGAACCTCGAACCGAACTACCAATGTTCTAACTGCTGCTTAGATTTTGCAGAGTAGTTTACAATAGTGTTCTGTTGTAAGTAGAAGCTAAAGTCATGAGACCCTACTAACTAATAGCGAATTGTCGCTACATCTTAAACCACAAAGGTTAAAATAACTGTTTTATTTAGTCTTAAACTGAGAGGCACAGCTTGTGCTACAGATGAAACTTCCATTAGTTGTTTATATTTAAATTAACAAAATAAAAGTTCAGTCGAAACGTAGTCTATAG
This sequence comes from Stegodyphus dumicola, assembly GCF_044657685.1. NCBI lineage: Eukaryota > Metazoa > Arthropoda > Arachnida > Araneae > Eresidae > Stegodyphus > Stegodyphus dumicola. Next base: position 119,341,890 of record NC_140781.1, read on the forward strand.
CTACACATAGAATAAACTAAATTAAGTTGGCTCAGATAAAACATCGGCTAGCGAAAAGTTAAAGCCAAAATATAAGCAGCCTTGCGAGAGTAAGTCACAAGAAGCGATTGGCAGACTCTTAACGTCTAGACCCCAGCTTAAATACATACAAACCTAATTTACATTCTGGTGAGGGATATGAAAAGTAGAAATTATAGCAGACTTAAGTCGCGATAATTGCTTCGCTGAGCAAATATACCTTACAAGGTGTTTGTTATTTTGTAGCTTTATGTATTAAGAATTTAGCTTTGTATGAAGAATATTTACCCATCCGTGTGAATAACCTCACCTTCCTAGAGCTGAAAATCAAATTCTTACTTCATATTTTGTATATCCTGCATTTACTCCTCCACTAGTCTTCTAATTATCGACAGGAAATATTACAACTACATGGAAGTTTTGGAATGCTGAATTTCTTATGAATAATGATAACAGATCCGATATTTTTTTTGTAATTGAAAAACAGCATTTAAATAAAACAGTTGTGTCAGCAAAATGAATACTTATTCTCCCAAAGTCTCAAGAAATCTATCATAGTAACTAACATATGGAATTGATAAGTATAATACACGGTGCGGCAGCGTTCATAGCGTAATTTGACTTGCGTAGCACAATGACGTATTGCATGAATGCGCGCCAGCTCGTGCCGCATTCGTGTACTAATGAGCTGCCATTTCGAGTGTGACAGTGATATGGATCGTTGGAATGCACAGCATCGTGCCTTTGCTGTTGAAAGTTATTTCAAGAATAACTACTCTATCATTGCTACCCAGCGTCTATTTCGGCAATATTTCAACTTGGGACGTTATGGGAAAGTTCCAGATGGACGGACCATTGCGACAGACATTTCCAGGTAGAGAAATTTCCCGTTTTGGTGACATTTCCTAGCCGCCTCGCTCACCTGATCTTTCATGTGCCGACTTCGGGGGCACCTGAAGCAAGTTTTCCGAACACGTTGTGCCACCATTTCTGAGTTGAAGGATCGCATCCGAACTGCCGTCGGCGATGTTCCAGGGAATACGTTACGCCGAGTTATGGCAAGCTTCCAGAGCCGCCTAGATGAATGTGTTGTGCAGAGGGGGCATCATATTCAAAACGTAATCCATGCAATGGACAATGACTTACACATTAGTAAATGGCATACCTTTAACTATTAATTGACATAGGTAATAAATAAATTCAGTTACTGCCTTATGGTGTGCTTTTAATATCCTACTATGAACGCTGCCGCACCCTATATTTTACGCATTTGTAAGACATCAGAAGTTCAAATTATTGCAGATTTCGTCTGTCTTAGATCATGATTTCTAATATTTATTAATTATTTCCTTCCGGCAATTTATTTAAAAGAGAATAATAAATTTTTTTGCGTATAAAATACTTGTATATCTGAATTTTAACTATTTTTTACATAATGACAAATTTTACTTCCTCTTATTTTTGAAACCATAGAGCTACTATTCATTACCTGAAAAAATATGTGCAACAAATACGTATTAAGATTATATGTGTCTTATTAAGAGTATAGTGAAGAAACTGCCAGTGTTGAATATGTTGGTCACTAAGTAATTATCGTTATTTGAATGTTTTAATTCGAAAAGATTCGCTACAATTGTTTTATTATAGATAATGAATGAATTTAATATAAATTTGTTAAATAATGTAATATCAGCGGAGTTGCCTTATTTTTTTTTCCAATGGCAGATTGTGAACAATTACAAATGTAATCCAGTCCATTAATCTATACAAGGCCGGATGTGGTGGCCTCTTTATTATGGAGGCACCTAATAGGCGGGCCACCATCGCCTTTCCTATGAAGGGACGGACAGTTACAATCATGCCTTCTCCGGGATTCGAACCCAGACCCTTCGGCATCGCAGTCAGCTTCTCTGACCACCATACCGACTGGGCGGCTGCCTTATTCTAATATCAGTTAAATTAATGACTGATTAAGTGTACTTTATTCTAAGAAAGATTTAAGAATAATATAACTTCTTTCATAGCTTAATGTTATATAAGCTTAGTTTTTCTATGCATTTTTCGTCGTATATAACTGATTACAAATGAGCACATGCAATGAACAAAATACACAAAGTAAACAAATTAAAATTAGTTTATTATTTACTAAACTGCATTAGTTACGAAGTTTAAGTTACAAAAAGTGTGCTTATATTTAAATTTGTTGTTATTTGTAAATTTCTCTATGGTCTTCCAACGCTTCAAGAGCATATATCAGAGGTGTCGTATATGCCTGCCACTTTCAACTTTTCCAAAGTACTAAAAATTATAAAAACATGAAAAAATGTTATGAGCTTTTAAGGTATTTTACCCGCCTTCGTAGTGTAGTGGTCAGCACATTGAGCCGGTATTTCAAAGGTCCGTGGTTCGATTCCCGGCGAAGGTTTTGCTCATTTTTCATCTCTCCTGCTTTCTTGACGAAATGGAAACTGTCCGAGTTTTGCGTGCCGTTGTTCGTTCTGTGTGATTTTTCGAGTTTTATGAAAAACGATGTAAGGTTTATCATAAGTTTTTAACAGATATCTTTAGTTAAACCTACGTTCCTATCTCTCCTAGTTTCAACTTAACAATTTCTTGCCAGAGTGTGTTTTTAGAATCGCGATTAATGCAAATGAGGAAGAGCGGTATTTATGTCAAAGTTCCACTGACTTCGTTAAAGAGCCAGAGATTCTGACTAGCGCGCGTTTGCCACTTGGCTACACTCTCTCTAAGCTATTACTACGATCGGCCGTATTTCAGGCCCTTGATAGCTTCGCCAGATTAGTAGGTATTTAGGGGCCAACTACTTAGAATTTTGATAGCTTCAGCTATATTTTTTCAGACAAGCATTAGTTAAGTTTCATTTTTTAGTACTTCTGAGTTCAAGCCCAAGTGGAGGCTTTTCTGTACGCTCTAAGAAAGGAGCCGACTGTGAAATTCTTATTTTGAGAAATAAAGGGTAATTAACTCTTCTTGAGTTTACGCCTCTATTCCTGAACTAAAGCGATTATTCGCTTACCAGTTCACAAGGTTCCTACACAGCTGGAAAAGAAAAGGTTGGAACCCCGCATACTCTTTTTTGAGGTAATTTGTCAAAGATTTTACTTTGTGCGCCCGCTTTCTGCTAATTTAAAGAATCATCGATGCTGTTGCTCTAATCCGTTGCTGAATTGGCGTGAACACAGCAAATTATTGCACAAACGTTTGCCGTATTAACAAAGCTGGACACACAGAACAATTATAAAATATGTAAATAAATTATATTAATGAATTTTCCTCTATTTTGGTGCAATAAAATTTTGTGTCAGTTACATAGTTGGACTGGGAATTTTCAAATTGTTTCAAAAAATTATGAACTACTGTATATTGATAAATGTTATTAATTTCAAAGTAATCCTTCATAAAGTTCCTGTTAATGTATTTATTTTCTGCAAACGTTTAATAAGCTCTGCATTTCGCCATATCACATAGGTATGTATTTGTGATAGGTTTCTTTTTCTTCATTACATGGAAGTAATTATATTACGTCCATAATATAGTACAAAAGTATCCAAAAAAAAAAAAAAAAAAGGCAGTTACGCGTTTCTCGTCTTAAATGTATTTCCCTTTAAATACACTCTTTTGCAAAAAATCTAAGCACCAAGAAGGACTTTTGCAATTGTGACGAAATTTGGTATGCATAAAGATCTTGATCGAACATGGAAATGATCAAAGTTTCAAGGCAAATGAGCAGGAATTGTGATCATGGCGCGCCTGTCGAGTGCGCAGTTCGCAAAGTATAAAACCAGTAAGAGAGACGAAAAATTTATCCCTTTTTTTTTTTTTTTTTTTTTTGTTTTGGTTGTTGTTGTTATCATTGCAATTCCGTAAAGACTAAAAAGCAACTAAAAATGCCATTACGACGATATCGAAGACCTTACAGACAACTAAACGACTCCGAACGTGGTCGCATTGTAGGGTTGCGTGAAGCTGGGTGGTCATACCGAGCAATAGGCCGCTACCTGCAGCGTACAGACATTGCTGTGCAAAGATATTGGCAGATGTTGGTGCAAAGATGTTCGTTGCTATAAGGAAATTGCCGGCGAAATTAAGGCTCTTGAAGGCCAAGGAGCACAAATGCGAGTCAAGATAGGATGATTGTTCGCCAGGCCCGAACCGCACAACGCTATCATTGTCGACTACTCAACGCACTACAGCCACGTCTATGCCATCCACCATCACACGACGTTTGTCTGAGGCGGGGTTACGCTCACAGAGGCCATTCAGACGTTTGCCTTTGACCCACGACATCGGCGGAGTCGTCTGGAGTGGTGTCGCAGCCGATCATTATGGCTGCCATCAGACTGGCAGCATATAGTGTTGAGTGATGAATTCCGCTTCACTCTTGAAGCAGATGACCACCGAGAGGACGGGGCCAGCGGTCCCAATCAGCCTTTGTTTTACAAAGGCATACAGCCATAACCCCTGGTGTGATGGTGTGGGGCGCTATTTCTTATGACAGCAGGCCATCTTTAGTCATCCTTCGTACATCTTTAACAGCTCAACGATATGTTGATACCATCCTGCGGCCGGTTGAATTACCCTTCATGGCACGTCATCCTCGGGCCATTTTCCAACAAGATAATGCCAGGCCACATACCGCACGCATATCTCTGGACTGTCTCCGTGCGTGCGGTTGATACTCTTCGTTGGCCAGCAAGGTCAAAAGACCTTTCACCAATCGAGCATGTCTGGGGTATGGTAGGCCGCCAGATTCGGGCACCACAAAATATCGCAGATCTGGAGCGACAATTGATGAATGCCCGGCAGAATGTGTCGCAGGATGACATTAGGAACCCCTACCACTCCTTGCTAGACGAATTCAAGCATGCATTGCCTCCAGGAGCGGTTCGACCAACTACTAATTTGAACCCTCAATGGGTGATTGTGAGCTGTGAACAGGTACTATGACCTTGATTTTTTAATCATTTTATTATCTGTGTATGAGCTATACACATAAGGAAGTCCCCAAATCAAATAAAAAATAAAAGAGGTTATAACCAATTAAAATTAGAAGTTCGGTTTCATAATTTTATCTTTATATATATATATAATTAAAAAGCTAGGTAGTAATTACTTTCTTTCCACCGACAGCGAGGCAGCCGGTCCACTGGGTAGTTAGCATATCGGCCAGGTAGCCCCGCTGACGGAAATAACTTGAACAAAATAACACACTTATAAATACATATTGTGCTCAAGACGACTGCTGAGGCATTGCAAACAAATGCTGGACGAAGACGATAGTGCATGATGGAAGAAGGGTGCATTGCTGGTGAGAAGAACAATTTCAGTTACATATTTACAGAGTTATGGATAGGTGGTTACAAATACTAAGAGTAATAAGAAAAAATACTAGAAAGTGAAATAATACATAAAATTAAAAAAAGGCAAAACAGTGGAAACAATACATAAAATAAGGCAAAATACATAATTCAAGGTTTACAGTTCAAGGAGATAAATATATACAGGGAATAAGAAAAGCCGAATAAGTTAACTTAAGATAAAATTAGTTCACTACAGGTACAGAGCATACAGGGGCTGTGCTGGTGACGAGGATGGTAGCTGAGAATTACTCCAGCCTGTATGAGATTTTGCGTGCAATGGTTATGCAATCGCATATGCGTTTCAATGCATTGCGATTTTTTTGAAGTAGCTTCGGCCCATGCATGGATTTGGTTTGCTACTGGTTGCCTAAGATGATATTTGGTGGTCTCTCTGCAAGCGAACAGATAGTGGTCCGGATCTCCTACCATCCCGCATGAGCAATGCTCGTTTTCACGTCGTCTGAAGCGATGCAGGTAAGTCATGAAGGGACCATGTCCTGTTAGATACTGAGTGAAGTGAGACGAGCCAGATTTTACCTCCCCACCATGGGGAACGCTCAGGTAATGAATTTCCATGTTACCTCTTTGGATGTCAAGAAATCACTCACACTTGGATCTGCTTTGATTCTTTTAAATCCTTTAATTATTTCACATGTGCTGCGGAAATTCTTGGCATTATCTGAATAAATCACTTTGCAGCTCCCTCTTCTTGCTAAAAAACGTCTTAATGAAAAAATGACACTTTTTGCTGACATATCTGAAACCACTTCAATGTGTACAGCACGAGTGATGGCGCATGTAAATAAGGCTATGTACACCTTTTTGTGATTACCCGCTTTTTCTCTAATAGTAACTGCTCCCGTTAAGTCGATGCCTGCAACTGTGAAAGGATTACTTTGGACTACACGATCTCTGGGTAACTGACCCGTTAACTGTTTGGCGGGCTTCACTGCAAACGTTTTACACACCAGGCAAGCGTTAATAACTTTCTTTACTACTTGTCTTCCTTTAGGTATCCAAAATTTATTCCTGACTTTGGACAATGTTGCCATGACTCCTGAATGGAATACTTTTATGTGATCACTAAATATCACTAGTTCGGTGAACTTCGTTTTGGGCAGAATAATGGGATGTTTTTCGTCATCTATTAATTCTGCTTGTTCCAAACGACCTCTGACACGCAAAATACCTCTACTGTCCAGATATGGTGCTAAACTGTAAAGCTTAGAATCTGGTGTTATTAGATTATTCCTCTCTAGTTGTTGAATATCCGAAAAGTAATTCGCTCTCTGTACTTGTTTTATCCAGTACTCCTCAGCTTCTTGGATCTCCAATACAGTAAGAGGACCTTCTTCACAGGCACGTTTTCTTAGCTTGGCGACAAACCGATTTACCCAAGCTGTAACTCTCAACAATTTTTCGAGATTGCTGAATTTGGTAATGTCTAACGCATTTTCTTCTTCTGGAATAGTCACCTGAACATAAGTGCTTAAACGTTCCAAATTTTGAGTATCAGTTTCTACTTTAAACTTCTGCTCAGGCCATTGATCTTCAGAATCCTTCAACCATGATGGACCATGCCACCAGTTATTATCTTTCACCAATGCATTTGCTGTTTCACCACGAGTTAATTTATCTGCTGGGTTTTCCGACCCTGGACAATATTTCCACTTATCAGGCGAGGTACAGTCTTGTATTTCTGCAACTCTATTCGACACGAACTGTTTCCACTCACGCGCTGACCCCTTTATCCACCACAAGCAAATTTCGGAGTCCGTCCACAGAACTAACCTACCTACCAAATCCTAAAACATTTTCAATAAATATTTTCCTAACCTAGCTGCAACTACAGCCCCCATCAATTCCAACCTAGGGAGGGACAACTTTTTTAACGGAGCTATCCTACTCTTCGACATTATAAACGACGTACATACCTCTCCTCTCTCATTCTTATATCCAAAATATGCCACCGCTCCATATGCCACTACTGACGCATCACTGAAAATATGAATTTCAACCGACTGACCGTTACTTAGAACTTCTGTAAAGTAGTACCTCTCTATTTTCAACGCGTTTAATTCCTCAATTTCAGCGCACCACTTTATCCATTTGCACCGTAACTCCTTTGGCAACTCTGCATCCCACTCCAAACCTCTCTCCCATATTTCCTGCATCAGCCTCTTAATTCGCACCACAAATGGAGAAATAAATCCGACTGGGTCAAACACCTTAACTGCTGTGCTTAACACCGATCTTTTACTATTTCTCAACGATTCCAAACTACTCAACAATGATGTAACGTCTACTTTCAAACCATCCTCTTCTAAGTTCCACACCAAGCCTAACACTTTCAACTTACTATCTCTCTCAGACCTACTTTCTTCACACAACCCTTCCTGAACCCACAAGTCATACAGCTCTTTAGAATTAGTGTTTAGCTTTCTCAAATTAAAACTCGCGTCTCTCAAAATAGATACCGCCTCTGATGAAAGACTGAAAGCTGATTCTACACTTTCCCCTCCATAACACAAATCGTCTGCATACACTGAGCTATTTAGCATCTCGACACAGTTTTTGTTTGTTTCCGCATATGTCTTTAAATGATGTTTGATCGTTGCACTCAATAAAAACGGTGAACAATTACATCCAAATAATACTCTGTTCATTTGCATAATTTTAAAGTCCTCACTGTCATTATCAGGATACCAGAGAAATTTTAAATATTGCCTATCTTCCCTTGCTATCCCAATCATCAAAAACGCCTTTTCTATGTCACCGCAGAATCCAATTTTAAATTTTCGAAAGGAAAGAATGATATCCAAAATATTCGGATTTAGGTTTGGGCCCTTTTCTATAGCTTTCCTCTTTCGCTACTGCTGCAATTAAACTGCTGCATTCGAACTTGAGTGCTTTTTTTATCTTTACGGACCACTGCTCGGAATGGCATAAAGTATCCCTCTCTCGTATCCTTACACTCTTGAATAATGTTGTTTTGTGTCTGAAATTTAATTATTTCCATAAACTGTTCCCTCACAAAGCTGTTACCTTTTAACTCTCGCTGCACCCTTTCGAACTGCCTTTTCGCTAAACCAAAATTATTTTCCAAATGCTCTGGACTCCTATTCCACAACAAGCGAGCCTCATACCTTCCGTCTACATATTTCAAATCCTCTTCAAATTGTTTAATTATTCGCTCATTGCCAGAACTCCTTTCCGACGCGCACTCAGAGATTCCTAGACTTTCAATCTCCCAAAGCTGACGAATCTGATCCGATATTTTTAATTCCTCTTCCGAATCGATGTGTATAAACAAGCCGGTGGAGTCTGACCCTGAACTTAACTTCTTACTCCCCCCCCCCACTCTACCACTCAACGTCCAACCGAATATGCTTTCATGCAGTACTAAATATTCTGTTAACCGATGTGTTTTCCCCGTTAAGATGCAGTTCAAGTAATAATTCCCAATTAAAATCTGTACCTCTGCCACTTCACTATCGCAGCTGTCAGATAAGTGAAATCCTTGTTGGCGAAGATTGTTTATAATTTCTGCAGATGGCCTGGGTAATGCATTGGAACATATGGTTTTTACTTCGAGTGCTTCGATGATTAGAGTGAACCCGGTCTTATTTTTTAAAGAAAGTCTTTTTCTTTTAAATTCTCGCACTGGCGGATTCGAAGATGCAAATGTATGAATTCTTAATCTTTCTTTACCAATAGTTGGTAAACTTGCTTTTCTGGAAATAGACTGACAAACATAAGATCTTTCGGAAGCTGAATCGCATAACAACCTAACGTTAAATGTGGAATTATTTCCTACCAGTTGACCTCTCAATGTTTGATAATAAATCACGTCGTTAGGAATTTGCTTGCTCAGTGTTTCGAGGAATAGTGAACTAACGTTTGTCTCTTTTGCTGCGCTCGCAGTATTTTTAATGGATTTATTTTCTTGCCCTTCTGCATCACACAGGCTCTCTAAATGCGACAAAGATTTGCAAATATTACATTTAACCCATTTTGCCTTACAAAATGGTTTTTTGTGACCCTTTTTTAAACAGCGCTTGCACTTAAATTGATCGTATAATGCTTTGTGTTTCTCTGAAATACTTAAGTCGCAGTCTTTTGAGAGGTGAGATTTAAGACAAAAGTCGCACATATAATTTTCGACTGATGTATTAAGCGTCGTCGCTGATACCATTTTCTTTTTAATTGGAGCAACACTCTTACGATAGTTGTCGGTATTTCTTTCACTGGTTATCGAAAGTGTTTGTTGTTTAAGACCCAGAGTTAGTGACTTTTCGCGCGCTTCTACTTCTCTCTTTAGAAACAACAATAAATCTGACACTGTTGACTCTGTGTCGACCTTTTGCTCCCTACTAAACTGTAACACTAAATCTTGCGGTATACACTTATATAAAATAGGAAGTAATAGATTGCCATAAGAATTAAAATTAATATCTAATGTCTCTAAACTTCTTGTTTGAACTGTTATTTCATCATATAGTTTTCTTAAACTGGATACATCACTTGAACGGCGTACTGACTCTAAAGCTAGGAGAACGTTCATATGCGCGCTAACTAATATTTCTTTTTTCCCAAATCTGTCAGTTAAGATTTCGATGGCCTTTATATAGTTTTCTCCTATTAATGGCAATCCGCTTATAGCTTTTGCAGCTGAACCGGTGAGTAAAGATCTTAAATAGTTAAACTTCTCAACATCTTGAAGCGTATTGTTTTCGTGAATGGCAGTTTTATACTGAGCCCAAAATTCAGTATATTTACATAAATCGCCGCTGAAAGTTTCTAAGGTAATGCGAGGCAATTTAGTATTATAATTAGTTTTGATTTCCGAAACTTGTGAAGTTGTTCCGGTTTTACCCAGATTTTGAATATATCTATTGACTTTAGATTTACATCTAATGATGGATTCGCTGTATTCTAAACAATGTTCTACTTCTGTCTCTAATTCCTGAACAGTGCTTTGAGCATTAATAACTTCATCATATTTTAACAAGCTAATTTCTCTCTCGATTAACACTGAAAGCGATTCCTGCAACACTTCTAGGTTCGGATTCTCGCTTTGCAATTCCTCATCTAATTTCCTTATTAATTTTGTTACACTGGTACGAACCGAACCTCTAATTTTTCTATTTCTCTCGACGGTTTCTTCAAAACTCATTATCAAAGATAAATTGCATGCAAATAAATGAAATGACTCACTTTCCCGGCCGATGCACCAAAAACTTGATGTATGTAATAACTTACATCTTCTTTATCGGTGGTTCTTGTGTTCTATTGGCCAAACAAAGACACTTTCCTTTAACTAAATCTATTTAATGAAGAGAAGACTATGTACAAATATTATATAGTACAGATTACAGAGTATCTAGCTTATGCCACTCTCAACCACTCTCATCAACCTCTCAACCCTCTCTCCCGAAACTCTTAATTAGCTAAACATACGGACGGCGCAGCGCCCTCTATCTCTTTTTCCTACATAGTTAAACATCATTTATTTTTGGATGACGAATTTTTTAGCACATATCTTCATAACTTGTAGAATATTAGGGGTGCTTAACATGCCCCATAATTTTCGATAGGCAATTACATTTTAAATAATGGCGAATAGTTAGCACAGGCTAAGCAACACGGTATCAGCAGGCAGGCGAAAGAGGCAAAAGAGAGAGAGACTGTGCAGTTAGTAGGCTACTTATAGATATATTAGTTATACTAGATAGGTGCATCAGTACACCTAATCTATGATTGGTTAATTTTGGGTTTTAGTTCCATTTTTCAAGCAGCATTATATAACATGGAAAGATCTCGAATTTGGGAAAACAGATGACTTTAGGAGGAAAACATAAAATCTAGAATAGTTAATTTTGAGGTCACCAATCGTTTCTTAAAGCAGCCTTCGTATTTCGTTATAGCTTACATATTTATGTATAATTTCATAGAGAAGTATAAAGTCGGAACGTAAATTAAATATAAAGGCTCCAAAAAAGGTTTCAAAAAATATATAGGCTAACCCATTTTTTATCTCCGTGAAATGGTAACAAAAACCGAGTAATGTCATTGAACGGTACTAATTAAAAAACATAAGTGATCCAAAGAAAATCATAAAAACTAACAAGTAAGAGACTGGAAAAAAAATATAAAATGCTATATTCCACTGTGTTTGTTCTATAATATTTTATTTCAGATGCTTCTTGATTAGTTTCAAAATGAAATATTTTTAGAAATGATACATATTGTTACGAAATGTAAAGGCGCGGTAAGATGACTTCCCCGCAAAGCAGTTTTAGGGTTGCCATAAAATGGCAAAGGAGGACAGGGTTGCCATATTTGGCGAGAAGTCGCCCATTTGGAGATGTTTGACGACAAAATTGGCGATATACCATGGACGGTTGGAGAACCTTCTGGAACGAATTCTTACCGGTTTAGCCCAGAATGTTCCCGAACACAAGCCAAAAGCTATATAAACCCTGCTGGTCCGCAGTCAGTTAGTGTGTCTCTCATCGAGTGTGTCTGTGTCTCGTTTAGCGAGCTGATAGTTAGTCATTGAGCGAGTGTCTCGAAGTCTAACGCTAAGGTAGTCGTCGAGTGCATCGAGAGAGTATTTTAGTTCATCGCAAATTAGTGCATCGTCGAGTTTCGTCATAGACTGTGCTGGGTCGAGAGCTATACTCGTGAGCATCGTGTGGAGGGTCTCGAGAGTACATGGAGTTCCGAGAACAACCAAACAGAGTTGGAACTGTACTTTGGCGCTTTGCGGTGAAACTGACTCCACCGTTATTGCCTGACAATGTGAAGGCTGTGTCGTTGTTTGTTCCAGAGTATTTATAGTAGATTTTCGACGACTGTAAAAAGTGATTTTGGAGCTGTCCTGAGACCATTGGTAAATAAAGTGTGTTTCGATACTTCATCAAGTGTCGTCGTTATTCACTCAAAATCTACGAACCCCGTACGAACGCGAACGAAGAAAATAACGTAACAACTGGTGTCAGAAAAGGAAAAACGTAACAATATAGTCTGCACCAAACAGAGTTAAAATTTTAGAAGTTGTAGAGACATTAGGTTGTTTTGAAAGCAGGAGAGATGAAAAATAAGCAATGTCCTCGCCGGGCACGAAACACGGACTTCTGGAATACGCGCCGAGCGTGCTGACCATTACACCACGAAGGCATGCTAAAAAGTCGGGAGAAATATCTTATAAAGTTAATATATAAATGTCTGTTCGCAGCTGGAATAACTATTTTGTTGTATCTATAAAATTGCAAGGCTTCATACTTTACACTTTTTCCCTTATTAAAATTCTGTAAAAGAATTCAGTATTAAATTGAGACAATTTTTACACGTTTATTTCGTATATACGCTAATAATTTTCTCTTTTTCATACTAAAATGTTCTGCTGAGGCAGGGGAGATGTATACATATTTTAAAAAGTAGTACTAAAAATATTGTTAACAAAATATATATATTCGAGTTGTTCACCTTTTGCGCAAAGAGAGATTTAAAAATTTTTCTTTGGACTGATCGAACAAAGATTAATCTGTATTATTGATAGATAAGCCAATTGCATAAAAACAATAGTAACAAAAAAGAAAAAATATTATAAAAGGAAAGCAAAACAGAATTATGCGCTTTAATGATGATTTTATCGATTTACAAGTTTTGCTTTTTAAGTTAATTTTCTACCTAAATTGTATAATGATAACCAGGACTCGGATTTTGATGACATATGCATTGTTTTACGTTTTTTATAGTATTTAAACAATAGAAAGTTAGCAATATAGTTTTAAAATTTTACCAAAACTGACATACGCAGTTAAAATGACTAAGAATCAAATTATAATCCGTAACTTACGGAACAATGGCAACTCGAGGTGTGATGGCGTCAGAGCTCATGTGAACATACACAACTATGACGTTACAGCAATTATATGATCTCTGACATCATGTCCAAATTTCTGCGACGTTTAGATTCTTTTCCTGCTACTTTAATTTTCTGGCAACACTGGGTCAAAAGGCTGTTAGTGCCCCAAAACTTGATGACTACAAAATGAAAGATATGCATCAATATAAAGAACCTGCAGGTGCTGCGGATCTCCTTAATCATATAAACGAATATTGATTGATGCAATTTTGGTATTATTAAGAAGGGAACATAAAGACAATTAAGTCCTTGAAAGTGCTAGTAAAAACAGAAAAACTGGAATGCCCTAGACAGTTCAACCTGGAAATACCAGCCTTGAGAATGACAGTAATGTTGGCCAACAAGTAATCGACGACAGCGTATAAAGCCACATGAAGACGAAAAACCCTAACGCTAACGGTGATGGACAGATTACGTCCGCCATCGCTTCCAGATGTAGTGGTAAAAGTTTACCTGCTTCTGAGATTCCTCGGGATAACTAATTCTGAAACCTTCAGCAGTAAAAACTGGAAACTAAAGAAATGACAGCAGACGGCAGCAGCCTGACAATCAAAAAGCGCAGTTCTCTCGCCGTTCTTTTATCTCCGGAAAAGTCAGTGGGAAACAAATACACTGACTTTTTTAAAAACATGAAATTGATGATTCGGACAGCAAAAAATCATCTTGAAACTTCGGCTGCAGGGGATAAAGCTATGAACTATACAATAAATAATGATACCTAATATAATACTTTCAGACTACGCAAAAACACGCCAGTTGTAATTCTTCTGCGAGAACTAAACCTGGACCCACCAGCGGCCGAGCGGTAAAGTCGCTGAACACTGGTAGTTCGGTCCGAGGTTCGAATCCCGCGAACGGGCTGGCTGCATGGGAGTTTTCGTGGTTTTCCCCATGTGTAACGTGTATACGAGCCAGTTTCCCTTAGAAAGTCCTCCACGAAGGCATCCCTCCCCTTAGGCAGATAGCCCTAGTTTGCTTTACCATAATTAAATACACACACCATAGGTCAAAATAAATACGAAATCTTTATTTAACAAGTATGAGAATTCTGTAACTTACGTTAGAACATTAATTAAAGTAGCAGTCTTCACAGACATTAAAAATTGCAGTATTGAAAAGAATAACTTTCATAGAATCATCATCAGTCCTAATATCATCAGGCTTACCCATTTAGATAATAAAAAAAGAAATAGGAGCATACTTTGACACAGTACCTGAAAGAGAGAGCACTAACTGAATTAGATCTTGGACCCAGGTACAAGTAGCTAAGGTGAGAATCGAATGCCTTCGACCTACGCTTTCTCTCGCCAACATATATCTTGGCGCACGTTCTTTTTTTATGCCTTTGCGCTTCATTGTGCAAAAATACATAAATTTATACTAACGTTGCCCCTGTGTTGCTAACGAAACTCATACCAATTGCAATTCATTCCTGCAAAACTGAAATTTAGCTTTAGGAATCGGTTTAGTCATAATATCAGCAACCATTTGCTCCGTTGAAAGGTAAAGTTTTACTATTCCTTTGTTATGCAAGTCGTGTATATGATGAAATTTTGTATCAATATGTTTTGTGCACGAACTAAACTTTTCAGATTCTACAAGTTTTACTGTTGATTGCTTATCTTCGAAAACCTGTATCGGTAGAGTTTAGGGTAGATTAAAATCTGTTATTAATTTTAAATAGCCATAGTAATTCTTGCGTAGCTTGCGATAATGCAACACATTCAGCTTCTGCTGAGGATAATGAGACGCATGTTTGTTTCCTTGAAAACCATGAAATACAATTTTTGCCTAATAAAATAACACTTCCTGATGTGGATTTTCTATTTTCAGTATCTTGTCCTTAATCAGCATCTGAACAAACTTCGAGGCTTTGCCATAATCCCACACACACACACGCGCGCGAGAACTAAACTCAGATTTCAATGAACAGAAAATACAGGGCAAAATTTGAATATAAGACATTCCTGTAGAGAAGATGAAGCATATACATGTTGAAGAATAATAAAAAGCAGTTATAAAATTCCAGATGTATATCCCATGAATAAAATATTTAACCTACGGTGTGTTCCACATATATGAGCACAATTTTTTATTTCATTCAAGTGAAGGAAATACCCTGTGTTGCGCTTCCTCTTCCAACGCTCTGGGTATAGCCAGATGGGTTGCTTTAATACCTCAAGATTTCTAAAGTGCTAAATATCATCCAACCTACAATAGCGTCCCCTAAAAATTCCGTACCTGCGTGAGATGTTCTCGACAACAACCAGCTTCGTCGAAATTATGTCTTCAGTTTTCCAAGCCTCGAGAATCCAGAGTTAAGGTAATGAATTCAGAAATTTTCTGAAATTCAGAAAAATAAGATTTACGCTCAAGAGTCACTGGAGTCAACAGCGAAATCTACCCTCAAAGGTCACCGAAGAATAGGAGAATGCAGCTCAGTATATTTTACAGTTCTTCGATGACATGCAACTTCGAGGGTGCCTGATGGAATTCCTCATGCTAGCAGGGATACTCAAAAAAGCAATGACTCCTCTAGTCCGAGATACTCAAACTCGGACCCAGGGCCATAGAGATGGTGAAAAATCTGAGCAACGATAATGTTAAAAATAGGTTTTTACACTTATTATGCAAATGAAACATTTAAGCAATAGCTGGAGCCTGTGTACGGCGGAGATTTCCTCAATTCTTAGCAAGATATTACGCTTACGTCCAACATGTTCAGCTTAGAAGTTCAATGTCTTCAGCATTTTCAGAAAATGCAAGCAGTTTGCATTTTCTTAGAAGCCTAAACCACAAATTTAGTTATCTACGGAAATTTATTTGCAAGTGAAAAATTAGTTTTGATGCGGGATAGTGCTCCAAGCATCAGGTAGCTCGATATACATACCGAAGTTCAGCTCATATTTTTCACTTCTCTAATCTTTTTCCTTATTTCTTGTCGACAGGTTCAGCAATAGGAATGAGTAGGGCTGCCTCGGTTCTTGTGATTAACCACAAATATAAAAAAAGAACAGATGTAACCACTTCATAAGCTTACATCTGGTCTTTTAAAATTCATCGGCGGTCCTTACCAGTTCCGGGTTTAGCAAGTTAAATTCCAGCTTCTTATTGAAGGTAGAGCAACGGACGTACGACAGCTACCTACCATCTTTTTCTTGCGTAATTCCCGCTTAAACTTGGCTTTAGTTATGTTCTGCCCTTATAGAGGCTACTATATTGGAAATCTCTATTAGAGCTAACTGATCAGTTCTTTTCTGCATTGGCTGGTTTTCATCTGTATTCCTCCGATGCTTGTTTTCTTTTCTCCATTGCAAATCTCATCCGACTTTTCCAAAAATTTTATTCGCAGACAAAACTCATAAACCATTGTCAATTTTTTTAGACTTCTCAAAGGATCCAAATTAAAGGAATTCAGCAGTTCTTTGCCTTTTTGTAGATACAGTCAGCTATGTTTTTTAATGCTCAGCTGCTGGTATTAAGGTCATGTTCGAGCCTGCCTAAAATCAATATATAAAATAAACAAATAGTGATCTTGCTCTAGTATAATTGTTTGGTGATGCCAACATTAGAATTAACAAGAGTAAATTACTATGTATTATGTTTTAGCTGAAGACAGGATGATAATATGTATCTAACTGATTGTAAAGATGTACTGCTCTTGTGTATTAATTAAAACAATTTCTGAAATTGTTAAACAGTATCCTACTCCTCTTATTCACAATTACATTGGAAAGTATAAATACCTAACCAAGAGAAAAATGGTGGAATAATAAGAATAAGAATATGCTTTTTATACTCGAATAAAAATGATGTCTTAACGATCGTTCAATAAATAATGAATTTTTTAAAAATGTTTTTCCTCATCCTTCTGATTATTTTTATAATATTTATTTTTCTCTTGTCATCATCTCATTACATTTATTGATCTGCATTGTTTCATGTATTCCAAAGCAACATAGAAGTGTACTAACCATTTAATAATTCATTTTATTTCTCAGCAGCTTTACCGTTTTTGTCTTAAAAGCGCCAGCTATTGCTGAAACTCTTAATTATATTACCTGGCACGTCAGTACAACAATGTGCATTCCTTTCATTAAAGTAATTTCATATTTTGTCTTGAGGGTTTTTCTGAAAATGTTCGATGATGCCTGCCTTTGTGGTACTGTGTTTTCATTACTTGCTTATATGATACTGTGACTAAGAGAACATTTTTTCTAGATAATTATGAAGGATAATATTAGATTCTTTGCCTTCACTAGTTTGCAGCAGAAATGATTTTCTCTCATGAAATATGCGTCTCAGAGCAGATTTCATAGTTTGAAATATTTTATCTTCAAACTGAAGAGCACGTTTGGAAAACACATCTATGCATGTTAATAAAAACTTAATAGTCATCACTGTGTTTTGTGAAAGACTGCATAATTAATTGATCGGATTGAAACTACGCGTCGATGGTTCTGACTTGTACCCTGTTGTGATGGAATTGATGCTACAAAAGCCTGTGTAAAGTATATCACTATTTACTGGCAAGCAATTTGCTTACCGTCTTGTAAATTTCATTGCCAGGAAGTTAATAGAAGGAAGGAGAGTTCACATTTTCTTCTACTATCCAAAAATGAAAACTGCCTAACAAGAGGCGGTATGTCAAATCCCTTTATTTACAACTGTAGTAGAAAGTATATGGCAAGAGGATAGCTTTCAATACTTTACCCAAATTGCATGAAAAATTAATATTTAAGCCTGAAAGGTAATCCGAAGAATCCTTCCAGGCATTCTATTCCAGCGCCGGATTTAGCATTTTTCCTAGGCGGGGCAAAAACGTAAAACTGCCGCCCTCACCCATCTTCCTTTAAGCTTCTCTAACAAATTTTAATTTTTAAAATAAACATGGAAATAAATAGGGTTTGAGATAAAATGTAAAATACATTTTATAGCAAGAAATTCTTTATATGGCATTTTTGTTATAAAAGGTATATACATAACTAATGGTTTAGTTTCTTTAATTATGGCAAAACATAAGAGAGCTACCTGCCTAAGAGAAAAGATGTCTTCGTTGAGGACTTCCTAAGAGTAATCGGCCTATATACAAGTTACGCATGAGCGAAACGACGGAAAATACCCATGCAGCCAGCTAATTCACGGGATTCTAACTCGCGCTTACAAGGACCGAAGACCAAGACGTTTACGGAGTACCTTTGTAATAAAATTACATGTTGGGTTGGCAGAGGGACAGGGTCATCTGACCTTGTCAGTGAGGCCTGGAGCCCCTCTGTTGTTCTCTATCTTATCCTTAGAGTCGTATTCGGGTGTACTTTACTTTTAACTGTTTTTTCCATTAAAAGGTTTCCGAGTAATTAATTATAAATATTCTTAAAAGAGATTTTAAAGCTGGCTTTAAAGCTACTAATGTTGTAAGAATTGGAGGCTCCTTTCAGCCCACCTGCACACGAGTGTCCCCATAGCTCAAAAGAAGGGGCCCCGTATTTCCACAAACAAGGTTCCCCTGCCCTGGATCCCCAGACTCCAGTTTCATGCATGATGATTGGGATTTAAGTAAATCTTTCTCAGAATGGAGGATTTCAAGGCTAAAATCTCAGCTGGAAAAGTTCTTCTATAATTTAGTAAAATCAAATCAACTTAAAATGTTCTATAAAATTAAATCTGTTATCAATCATAACGCCTAAATATTTCATATTATCTACAAATTGGATTCTTTTGCCTTGATATTTCAAATTTGGTGGTCTAGTCTTTTTACCTTCTCTGAGAAAAAAACAATACACATGTATTTTTCAATATTAAATTGTAATTTTTCTTTGTTTTGCCAATAACTCAGTATTAGAACAATTTCATCAAATAATATTTCCGTTTTTTCAAGGGAATCGTGTTTCATAAGAATCATAATATCATCAGCATATGCAATTAATTCCACATTTTGAGAAAACTTCTGCTTCAGCAAGTTATCCACAATAATGTTCCTGAGCAGGGGAGCACTGCAGGAGCCCTGAGGGCATCCCTTATAAATATTCATTACTAAGTCTTTACTCTTATCTTTAAAGCAATTAAAAACAATTTTTCTGTTACTAAAATAACTTTTAAATAGATGGAACAAATTTCTAGGTATTTTTAACATGCAACAAGGAAGACCAATCAACAGAGTCAAATGCAGCCAAAATGTCTTGAGAAATCAAAGCTGCGTATTGCTCACCTCTAAAACGTCTGACATATCCAACAACCCGGTAAAGTGCATCCTCCGTACCTCTTCTAAAGGTAAATCCATACTGAAACTCACTAAGTGGACATTTATTAACCATAAAATGTAAAATTATATTAGTTACCAATTTGTCTAGCACCTTACCCAAAATATTCAAAAGAGTATTGGGTCTTTGCCTTCCATTAAGCTTAGGGATCAAAATAATTCGACCAATTTTCTAACGATCTTGGAAAAGAGTAAACTTAACACAGGCATTATATAGGTAAACAAAAAAATCTGGGTAGTAGAAGAATAATCTTTTAAATCAAAACAGAATATATGCGATCCGGACCTGCAGCAGCGATATTCCTCAAACCCAGTATAATACTCTTAACTTCATCATATGTGAATGGTGAGTCATATTCTCACTACATTTCAAAACATCATCTTCAAACATATATATATATATATATGTGTGTGTGTGTGTGTGTGTGTGTGTGTGGGATGGCATCGTTCATTATAATCAGATGACGCGCGCGACAAGCTGTGAAAATAAATCTTTTACTTTTCCGATGAGAGAAGGCAGACGATTCCGCCATTAAGACAATGACGCGATTAAAAGATGTTTGCATATTAAAGATGATTCCTTCTCTTCATCTGTAAATAATCTCACCTATTTCCTTCTACGTATGTAATTACTTTGTAGTTTGTTACAACTATTCATGTTTCATTAAATATTCAAGTTATTTGTAAATCGGAGTAGTTTATTAGCCCCTAGACAGCCACATCGGAAGTAAGTTTACAGACATCATATTCCTAGACAGTAAGTACCGATTCTACAGATTTGGGCGTTCAGGCCGGTATGAGCCTAGGAAGAAGCATGATGAATATTACAAAAAAAGAGAAGTAAGTTTTGTTTCGATTATTTCGACATTTTTACTTCTAAGAATAGTGTTCCATGATACTGTGAATTAAGATGACTGCCTTAAATTCTATTCCTAGAATTTCAAATTCTTTAAAGACTGGGCCTACTAAGTCAATTAAACTTTTACATCAAATTGTGTTTGGAACTTTGGGTGATCGAAAAAATAGAGCTAGATTGCGTAACTTTTGTGGTTTTCCATCTGATTTTAATATTGAAGAAACAAAACAAAAATTACTTAAAACTCTTACTGCAAATGATTTCATTTCTGTCTGCAATCTGTTACATCTTAATTATGATTCAAATCCTGATAAAAACTATGATTTAATATTGAATAGTCTTTGTGATTTTAAGCTTTTAAGATCCGAAAATGATGACGATGATGAGTTATCTGAAAACGAAAGTGTTTATGATTCTGATAAAAATGATGATATTAATTCTGTTCGGTCAGAATCACCTCCCATAAATAACTCAGTGGATGAAAACATTATAATGCTTAGCAATATTTCTCTACATTTTCGTGATATCTTAGAAACTGTTTCTGAATTTAATGGCACTGATACATATCCAGTTGAATCCTTCATTGGTGATTTAGAAGAATCTTTTAAATTATTTAAGTTATCGGAATTACAGAAAATTGTGTTTGCTAAAAAATTGCTTACTGGTTCTGCTAAAGTATTTATTAGGTCTTTGAGAGGTATAATATCATGGGACAAATTAAAAGAAAATCTTTTATCTGAATTTGGTTCTAAAATAAACAGTGCACAACTCCATAATTTGTTACAGAAACGACACTTAAAACCTGGTGAATCACTTTCCGAATATTTAATTGCCATGCGTGAAATAGCCAGTCGCGGTTCTGTTGATGATTCATCAATTTTTGATTATGTAATCAATGGGATACCAGATCAAAATAGTAACAAAATTATTTTGTATGGGTGTAAACCTATTTCTGAATTCAAAGAGAAATTAAAAATTTGTGAGAAAATTCGCGTTCCAGATACGAAAAATAAGGGTTATTCAAGTACTAACACAAAAAATAAAACACGCGCTGTACCTAGTAAGATTAAAGAGCCAAGGTGTTATAATTGTGGAAGTTTAGGTCATAAGTCGAATTTCTGTAACAATAAGAGTAAAGGATTTAAGTGTTTTAAATGCTATTTGTTTGGACACAAAGCCGTAGATTGTTCGAAAACATCATCTAAAAATATCCAAGATGCCAAAGCTGTTACTCCAATAACTCAGACTTGTCAGAAAGAAATGCATAAAATTGTTAATTTGGGGAATTTGCAAATTGATGCTTTAATAGATACTGGTAGTCAGGTAACGTTAATCCGAGAAGATATACATAAGAAGATAGATTCTCCTGAACTTAAGTCAGCAGAACTACAGTTAACGGTGTTTGGTAATGGGAAAACTAAGCCTATAGGAAGGTTTGAAGGGGAATTCGAAACTAATGGTTCGTCATATCAATCCAATATTTGTGTTATCGCAGAAAACAAGAAATCTGAGAATGATTTTGAAGAGCAGAAAAATGCTCATTGCAGTGGAAATGGTTCTGAAGAAGAATTTGAAAAAGTTGTTAATTATGGTTTTTTACTCCCAAAACCAGAAACTAATCCTGTTAGTATAGTTCCTGTTACAATACAGAATGCGATCAAACTGGATACTTCATCTACAATCAAAGCAAGTGGCATTGATTCCCTGATTGTGAATTCTGATGATGTCCCGAGCGATGCAGATTCTGCTGTAAATGAAAATGATGTTATTAAAGATGAATTAGTGCAAAAAGGAAACTCAAGCACAATACAATTAATTAGCTTCGAAGCCAACGAGGAGAAACGCCACTGCAGAAGGAGATTTTGAAGAGAATCATTTTTCCGAAGAAGAGTCAGTTGCTAAAGATGATGAATCAAATGCGAATTCTACTAGAACAATTTCAGTAAAATACCTTGCAATAGAGAAGCAAAAGAAGCCACTGGAGACGAAGAAACTACAGAGACCAACGAAGAGGAGAAGATCGAAAAGGAGAAGTCGATCAGAAAACCTGACGACAACGACGTTGATACAGAAAGCAAAGACGGAACAAAAGAAACTAAAGAAGGTGAGAAAAAAGAAGCGAAAAACCAGATTCAGAAGATATAGGAAGAAACCGAAAGGCTTTGACAATGAAATACCGATTTTGATGATTTCTGATTATAGACTTTTTCCCAAGTTGACAAATTTCTCCCGATTTGACAAATGGACTATTATTTTAAAGACGTGAACTAATTTAAGAAGACTGAAGACGATGTCTAAGAATGAAATGTATGAAGGAAGACGGCTTGAAGAAGACGATTTTAAGAAGACGCATTCGAATGACGGATCTTGAAGATATCTAACACGCATTCAGAAGACGTATCCAGACGGTATCTAAGAAGACGCATTCAGACGATATTAAGACGTATGTAAAGACGAATCCAGACAAATTGTACCAGACAACATCAAAGAAGACGTGTTTGTGAAATGTATGTATTCAGATAGACTGTTAAAGATGAACGAACACTGAAAGAGCACTGAAGAAGAGATAAAGCCGTTATTTCTGTAGATGTTAAGATGATGAGAAAAGATGGCTGAAATAAACTTTTTAAGACGACTTTTCCCTCAATAGTAACTAAAAACTTTTTTTTTTTAATTTTATTTTTCACATCCCTAGATGTAGATGGTGGTGCTACGAGAATGCGAGGCCGCATTCCATCAGGATGGACGAGCATTTGTGGGATGGCATCGTTCATTATAATCAGATGACCCGACAAGCTGTGAAAATAAATCTTTTAATTTTCCGATGAGAGAAGGCAGACGATTCCGCCATTAAGACGATGACGCGATTAAAAGATGTTTGCATATTAAAGATGATTCCTTCTCTTCATCTGTAAATAATCTCACCTATTTCCTTCTACGTATGTAATTACTTTATAGTTTGTTGCAACTATTCATGTTTCATTAAATATTCAAGTTATTTGTAAATCGGACTAGTTTATTAGCCCCTAGACAGCCACATCGGAAGTAAGTTTACAGACATCATATTCCTAGACAGTAAGTACCGATTCTATATATATATATGTCTTCTGGTTTACCCAAATTAAATACCTCTTTAACATGTACAGTATTACTATCTTATTTATCACCCATACCATCAGGTCTTTTCACCTTCAGCTGTAAATTTCGTTATCCAAATGCCGTCCTATGAAGACCATCGTAATAAGCAACGCTTCTTAAAAAATAATTCTCTTTATCTCTTAAAAAATAATTCTCTCTTGGTCTTCCTAATCAAACGTTTATGTTGCTTAAATGCGAACTGCATATGCTTATGCAGCCTTGCGGCTTTTATAAGCTCTGTTCTTTTAATCCCTAGGGAACATCACAGTGTAAACTATCAACTAAATCCCAGCCGGGAAACGGATCAAGGTAGGAAAGAGGGCCCGTTGGCCGCGAAGCGTATAAGATAATCGTTACATAACTACCACTTATCGAAGATGTTGTGAGAAAATTTGTAACCAAAACATACATGTGCAAATGTAGCGATGTCAAGTTGCAGAAAAATGAACAAATAAACAAATAAAGTGTAAATTAATGATATTTACAATGAGAAATGTAGTGTGTACGCCTAAGTGACGAAATTATGATCCTGCGCAATTCTGTGAGCAGTAAAAGGCCTTAGTGTGACATCTTCTGGGACGCATATGTAGTTTAAAGAAGCATTAAACTTACCCGCCGTGCATTTTAAACCCTTATCATAAAATTTACTGTTTAATCTATGGAGGTACTCATCAATGTATTCTACCTTCAAATCATCATTCAGTAGTTTGTTCCTAATATACGAGTAGAAATGTGCGTTTGTAATGGTGCGCAAGATTTTAATTTGTACAACTTGTAATTTGTGCAGTTCATTGCTCTTTGCCGTAGCCCAAACTGGCGAAGCGTAACACATGATAGGTCGCAAAATGGAAAGATAAATTAGTCGCTTCCTGCGTAAGTCCAATTTAGAACACCTACCAAGTAGAAGATTCAGCTGCTGCGCAACACTTTTAGTTATATATATTTTTAGTTTATATTTTAGTTTATCTACATAGTTGATAAGGGTGTTCCACGTTAGCCTTTGATTTAGATAAACTCCTAGATATTTGGCCTTGTCAACTGTGGGTACCCGCTGGCCGAATAGGTACAGTGGTTGAATAACAACTTTTAATTTCTTCCCGCGTACGATAAGCAGTTGAGACTTATCAGCATTAATAGAAATCCTCCAGTTGGAGCACCATTCTTCAATATCAAGGAAAATATCTTGCAAAACGCTAATGGCTCTGTTAGGATTTACTGATTTAACTGCTACCGCCGTATCATCCGCATAACAGGCGAGTAGCGTGTTCCAATTTAACTTGTCCCTTAGAAAATCCGCCGCATAGAATAAATAAAGAATTGGCCCCAAACAGGACCCCTGTGGGACCCTGTTGACATCATCTTGTAGCCAGAATGACTCTGTTTGCAGCACACAGTGAAGAATCTGTTTGTAATATAAGAAAGTGTCAGTAAGATAAGCTCTCTGGGACTATTAAACGTAATTAATTTGTAGATTAGACCCTCATGCCAGACGCGGTCAAGTGCTTTGGCCACGTCTAGCATGAGCAGTACTGTGCAGCTTTTATGATGGAGTGCGGATCCAATGAACTCAACAAGTCTAATTAGTTGTTTCGCAGTAGACAGCTCACTCCTGAAGCCATACTGTTCATCAGGTAGGAATTGCAAGTAGGGCTGAAATTTCTGTAAGATAATCCTTTCAAATATCTTGGAAAGATTGGATAAAAGACTAATCGGCCTGTGATTTTCTACTTTAGTGATGTCTTTAGCAGGTTTGGGAAGCAAAAATATTTTCGCGCATTTCCAGCTTTCTGGGAAGTAGCAACACGTAATACAAGCGTTAAAGATGCCTGTGAGTCTTGTAATGCCACTTTTAGGCAAATTCCTGATCATGAGATTCGTGATCCCGTCAATGCCTGGCGCCTTCTTTAGATTAAGGGGGCTCATACACCTTAAACCCCTCATGATCTTCAAATATGTGACTGTTGCAAGAATTGGGATATTTTATTTATTTTAAAAGCACTTACTTCCAACCTTTTACAACTGACTACATAATATAGCTGCTTTGGAAACTAGTAACCAGAAAGTGTGTGATGCCACAAATATTTTTGTAATTTAATCCTCTTTGTGACAAAATATTTCGCCACGTTTCCACCTTGCGCGCATGATAGTTTAAAAATGGCTAATGGTACATACTTGAATTGGATGGAATTCTTTATATGGGCACTATTTTCTAACTGAACCAAAAGTATGATAAATATTTTAATACTGAAAAATTTTATGGACGAAAACATTACAAATTTTTTTAATAAAATACATTTTATAACCTCAACTCCAAATAAAATAAAAATTTAACAAGAAATTTTTAGAATTTTAGGTTCACAGTAGTTTCCAAATGTTATAAAAGCTATATATTAAATATGGAATTAAATTATGCAACAGAATATTTTAAACTGTGCGCGCAAGGTGGAAACATGACGAAAAATGTTGTCACAAAGCGGATTAAATTATAAAAATATTTGTGGCAACACAAACTTTCTGATGACTATTTCAGAAAGCAGCTATATTATGTAGTCAGCTGTAAAAAGTTGGAAGTAATTGCTTTTAAAATAAATAAGTTATCCCAATTCTTGCAACAGTCACCTATTCAAAGATCTTATGGGTTTTAAGGTGTATGAGTCTTCTTAAGTTTAGAGACTATCTTCGTAACCTCCTTCGGAGTAGTCAGCCCGCTAGCATTAAGTGCAGTAGGCATCTTCAGCCATTCATTTACTTCATTTTGAACTTGCTGTGCAAACGAATTATTGCATGGTGTTATGTTGGGACTAAATTGCTTCTTTAAGTGATTTGCGAAAATCTTACATTTATCATTATCAGTGTAGGCTGTCATACCATTTGCTACTACAGACCTGTCGCATTGATGCGTGCGCTTAAGCATTTTAGCAAACGTTTATAAATAGTCAGTTCTCTTTTATACTCTATCTTACGTAAAATTCTAGTATTATCATCTAATCCAATCACCTGTAAGCTTCTCCTATATCCACGGATACGTCTTTTAAACTTTTTCAGTTCGGGCGTCCATGAGATTACATTTCGAGTTTTCCTCTGTATCAGCAGATCGCAATCTATTCTTGCCTGAAGCAACATTCCAAAATCGTTTACTACACCAATCAATTGTTCATTGTCACTTACAACACTAATTCTCTCACCAAGCCTCATCATATCGACTTTAAAGAAAAAATAGTTATTTTGATGAGCGACAGTGGTGAGAGAAATATGGCAGCCAAAATCACATTCTGAGTTGAACCAAGGCCAACTTGATATCTACAGGCCTGCTCCAATCTGATGATCACATCATCTGACGTCATAGTCTTAGGCTTTCAATTTTGTAGGTTGAGCTTGCTTCGTCGTAGGACTAGTGCTAGTGAGATAATTGTTTATATGTGTTTTTTCTTCTGAAAAATTTTGTATTTTACCGGAAAGTAAAATATTATATTGTGAATTCGAATTTATAAGAAAAAGTGTGTTTTAGAATGCCAAGAAAGTGTAGTGTACCTAAATGCCGATCAAATTACGATAGCACTACTGAACATGTGTCCACTTTCAAATTTCCTTCGGATCCTGTACTCTCTCAGAAATGGATAAAAAATATTAATCGCAAAGATTTTGTAGCTGGCAAACACAGTAGTGTATGCATTAAGCATTTCGAAGAAGAATTTATCGTTCGAGAAGATAAAGCTGTTCGTGATGATGGGACGGTATTAGTAGTTCCTAGAACTATTTCAGCTTTAAAAAAAGATGCTTATCCAACGATTTTTCAAAAACCAGCTATCTTATTTATCGAAGAAACTTCCCACAAAAAGAAAAACGCCGGAAGAAAGAGAAGCAGAAATTGATATTCGTTGTGATAAAGAATTTGAACAGTGGAAAAAGAATGATATTATTAGCGATTTAGAAAACCTAATAAATGGTTTTGCAAAAAAAAAAAAAAAAAAAAAAAATAGATCTTCCCTCTTCATGGATATTCATTACCAAAGGTAAGATCTTTTGGCTATCGAAATTAGAATTTTTAAACTGTCCAAAAGTGCTTGTATCTAAAAATATTGGAAGATTTAAATGTAAGAGTTTTTTTCAATGAAAATGAAATTCCCATTGAAAAGTTCAAATGGATATTTGGAGAAGAAAAGCTTTGTGATAAATGGTCTAAACTTGAGACAATGATTAGCCATTTGGATGGTTTTTCTGCTTCTGATATTCATGATGACTGCAATTTAAATTTAGATAAAATATCAAAACTACTGTTGAAATGTGCAGAAACAGAAAATAACCCACATTCTGAGAAATTTGAGTTTTTGTATGAACAGATTCAATTAATGCAAATGAAACAGCCTTCGTATACTGCAGAATTCCTTGCCTGGTCTTGTTATATATTTTATTGTAATCCAAACAGCTACAATATTATACGTAACAGTAAGTATTTTATATTGCATCATCCGTCATACTTAAGGAAGTTATCTCTGAAAATTGGCCGAGCAGATTCTGGATTGCAAACAAGTCACTGGATGTATTTGAAAAAAAAATGTGAAATTTTAAATGATTCTGAAAAAATTGTCAATCTATTATTAGATTAGATATATATAAAACCACAAGTTTCGTATAAAAGTGGTCGTGTTTTAGGTTTTTCGGATAATTCGCAGATGGAGGCCACAACTCTGCAAACATTTATGATAAGCTCTATATTATTAAAAAACAGAGATATTGTAGCAATGTTTCCCGTAAAAAACTTATCATCACATCAATTATTAATATTTACAAAACAAGTAATTGACCATGTACAGTCTTGTGGCTATCGAATTATAACTCGAATATCAGACAATAATAGAATTAACAGAAATATGTTCGAAATGCTTTGTGGTGGTGCATTAAAATCCTCATTTATAAACCCTACCATGCATAATCTTCCTATATTTATATTATTTGATACAGTTCATTTATTGAAATCTATACGAAACAACTGGTTCAATCAGAAAGATTCAAACCAAACATTTTTTATACCGTCATTTGAAAACTCAAATATTGTTTACAATTCCAGTGTTCTACATTTAAGAAAATTGTATGAAATAGAAAAAAATGATAATATTAAAATGGCTCCAACTTTATCAAGAAAAGTTTTATTTCCGTCTTCTATAGAGAAGCAGAATGTAAGTACTGCTATTAAACATTTTGATGAAAAGACTTTAGCTGCTCTGCAAATTGAATCACAGAATAATAGAACTGGGTATGGAAAAGATGTCTTAGAAACTAAACATTTTATTGATATAATTTTAAAGTGGTGGAAAATTGTGAATGTTAAACACTCTAAAAAGGCCTTACAGTTTCGAGATGTATTTATGCAGCCTATAAGTACACCAGAAGATAAAAGCTTAGAATATTTATCACAGTTTTGTTCGTGGCTTATATCATGGAACGATTTTTGCCCAACAACAAAAAACTGTAAGTCACAAATTGGGAAACTGTCAAAAGAAACTCAAGTTGCTCTTCTGCATACAACAGCAACATTGAATGAACTTTCAAAGTATTTGTTAAAAGAATTTAAATTACCTTTTATTCTTTTAGGAAAATTTCAGACAGATAACCTTGAGGGACGTTTCGGTCAATTTCGACAAATGAGTGGCTGTAATTATAATGTATCCTTACAACAGATTATAGAGTCGGAAAGAAAACTAAAATTAATTAGTTCGCTTAAAATGCAGTCTTCTGAGAAAGGTTCATTTATTTTACAACATTTTTCTTGTAATGATATTGAAGATTTTAATGATTATCAACTTATTGATAAGGAATTTGTTGATGTTTTGCATCAATCCAATGATGTTAATGTTACAGAAAAAGATATAATGTGTCTAATTTAAATTTCTGGATATGTTTGTAGATCTGTATTGAAGCATATAAATTGTAATCTTTGCAGGAAAAAATTAATTCTTGACAAAGAATTAATAGTTGAATATTGTGAAGATTTTGCATACTTAGCTGCTATTGATCGAGGTGGTTTATTTTGGCCATCAGAAATTGTGCTTTTCATTAATACCTCTGCATTTAAAATATTTTCAATCCTAATATCTGAAATGTATGAGAAATTATATATTTCATCAAAAAATCAACGTTCTATATTAATAAGTCTCATCACAGAGAAAGTTGAAAACAGGATTATTTGGGATGATAGTATTTGTGAGTGTGGCAAATCATTGCATGATTTGTTGAAAAGTTGTGCCACATGCATTTCCAATATATTGCTGAATAATTACTGTAAGGTTAAAAATAACAATTTAAAGGAAACCAATGACCAAAAAAGAAAAATGAGTAAATTAAATAATTCTGGAATTTAGGTGAATTTTTTACGTAATTTTAAAGTTAAATAATTAGTATTTGGAAACTGTGCATAATTGAGCCATGGATATATATATATGAAATTACCTGATCGCGAAAAAGTATATACCCTTTCCAAAGATGAACATTTCCACGTATAAAATAAATAAAATATCCAATAAAGAGAAAGATATGGCTTCAATTAGATAAGCTTTAAGATAAACAAATTGTAGATCATGATTTAAAAGTAATTTTTACCAAAACTAAAGCAGAAGAAAAGACGAGCGAGAACAATGAAAAAGGATTATGTAGTATGATGTATGAAATGATAGAAGAACTAAGTTCAATGGAGGCTCATGAAGTCTGGAAATTAGTTGAAAGATCCATCAATAAGAAAATTACGACATTTACAAAAACTACAAAATAAGATTTTTGATGTAAAAACTGCATATTTAAATGGATACTTGAATAAACCAATTTACATGGAACAACAACCTGGATTTAAATCAGATTCAGACTGGCAAGCATTAATAGATTGGATAAAAAACCAAAACAAAGTAGTAGTTCAAGGTACATTAATCGAAATCCTTTGCCGTAAGCCAAAACAACTGGCTAAATCATGTTTATTTTTTTAGACCTCAAATCAGCGGCTACAATGATAAGCCTGTTTTGGCATTCATATTTCAAAAATTTAAATGGCAAACTTCTTGTTGATGTGAATTAATGATGTTTAACTTAATAATTAATATCTTATAACATTGTAATGATTTGCTGGATTTTTCATTGCTTAATACTGCATGCATCTTTTACTATTTGTCTATTATTAAATAAATTTACACTGCGGCAAGCAGTGGGCGATTCTGCCCACTGCTTGCCGCAATTTCGCACCTAATCTTCATCATGATTAAGCACTTTTGTTCCATAAAAGTTCTAATATAAGCGTAATTAAATGTTGAGTAAAAAAAAATGCCTTTACTTCGAGAAAACAAAATGGCATCCAAAACAAAACTAGTAGGTTGCTGTAGCAGGGTTGGTCGCCAAAGTTTCGCCCAAAAATCGCCAAGTTACCATAATCCAAAGATTAACCGATTTTTCCTATAATGTTCATGCTTTAAAACATCTTTAAAATAAAACTTTTTTTCTCATATACAGTCAAAAGTCGTTAATCCGGACTCGTCGGGACTTCGGCGATTCCGGATTATCGATTTTTCCGGATTATAGATCATCAGTTTAAATCTCAAAAGATGGCATGCAGGAATTCTAAAATTAAAAATATGAAACCTTAATTTATGAAATAAAGAACAATTATAATCTAAAGGGTATCAAAATTTACAAAAAAAGCTTAATATTTATTTGTTTACTTTATTAAACATTTCTTTCAATGTAAGTTGTTTTAAGTTGCTTCGTTTTATGTGATAATACTTTCTCTTTAATTCTATAAACAGACACAATTTCTTGTTCAGTTACAAAGTTCCGCTGTTCAAGTCCTGTTAATTGTTGTGTCGAGAATACCGACTAACTTGTCAATCAAAATTTTTTCGTTTTCACTAACCTCTCTGTCACATTCTTCATGTCTTTATCCATTTTTTGCAGCAATTTCACGTTTTGCTTGATGGACATCGAAACATACTTTCGTTTTGTACCATCCTTTGGGAGCTCCAGAATCGGAAATTCTATTTGACATAATCGAAATTTCAAGTTTACTTTTATAAAATTGCTCTTATAGTCTGCAAAAAATAATAATCCGGATCCAATTCGAAGATTAAGGAACAACGCAATCATCAACATTAACTGAAATAGATAATTAGATAATTTTAGATTATGCCGTTCGTTATACATAAAACGTGCACGCAAAAACGTATTCTGCGCTTGCGCACACGCCTATGCACAGTGGTAAAAGGTCTTACGCGCACGCGTAAACGCCTATGCGCATGTGTCAACGCGGCGCATGCGCAGAAAGTTTTTAGCTTTGAGGTCCGGATTATAGATCATTCTGGATAATGGGTGTCCGAATTAACGACTTTTGACTGTATTTCCCAAAATTTTCACTTGTACGTTTATAATTAAAAAGTACCGGTACTTACGTATTATCGCAACCAGGTGAAAATTCGCATAAATTGCGAAATTTGGCAACCCTACTTACGGCAACCCTACGTGTTATACGTAGTTTTGTAAAAAGAGCATGTGGAGATTCACAAAATTTTCCTGCATTTTCGTGCAAATTTTTGTAATTTATGAGAAAATAGCAGTGTACATGTATAATGTGAAGAGTGTGCGCAATGCCATTTTTGTGCAATTCTGGGATTTTTTTTAAGTAAAAATAAGTCGACGTGTACATGGTTATGGCGAATACGGTTTTTAATCAGTGCTAAAAGCAATAGCCAAAAGATTTCCGCCGAAAAAATAATTCTGCAACTTATTCAAATTCGAAACCGGAAGGGTTTAATTGCTATTTTATATTTTAAAACAAAATAATATAAAAAACTGTATTAAAAATTATCTGTAATTAATAAATGTACATTTTCTTTCTATTCATACTTTTTTACTCAAACTTACAAATAGCGTCAAAACTTACGAATAACGTCAACCTGGTTGCGATAATTCGTAAGTACCAAAGTACCTTAAGATATTAGATTGAATGTTGAAACGTCCTTATGAGAAAGGAAAAAAATTGGCTTTTGCTTCAATAGGATTGCATGTAAAATCATAAATGTAAATCAAAATTTTATTAAAATTAATATGTTTATGAATTTTGTTATGAAATATCACATATCTTTTTAATATTTAAGCAGTATAAATCAATCTAATTAATTTAAGCAATACAAATTAATGTAGTAGTATGTGGTGTACAAAGAGGTTAAATATTTTTAAAAGAAAAAAAAAAGAATGTCTAAATTAATTGAATGCTAAGCATCTGTAAACTATATCCATGTTGGCATATAGAATGATATATTGTAATATCAGTGAGTCGTAGAAGCTTATTCAAGTTTGAAGTTTATTTTTGTGGACCTCACATCAGAATCTACAATAATAATGTTCCATTGTTAATATTTAAAAAATTCAAATGACAACTTATTGCAGATGTGAAATGATAATTTCAACTGGCTAATCAGTACCTTATACTATCGTAATGACTCTCAGGATTTTTCATTGCTTAATATTGTGATTTTTAATGAGATGCATTAAGAGTGTATTTTTAATCAGATTTTCTTTCATACGAATTTTTTGGAGCATGATATGATGCTCATTGGGATTGATTGCATAGTTATGATCTTGCTTTTTTTAAGAGAATTTGAAATATATTTTTGAATATTCTGTGTAATGTTTTTGCTATAAAACATCTTTAGAATGAATCTTTTTTTCAATATGTAGACTAAACTTCAGATATACTTTTAATATATTAATGTATTAATAAGATTTATGTATTTCACTTAATGTCCACATCTATATTTATTATTAAAAAGCATCTTAGGATCTCTGATTGAATCTTGAAAAATCTTTATGGGAATGAAGAAAAGAAAGAGTTCATTTTGCTTCAATATCATTGCACCGAAAAATAATTATAAAGCAATATTTTATTATATTAGAATTAATGAATTGATATTAATTTTATTTTGAAATACTATATATGTTTGTTTAGTATTCAAGCAGTATAAATCAGTCTTCATAATTTAAGCAATATAAAATCATCTGAGAGCCTTAACATATTTTTTCTTTTTATTACAAAATGAAAACATCTCATGTTTAGTTCATTACATATGTTATATTTTCATTGATATTAACATACCGTATAATTTTTATAAATAATTTTGTGTCCATTTTATTTCTGTATAAAAGTTCAGATATGTTTCAGTTTATTTAAATCAGCTCTGCTATATTTACAATATCACTCGAATCTTATTTTGATTTTCTGTTTGATAAATCAGTAGAACGGTATTGAGTATTTAAATATCCATCATTACGATGTAACATAGTACGTTATTATTCCTAAAATTCGAAATATTAGTTGTAAAAATTAATTTAACTTGACTTGAGTTTGAAATAAAACGCTGCGTACTACATAAATGAATCAGTCGGCTGCGTCTACCGGGGAACGATCGCCTTCGATTGTGACGTCACAAATCGGTGGAGCAAGCCTGTAGATATCTAGTTGGCCTTGGTTGAACCCTCCCTCTTTCTTATGCTAACCTGTTTTTTATTGAGTTTCTTATTGCCTTACATGTTGTATTCCATTTTTCGCTCTCACCTATTCTGAGGCTTCTAGAGGAGCCTTAACCTATTTAACACCTTCATATTTTTCTCAACAGCTCCGCGGCAGCTTTTCTGACTCCACCAAAAAGTGTCCAGAAGTTCCGGATCCCGATACAGTGCTTTTTACACATAAATATGCAGCAATTCCGTACTATTTAAAGACTTTGGTTTACATTTATACGCATTTATCTCTGTTAGGATTGTTCTTACTGGTAGAAAAACTGTATGTTTGTTGCTTTTTATATTTTTTTTATAATTATATACTATATATTTCATAATTTTCTTATAACTTTTCAACAATTTGAGTAATATTATTTTTAAAGTTCTTTCCATTAACTTAATTAGGAGACAGTAAAGAGATTGTTACAAAACAAATAACTTTTTTTAGCTTCATTTTGAAAGTATTCATAGACTAATTAAAATTAATAAATCTATAAAACACTAACAAAATATTTAGAAGTCAGAGTCTTGGAAACAACCAAATTGCGTTTTAAGTTGGCTGTAATCGCAGCGCTTGTTTATAAAGGACCAGGCCAAAAAACGTTTTAACAGGAAAGTTTGACGTAAATTCTGTAACATTCTGAGTTTTTAGTTTAGTAGTTAAGTTTTTTTTTTTTTTTTTTTTTTTTCATATGATTATGTGCCTATGATTGGCATAGGACTAGGAGTGGCAAAAGTTAAATAAATTAGAATAAGGATAGAAATTTAATTTTGTTGTTATAATATAGTCAAATTTTAAAGAGATAAAATTTCAAAAAGCAATTTTACCCTTTTGGTATTAGTTTTGTTTTATCAAAATGCATGCATGTAATTCTTCACATTTTTTGGTTTTATCCCTCCATTAATTCTCCATCTCAAAATTTTTATATCTAAGCTCAAAATTTTTATTGCTTCCAGTAGCTTAAAGCTACCCATTTATTAGCTCTAATCCCTTTGAAACTGTTCAGATGGCTTGAATTTATAAGCATTTTCTTCAGATAATCCAGATTTATGAGCCTCTAGAACACGGGTCTATAAATAGGTCTAAAACACTAAATTAAAAAAAAAATAATAAGTCAAAAATGGGAAAACATGAACTTTTCTAACAACACTCTATGTAGGCTTAAAACATTTTACGGATGAGCATTTATATTAAAAGCCAAAAGACGTTTAAAAATTTCTAAGAGGGAAAGGCTGAACAAGTAAAAAGAAAATGGGAGACACTGTTCAAATCTGAATGACGTTTTATAGTAAGTTTTCTCAGCCCAACTCTATTTTTCTCGCGTTTTTCTTTACTTTTTGCTTTCTTTTTGTCAATAAAACCGTTTTTCTCTTTGTATAGTAGTCTTAGTGCCTTAAATAAATTCTTCGTAAATGTCAAATGATGCTTTATAAGAAGAATTTCATTTAACAATTTTAATAACTGCACTCTTTAATAATTCCATGCCGACATATTTCATAAACGGTTTCATTCAAACCTGGCAATCTTCCTGCTTTGTTCTTGTTGTGAAGTGAGTAGCGCCACTGCTTGCTTCGTTAATGCTTAATTTTAGTTTCTGTGTGTACTTTTTATTCGCAATTTAATTGATAATACTCTTCAGTGATGTTTAATTTAATATCGTGTATATTTTGGAGTTTTTAACGGGTGGCTGTTGAGAGGTAATTATTTTTAAATACTCTGTTAACATTTAAATGCGCGAAATTCATTCTAATTTGCACATTCATATTGTTAGTTTCAATCAATATATTTCAAAATTCTCAAATGCTAAGTGGGATGACGAATGAATCTGTAACATTGTAGTTTGTTTACATCGTATGGATCTGTCAAATTCAGATAACAACTTTTGTTCAGCGCTGTTTATAAACGTATATATTTGCAGAGAGAAAAAATAAGAAGTAATTTAAACTTTAATTTATGGTGAGCATTTTTGAACATATTGATCGTATTTCAACCATACAAATATGGTGAGCTTATTCAGTGTATGTCATAATTTCGGAAGAGTGTTTCATCCATAAACAAAATAAAAATAAAGGGTATTTTCTGTGGACGGCCATGTGGTGCACGTGGTTTTATTTATTTTTTTTATCGTATTTTCATAGATTTTGTTTTTAGGCTGTGTGTTTTGTTTACGTTTGTTTGCCGGTGTTTGGGTAGGGACTTTAGACTTAATTATTCAGATACAGGGTGGGGGAAGGGAATCTGTTTAGTATGAAAATGTTTGAAATATGCAAGAAATATTTATAAGATGTCAGTGAGTACAGTATTTTTTTTTTTAAATTTGTTTTTTCAGTTGCGCATTGTGCCGAGGCTTTTTTTTTTTTTTTTTACTTTGTTCGTTTGCTTTAGGCTGTTTATGTAGAGTTTTAGTTATCAATAATTTTACAATTGTGGGAAAATATTACGATGGATAGTTTTGTAATTTAATAAACGATCTTAGGTGGGAATTTAATAAGGAATTAATCTCTAAGCAATTTTGTCGCTAAAAATAAATATACATAAAACAGGTATTGTTTGGAAACTGAGAAAAATTTGAATTTATTAATCATGTTATAAAGGTATTTAAATTTTTTTTTAGTTTCATCTGTTTTTTTACTTCTGTATATACATTTTGAGTTGTATGTGTTTAATTTATTTTACTCTATGATACAGTCAGAATCAGTGTCGTAAGAATGGAAAATTCTTTATAGTTTTAATTAAATGTTGCAGTATTTGACTGAGAGAAGAAAATGCATTTTTTCCATTGTTAAATTTTAGTTTTTAAAGTGAGCTAGGAATCACTAGTGAAACTGAATTATCTAATAAAACTGATAGCTTACTATTTCATTTCTTATCTAAGTTTTGTAATTAATTTTTGCATTTCTTTCTTTGAAGTATGATTCTATCATCAATAGGATTCTTATTTCAGAATTTGTGGCTTCTAATTCAGATCCTGTTTATTTCTGCAATATTGATGTATGAGATGAAAAATTCACAGGACTGGGTATTTTTGTTCTTCTGCTTTTAGAAACCATTTTGTTAGTAAAATAAACTGTAAGACTGAAAGGCACAGTAGTGTAATTACTACTGTGACCAACTATGATTAACCTGTTAGCATAGCTGCACGCTTTTGAGGTTTTTAAAATGTATCTAATCACATCTGTATGACTAAATATAAATTTTACTTGATATTTTAAAGTAATAACATTTGTGCAAAATAATAAATGTGTACTATGAAGGAGGAATTAAATTTTATCTGTCACTCATTATTAAACTAAAAATGCAACTTTTCTGACCGTTAACTGTTATTTAAAAAGAGCTAAAATCTGAAAATCTTTTGAAATTAAACATTAATTTTTCATATTGGCGATTACTATTTTGACACTGAAAATATTGTCACTTGAGATAATGTCCAATCACTAAGTTTTAAGTTTTTATGTAATTTTTTATCACTCTTTTTTTTTTTTTTTTTAATAAAATCAAAATAGCGCTTTGTCAAACTATAAAGAACCATAGATTATTTTGCCATAGATTATATTTTGCATTAGATTATATTAAACCATAGATTTTATTACACTTGTCATTTAGGATTCAGTTACTTGTTTAGTAGAAATTTATTATAAAAATTCCTTCCGGTTGATCTTTACAATATGGTAACTGGTAGTTTGGCGACATTTTGGAGGCGATAAAGGTTACTACCTGGGACTTTGGTAATAATGTGAGCAGTACTCAGTTCCGATTACACATTATTTTGTGTGAGGGAAATGAGAGATCATGGGATATGTCATGTGATATTAATGGACGAATTACGGTTCTTTAATCGGAAAAGGGGGGAAATCGGGAAAAAATCTGGAAATTTTGTATTTGGCTTTATTCTGTGTTGTGTGAAACAGTGTTCGTGAATTTTTGGATCCCATGGCCGTAACTAAAGTGAATTCGAAATGGGTATTTATGTATGTATTAATTTAATGTATGTGCTCATTTATATTTTAAGTAATGTTTTTGAATTTAATTATATTTTAATTAAATGATAGTTATTTTGTGAATTTTATGTTTGTAGGAATTTGGTATACGTTTTAGTTGAAGTAAACGTGCATGGAAATAATTTAAATATCTGACACTAAGTATTTGTAATGGTTGCGGTATGAATTCGTTGGTGACGTGTATAATGTAATAGATGATTTAGAGGTAAAAGTTTTTGGATATTTTATTTATTTTATATGTGGAAATGTTCATATTTGGAAAGGGTAAATACTTTTTCGCGATCAGGTAATTTCATATCTGTTCTTTTTACCGGGTTTAAAGATTGAGAAAATTGTCATGTATTTTTGTGAAATTTTTCTAATTTATGAGAAAAAAGCACTGTACATGGATATAGTGAAGAGTGTGCGCAATGCCATTTTTGTGCAATTCTGGGATGTTTTTTTAAGTAAAAATAAGTCGGCGTGTACATGGTTTATGTGTATGTGTTATTTTGAAAAACGCGTAAGGAGTATGGTATTGTGCACTTTTTCCAATTTTGCAGTGAATATTTGTCATGATTAAGCAGTTTTGTTAGATAAAATTTCTAGCATAAGTGTAATTCGGCTAGTAGATTGTTGGAAGAAGTTTTCAGTAGATAAAAAGAAAAGAAACATGTCTTTACTTCGTGAAGGAAAAAAAAATAGAGGGTTTCTGTAGGAGAGTTGGTCGCCAAATTTTCACCAAAAAAACGCCAAGTTACCATAATGTAAAGATCAACCTTCCTTCCTCCCCACTCTTGTGGTTAAATATCTGCAGAATAACGCTGACATTGATTTTTACCAGTTTTTTCAAGATGTTTCTCATTTGTAAAGTTTTAGTTTTCTTTTTTTTCCGTTTTATGAGCTTCTATAGTGGTTAAAAGTTTCCATAATATTTCTTTCTTCTGTGCAAATTGTTTGCTGAACTGTATAAAGTTAGGCTGCGCAGTGGGGTAATTCTTAATCATTGATATAATTCCTGTTTAATGCTTACAGTATTTAGTTCACAGTATTTATTCTTGACATTTTATTTATTAACCTTAACAATCTAAAAATTAATATGGTGTATATATATTTTTTAGCCTTAACAAAAGAGGAGGAGTATGTTAGCCTAAGCAAGGTAGATTGTTAAATATAAACATACGGAATCTTTTTATGAGCCAGTACAAATGTAACGTATTAATCTGCTTGTTGTGGCTGGTGAAGTAATATATGCAAGCAGAATACCTCACAACAGGGTGCATTTGCAGCATGGTGCTAAGAATGAAAGAAAATTCTTCTACAATCTGGTACTTTTATAATACCGTTTCATTATGATATGATTTGAGCAGGAACTAAAGAAGTTATCAATACAGAGTACCTATGCAGAATTGCCAGTACCTCAATATCACATGTTAAAATATAATGTAGGAATGATGAATTTTTGCCAGGACAAGAATTAAGAACAACAAAAAAGATGTGATGTTTAATATGTGCTCAGCATTGGAATTATATTTTCTAAATGAAGACCTTTCCATGAAAAGTAGCACAAAATTTAAGAAAAACTTCATATATTTAGCTCCATATGATGATATTACTAATGATGTGTTTTTTAAAAGTAAACATTTGAAAATAACAGATTTTCTGCAAAAAGTAGAGCATAAAAGATTCTGTTAAAATTTGAAACTTATATTTAGCTAAAAAAAATACTCCCCCCCCAAAAAAAAGAATAATTATGGGCATGAAAAATAGTATCTATTATTAGTATATTTTTGAAATTACTACTATGATTATTGTTCTAAAGAGCATTTTTCTTGTGATTACAATATAAAAGTTTTTTCTTTTGGAACCAAAATCTGATTTTTATATGAGTTCTGTAGTACGTATCATATAATTTTGTATTTATATCTAAAATATAATCTACATAGTATTTTCCATTAATTTTAAAGTACAAAATTTTAACATAATTTATGTGAAATTTTCTTCTTAAAATAATAATAAAAAATATTGCATTTGCATTAAAAAAGGGCTGCTGAATAATAATTTCTTCAGAAGTGACCAGTAATTAGACAATCTCAGAATACTGCTTGTCTCTTGAAAATTATAATTATTTGAGTTGCATGCACATTTATATTGAAATACACTTATGTCCATAAATTAAGGATAATGCAAAATCAGGCAAAGGAAGAGTTAGAAGCAAAACAAATTTGACTTATTTGTAAAGCTTATTTATTAAACAAAAGGTAAAGAGAAAAAAAAAGATGCTATATGATTGATATTAAAAAAATTAGCGATTTTTTTCCTCCATGGAGCAAATTACAAAAAAAAAACCTATTTACAAAAAACCAATATTACATGGTTGGTATGATTGTTAATACACTTTATGTCTCCCAGACGATGCAATACAGTCCGTACAATGCCTAGGCATGCTGAGTATCAAATTATCGATCTGATCTTGGGGGATATTACACCACTCAAAAAGCAATGCTCTCCGAAGTTCCGGACATGTAGACATGTAGGAGGAGGTTGATAGGCTGCAACTCGTTGGCCAAGCATGTCCCACACGTGTTCTACTGGATTCAAGTCCGGTGAGAATGCTGGCCAGTTCATACGGGTGATATCTTCCGATTAAAGGCATTCGCTTATGATGTTTGCACGGTAAGGACGGGCGTTATCATCCATAAACACAAATTTTGCGCCCATGGCACCCCAAAACAAACGTACATGTTGTTCCAGAATGATGTCCCGATAGATTTGGCTTGCCATGGTTCCAATTTGAACATGCAGGTCAATTCTGGAACCCAGAATAATTCCACCCCAAACGAGCACTCGTGCACCACCGTAACGGTGTCGTTCAATGATGTTTTTTTGGTGATAATGGGTACGTGGAGCTCTCCATATGAAAGTCCGGCGACAATCAGACTGCAAGCTAAACCTGGATTTGTCGGAAAACATCACACAAGCCCACTGTTGCGGTGTCCACAATGCATGCTCTCTACTCCAGCCCAACCGCAGGCGACAGTGAGTTGCAGTAAATGGAATGCATCTGACAGGTCTACAAGCATATAGACCAATCTGCCCTAAGCGTCTGTACACGGTCTGCCTTGAAATGGTCGTACCAGTGGCTGAAGAGAGCTGACAAGACAGGTCTGAGGCTGTGCTCCGCCTGTTTCTTTTGGCAGTAACTGCCAGATACCGGTCCTCATTTGGCATTGTAACTCTGGTGCGACCTGTGCTGCAGCATCTACTCACATTACCATCATCTTGGAATCGTTGCCAAAGCCTGGAGATGACACTCTGTGCAATTCCAAGTTCGTCTGATACTTCCAGTTGGGTACGCCCACATTCCAGACCGCCGATAATTCTACCACGTAAAAAATCATCCAAATGCGTCCTTTGTGTCATAACTATTCGGTTATTGCACTGAAATGCTTCTAAAGCACCTGCAAACAATTTTACTTCTTTGCATGTATTCCTTATATATCACTCTCTTACACTGTTGTCATTGTGACGTATCATCGGTGTCATCTGGTTACTTCCTGAAATTTGCATATGATTCTTGAAGATGTGTGTAGTGATTTTACAGGTGATATATTTATTTTTAGAGTTTGATTTCCGCGTGACTCCGAATCATCCTTAATTTATGGACATGAATGTAAATGTTTAATGTGTGGACATAAAAAGTGCTTGCTAAAATTGCTAAAAAGTGCAATTTAATTCAAACCTAATATCTTTGATATTTATTATAGCAATTGGACATCACTGATTTTTGACTGAGAGTTGTTCTGGATGACACTGTAATGCATTTCACCATCTAGGAAAGTATTGTAAAGAAAATGAAAATACTTTAACCTTATTAGTCTTTTTAAATGATCTTTATTAGATTATAATTTTTAAATGATCTTAAAAACTTAGGAAAGAAAATTGCATTTGAAAGAACCTTCTAAGCAGTGGCTTAGTTAGAGCTTTTGCTACCTGGGCTGATCCATTTTCCATCTCTTGTAGTTAGAGTTACAATACATCCCACATATATGGAACTGTCATCGTATTTCACTTACATAGTCCTGTATTACTGTTCGTCCAATTTTCTCCCTAACTGTGCTGGAGAAAGCCCATATGCAGTGCAGTGATGACTAAACTCTGTTGAAACTGACAATGCTTTTGATGTGAAACCGTTTTACTGTTATTCTTCTGGCTATGATTTCCAAAGACATGCCAGTGCTATAGATCTCGCAGTCAGTCTCAAGTATCAGTATGTGGTAAATGCCAGTTTGTTTCTTGCATGTGTAGTAAATAACTGCATGCTCCTGCACATTAAATTTTTTTTAGGTAACTCCATTTTAATACTTGTTATGCCAAAAAGGATGGGTCATTAATTGGATATTTATAAAAAAACGACAAACTGAATTTAAAGCACTATGTTCTATATGCAATTCTCATATTGCCGTTAGCGATGGTGGAAAATCGGACACCTAATAAGATATTTCTACAAATCTTCATGAATCAAATATCAGGACTGCTGCAAATTCTAAGGATATTTCTAGTTTTATGATAAGGAAAGATTCTAAAGAAAAAATTTTAAGTGTGGTTGCTGAGCTGACTGTAGCATCTAGTATGTCACTGTTGTAAAGTTAGAAGTTATGGTCTTGTTGTGCCATTTATTGATTTAAAAAATGAGAAAGATGTAAATAATGACTTTTAATTGCGACAGGTTGGCAACAAAGCTGGTGTTCGAAAGGTGATAGAATGATTGAATTGATTCTAGCATTTTTTATATTGTGCATTGTGAATGAATGTAATGAACCTATTAATATTGTGTTGAAGTATATTAAAAGACATTTAAAGTGAAGAAGATCTTTTAGTTTGTCATATTTTTAGGAAGCTGCTCGTTTATTTAAATTATTGATAATGATTTCAGCATTTGGTGCTCTACATGGGGCGAGCTGTTTGAGAACATGTTGGACGAAAGACTAGATAAAGGAAGATTATTTACCTTATACTCCAGTTTTCAAGTTATAGATTACTGTTTTGCTGAAGTTTAAATATAACTCTTAACCAATTTTTTTTTCCTGAATATTTTAAGGTTTTAAGACAAAATTGAATTAATGAAAAAAAAAAGAATATGCCAATGTTCTGCTTTTACGAAAACGTATAAAAGGCTAGAGAAAGATTTAAGTGATGTTAATTTTGATTATGAAGAAATCAAAATGTATTTTTGTTTGTTCAAAAGGAAGGCAGAAACGTCAGAACTGATGCTTAGTGCTTAGTTAGATACTGTTACAGATGATGAACTCAAAACAGACCTTGAAATAGTAGAGGAATATCAAGAAATGGCAGTGGCAGTTAGGATACCGTTGAAAATCGGAATGATTTTTCAATAATATTAAGAGAAAATTAAATGAAACCCAAAATGCAGCATCAAAAAGTAGTCAGAAATTAGTTGCTGATGAAAATACTTTGTGCCAATACTTACCGAAAGTAGGATTTTATAATTCACAGGTGATTTGAAAAACTAGCTTACATTTTACAATCAATTTAAAACCATACATGAAAATAATAATTTAATGAAATAACTAATAACTTAATTTCATTAATAACTTAATGAATACAGACAAATTTCAGTATTTGATACAGTCAACAAAAATTAAATCAGAACTAGAGAT
This sequence comes from Stegodyphus dumicola, assembly GCF_044657685.1. Lineage (NCBI taxonomy): Eukaryota > Metazoa > Arthropoda > Arachnida > Araneae > Eresidae > Stegodyphus > Stegodyphus dumicola. The sequence continues at coordinate 119,385,664 of NC_140781.1, forward strand.
ACTGTAAAATCTTTTTCTATGACAAATGAAAATTATCCTTTAGGTGTAGAAAGCTTCACTCAGAGATATGGCCGTAAAGAACTCTTAAGTGAGTTTTATTTTTTAGAGTTAATAAAACTTGTTTTGGATGTTGCAGAAAAAAGAGTAGCTTGTATAACAAACTTTCAACACAACTTAGAGCCCTGAGCAGTCTAACAGCTGATCAATTTAGAACAATTTTATATCCTTTTGCAGAAAGTGCTATACCTATTTATTTATTTTGATCATTTAAAAGATAGCAAAAAATTACTGAACCAGAACAAAAAATTTTGTGTCTTGATGCAGTAATTGAATATCTGAAAAATGAAGTTCAGTCATAAGAAAAAAGTGAAATTAAGTAGAAAGACTATTTATTCTCTTTCTGATCACAAGCACTTGGCAACTAGCCAAAATATTCCTTAGGAGGAGGACCTTGATGAATCATAAAGCAAAATCTCTTTCATGGTTTTCTTTAAGATATCATGAAACACATTGTTGTAAAAAAGAATTTTACATTCTGTGACGTGAAAATATGTCTGTAGTAAAAAGGAAAGGTGCATGCAGAATATATGTGGTTAAAGGTCACCTCAGTAATCAATGTTGATCAAATGTTGCCAGATTTGTTCAAAAAGACTTGACTTTTTTTTTTTTTTGTCCTGATCTTAAATGTAATAAGTGTAGTGAAATGCATTTTAGGATAAAGATGAGAAAAAAGAGTTGCATTCGCGTGCTATGAATGATTTTTCTTTAAATTCTGATTGTAAGCATACAGGGTAGGAATAAAAGGCATAATATTAAATTAATGATTGATGTGGGAAGCTCAAAAGTTATGTTTTCTGAGGTCTACTGCTGAAGAAATGGGTTTTAACTAGCTATAGGAGGAAAAATTTAGCCGCTCTTTATTTGGCAGAATGAAAACTAAAATTTATGAACATAAATGTTACAAGATTTATTGGAGTAGCCTTGATGATAATTATTTCTCTAAATTAGATGCTGTAGATCGTGATTTCATTTGTAATGATATTCCAAGCATAAGATACGGTAATTTTATATCCTGGCAAATGAGAAGAAATTAGAACAAGTTTAGTGACTGTAGAAACAAAATTAGGATGGACTTAGATGAGTAAAGTACCTCAATCTGAACATCAGCACAATGTAAATAAGGCTGTTTTTTCTATGTTATCTCAAGAAGATCTATCTATTTCATCATTGTGGGAATTAGAATTATTATAAAAAATGGTTGATACGAAGTTAATATGCCTTGGAAAACCAAGCATGCCATCTTACCAGACAATTAAGACCTGTCGTTGAAAATATTTGAGTCTATTGCTAAGAAGTGGAAGAAAATTGGGTATTGTTATAAGTATCATGAAGTCTTTAGCAAATGGCTTCCGAAAGGAGTGATTGAATGAGTTCCTCAAGAGTAGTACTCCTCACCTGTTGCTCATAACCTCTCACATTCTCCAGTCATTAAAGAAATGTCCTCAATGTCTTCTTTGAAAATAAGACTTCGGCAAAGCTTCATAATCGACCATCTTTAAACGATTACTTAGAGACTGGAATTAATTTGATTGAAACTATTCCTTTTATTCTAGAAAGATTTCGCTTATATGAAATTGGTGTGATTTCAGACAAGAGCTTTTTCTACAGATGTCTCTAAATAAAAGATATCAAGATATTTTAAGATTTCTTTGGCATGATGATGGCACAGTAAAGACACACACCCCTGTGTGGAATTTGGTATTACCTGTAGTGCGTTTTTGCTGTTGGTGGTTATCAATCACCATTTATTCAAAGAATTGTGTAAAAGCAATACTCTGAAGAAGATTTGAAAAAACTATGACATAGTTTTTATGTTGATAATTGTGTAACGAGTATAAGGACAGTTTCAGATTTAAACATATTTATTGAATTCACTACAGAAACAATGAAAGAAGTAATTAGAGGATGGGAAAGCACTGTTGTTCTTACTTGTTCTTCTACAGGTCCTAAGTCATACATATTGGGATTGATATGGGAAAAATATTCAGATGCATTAGAAATTGATACCAAAGCCTTAAAACTTGACGAGACAGAAAAAATACCTGGAAGGAAAAGTATTTTGCTCGTAAGTCATATGTATGACACTTTAAGCTTTCTTTCACCTGCTATGATACAAGCTTCAAGCTACATGGAAAATGAAAGAATCTTAGGATAATGAAGTAAATGAGGAAATTTCTGAAGTGATTGGAGCAACTGAAACATTGAAAAATATAAAGATTTCAAGATGGTTACATGTCACTATGGAGTTAAACTTAAGCATGCATACTGTTGTAGATGCAATTCAGACAGCCTTTACAGTCTGCCAATTTTTAAGAAGTGGAGCTCCTGATGGCCTAGTGAAAGTTCAATTGCTTCACTCCAAGTCATGGATAATGCCACTGAAGAAAATAACCATACCACAACTAGAACTAATGGCAGCTACAATCAGAGCTTGATTGTTCAAATCCATGAAAAATTCTAAAAAAATTGACTAAAAGGAAACCTTCTTTTGGATTGATTCTGTAAAAGTTTTTACATGGATTACATGCCAAGAACCCTAGTCAGTCTTCGTTAACAGTCAGGTTATTGAAATCTGAAAATTCGCAGCTTCCGAAAATTGTTCCATATTCGAGGTAATCGCTGGTGGCTGACCTTGTATTGAGGAGATGTGGATGCAAAAAACTTCAGAAATCCGCATGGTGGCAAGGACCTCCTTGGTTGGTGAATTCAAAAGAGCAATGGCCTAAGTCGATAGTGAGAAGGAAGTGGAAATGGAAAAAGGGTACACTATGATTTCTGCTAATAACTTAAAGGTCATGTCCACTATATCACAGTTAGCAAGGAAGTTTTCAGAGTTCTCAAAAATAATCAGAGTTTTAACGTCAGTGTTACATTTTCAACAAAATTCTAAAGGTCTATGAAAATGCACCAATTTTGCAAAAGAACTGTTGACTGCACAAAAGGTACTTTTCTGTAGTGTACTAAAAGAATGTTTTGGTGATGAAATAATTTTTATGAAGATGATGAAGGCATTTTGCAGTCGAAGTCCAAATTAACAAATGAAGATGAAACTCGAAATTTTATTTCTGTAGTAATTCTGCCTTCCAAGCATATGGTAAGAGGATGAATTTTGTAGGTATAACGCTGATTTTTGTTGTTTGACTTCTTAATTAGTATTTATTCGGCGTGTTATTGTGTCTTAATTAAGCATATGGTAGTAAGATTTAGTTAACAAGAATACATTGTAAACTAACATGCTGGAACATTCACTCTTTTAACATTTTCTGCATGAGAGATTATGGGGTTTAAAATGGAAGGGAACCATTCGGGGTGTGATTAGCAAATGCATCCACCTGTAGAGTTAAAATAATTGAGGTACCTTTTCTGCTTGTTTCAAAAGACCAAACTTGAAGATCAGCTCTTTAAAAGGCCATTCTCACTGGCGTTTATCTAAGCTAACGAACACAACTAATGTAGTCGATCCATCTCCAAAACCAGTTTTTCCCCATAGAGCAGCAAGTTAAAAAATCTGAACTGCAGGCACAGCAGAGCTAGTCGACTCAAGGAACTGACTCTGTTAGCTCAGGTAAACCCCAGTGGGAATGGCGTTTTACAGGTATCTGGTGTTGATTTAGCATGACCCTTTTTAACCAGATCGAAAGAAGGTTTGGATTGTCCTCATGCATTTAGAACTATACCTTCTGTAAATAAAAGTGCCTTGATACAAGCTGTACAAAGATTTGTCATAAGGAGAGGATGAATATCCGTATTGTATTCAGATAATGATTCTAATTTCATTAAGTTAAATACCCCTATGAAGCAACTGCATTGAAAGAAGATTCAGAATGAATTTAAAGTGAATGAAACTCAACCCACCCATGGTGGTGAAGGTTCTGGGAATGTTTGATAAGCTTAAAATTTCTTTAGACATTGAAGTAGCTTGAACTTTATTAACTTTTGTGTGTAGAAATTTAAAATTTAGTTTATATATTCTTCATTTTCAGAATTCAAGATGAGTCTACAAAGATCATACATGTCTTTTGAGGTGAACAGTCTTCAAAAGAGAGCTTCAGAATGGTGAAATTTCAAAACAACAATGGATAATGTATTTTGAAACAAATGATAGTATTTACTGTGGGGCCTTGTTGCACAGATAAAGGTTTTGGTGATTGGAATAACCTGAAACAATGCGTAGAGCAGCATGAGGGATCAATGAATCACAAAAATCTTGTGATTGCTCTCAGGGCAAAGGTTTCCAATAAGAATTTAAGTAATATATTAAATGCAAGGCTTGCCCAAGAAAAAAATTATTAGACAGAGTTTTACAATGCATTGTTGCTATCATAAGAAAGTTAACAAGTTATGGTATTAACGTTGTTTTGATGAAGTTCTTGGATCATGTCATACTGTAAACTTTTTAATGGCAGTTAAACTATTGGTTTAATTTGATCCATTCTTAAAAGAATATCTAAAGAATTATTAGAAAATGGTGGTCCAAAAATGCAGAGAAGTTATATCTGCCATTGCAAGAACAGTTAAATATTTCTCCATAATTGTGGATTCAATGCCCGAGATCTCACATATATATCAGTTATCGATTGTTATATCTCCAATAACGCTTGCCTTTTTTGTTCTTGTCCTTCCTCTCCTCTCTGTTCTTGGATATATCTTGTTCATACCAAATACTAGATATAAATCCGAGGAATTGTATATTGCTGTAACGAACCCCTTGGCTTCTCTTGAAATTAATTCAGACAGTTGTAGAGGCCAGTTGTACAATAGTGCTGTGAACATAGCAGGAGCCTATACCACCAATCTTCATGCGTAAGAATGCAAACAGATTTGCAGAATTTAAACCCTCTTCAGTCACTTCTCTGAATCTAATTGGAACTGTGGTGGCTAGTTGTCATAATGAATCTACATAATTATTTTGCACTTCTGTAAGAAATCTACAACTTCTTTTCGGCAACTACGATGCATTGGGAGAAACTGAAGAAGACCGATGTATCAATCACACCAAAGAATCTGTCGTCCATAGATGGTCATGCAGGAATGCTGCCTGTATGGGTTTATTCAGGTCTTGGAAAGATATTCACAATACTCTTGAAATCAATCTCAAATGAGTGGTAAGAGAAGACGATTACAAAGGCAGAAGCAGCAGAATTAATCAAGAGAATGACCAGATTTGAAACTGTGTTTATGACTGTTTTTCGGAGTAGTCTTCTGAATCACATGAATGTAGTCAGTAAAAAACTGCAACAGGAAGATGCAAATATTGGATTTGGCATTGATTTGTACAGATCCTTAATTTTATTTATTTCATCTCCCTGTGGAAACTTCACAACTTATGAAGAGGAGCCAAGGAGTTAACTTGTAAGCAGAACTACACTGCAAGCGAAAAGCAGCATTTCAATGAAAGCAATGATGATGTTTTGTTCAGTGCTAAGGATAGGTTTCAAAATGAGTGTATTCCGTGCAGTTGTGAATCGACTGATCTCATAATAGGACTGTCGAA